>NC_066518.1:19142291-19252291 GCF_024679095.1 Eriocheir sinensis
GGCAGCAACTGTATGTAGTTTTGTGGAAAGAAACGGTGTCATTAAGATGATCATAGGCATTAAGTGGCGATATATTTGGGCTAAAGGATGTGCACCAAAGATAAAGCATGCGATGGTGGTGAGTGATGGAGTGGCTTTTTGCAAGCAGTTCGTGTTTTTAGCTTCGGGAACAGCTCGAACTATTTCCTTGGACAGGAGCGCCATTGCCTAGAAATCTCGACACCAAAGAAGGAAAAATCATATGAAATCTAAAAGGGTTAGGCGGGGGTAGTAAGGCTGGAGGAAAAAGAAGGGCATGAGGTGAGGGCGGGATGAGGGTCCACAACTGAACACATGGGAGGAAATGGGGGAGTGGGCGGTTAGTTTTCTGAAGCCACTAACCTCGTGTTCTTACAGTTGTTTCTTAAATCCTCATTTGCCCAGAGCACGTTCCAATACTTGCACAGAAGCCTGCCGCCCCTTTAAACTGGAAATGAATGCAAATTATTCCAAGTTTGCTAAATGGACTGCGGACTGACAGACCACAAAGTTGACCAAAAAACAAATTAGTTTTTTGCGTAATCTATCCCCGCCCGGACGGTTTATGGCTAGCAAATTATACGGTGGGTTATCATGTCTGTGTCCGAGGGTTTGCGCCGATAATGTAACTTCAACGATTCTGTTGGTAAGTGTCATGGGAGCGACGCTGCCGCGGTGGATTAGGAGGCTCCGACGGCAACCCCGACGCCTGAGCCCCAAGACACTTCACAGTGAGGCTGATGATACAGACAAGATACTGCGATGATAGTGATCATGAAGAGGGGGAGGACGGTGCTCCTGTTACTACGACTACAACTTTTACTACCACTGCTGTTACTACTACTAATAATAATGATAACTCAACTTGTCGACAATGTCCTTACAATAATAAAAATAATAATAATAATAATAATAATAATAATAATAATAATAATGATAGTAATAATAAATGTTTGTTAAGCGATATAGCCCCTATTTAACGTGAAAACGGTAATTTATTCAACTTAACGTGAACATTAATAGGCTATGGGCTGAGGGTTTGTCAGTGAAATTTGAGGCACTTAAACCCATCGTAGCAACACCAAGTATTGACCTATTGCCATGGATTTGGCTGAAGTTTATTCAGTTAATGTTTGTTAAGCGATATAGCCCCTATTTAACGTTAAGACGGTAATTTATTCTCCAATTTCAGGAGAGAGGGACGTTTTTGCTGAGGGGGGAGTATTGTAGCGGGCTTCGCTACAAACCCAAGCACGACTCGCGGAGCAGAATCCGTGCAATTCCGTGCAATTTGCACGGATGCCCGGTAGTAATAATAACAATAATAATAATAATAATAATAATAATAATAATAATAATAATAATAATAATAATAATAATAATAATAATAATAGAAATAATAATAATAATAATCCTACTATCAATATTGAAATAATTATTATAGATATTATTGTTTTTATTACCATTATCAATATTATCATTATCATTATTAGCTATCATCATTATTATTTTCATCATATTTTGAAACCAGTTACACCAACTGTGATAACAAAACAATGATAATGAGTAAAAATGAATGATGACACACACACACACACACACACTGACAACACAAGAACTTGGGCAGTTGCTGTGGATGGGTCCAACATACAGCCGCTGCCCTGGCCTGGCATTCGCAGTAGACAGGGCGGGGCGGAACACTCCTGCTGGGGGCGGCGGGTAGTGGGCGGTGCGGGGAGGAGGCTCCGCGCCGCCAACAGGTTCGGCCCTGCTGATGGAGTTGTCCGCCAATGCTACGAGCTGCCACGTCCCGCGCGCTGTAATTATGGCATTGCTCTTATAATTGTAATCTGGACGCCTCACTCCCTTGAATATAGATAGTTTGTTTTTGTGCTGACTCACTCCATCTCCCGCCGCCTCCTCGCTGCACACTTACGGGGAGGAAAACACGGCCGAAGGAAATGATGAATTATGTTTAACTCACTCATGACTTGAGGCCCGTTCTTCTACAAGGCTAATAGGAAGCTGACGTTTATGTGTACATCTAAATTCCCTTAGTTTTTATGAATTGATAAACCTATACAACATAGCTATGCATAGGCCTCAAACGTTGCAGGCTTAGTTCATCTTACGTAAGTGATTTTTTCATGTACATCACTCGGCATAGTAACTCATCTCTCTCTCTCTCTCTCTCTCTCTCTCTCTCTCTCTCTCTCTCTCTCTCTCTCTCTCTCTCTCTCTCTCTCTCTCTCTCCCCCCCTGTAGTCGCTAATGGGCATAGTTATTTAAGTTTATGACAGTTACAGGCGGGGGTGAGCAAGATCCTACCGTCCGCTGGCCGGTGTTATCTTTATTGTGTCTTTCATCGCGGGTCTCATAACCTCAACGAAGCTTCGATGCGATTACTGGAATTCAGCTGCAAAATTATGTCCGTCATATTTTTGGCGATGCTGCCGAGTCAGACTTTTTTACGGCGACAGTTTCCGCCTTTATCGACGCAAGATAATGGAAGTCTTCATTTTCCTTTAAAAACGCCAATGAAAATATAAAACATCTTACACTAACTTTCTTGGCGTCCACCTCAACTTCCTGTTACTGGGATTTATCGTTCATTCTGTCCTCGACCCCAAAGTTATCCCTCCTTGCCGCCTTCATAAATCTGGCGCCGATCCTCCTCGCTGAGTAACCCCGACCCACTCACCTGCCGGCCCCGCGGCCTCAGGTGCTCGTGCGTGTAAATAACTTTATCCATACCAAAATTATTCTCGGCCGGTCTCCACGGTAAGCCGGCGATCAAAAAACACGGTTAATTGAATTAGGCAAACTAAACATCCACTAAAGGAGATAAATACGAGGCTTGGCAGTCACGTCGCGGCGACCGGTTTGCAGCCTCATGCCATTGGCCCTCTGTCCTCTATGTATACTCGCCATTATTGCTATTCTGATATCTTTTTGCAACTTCGGTTTCACAAATGTCGACTGACTCCTAATTTCCGCACATTTTGTTGAAGACGTGAGAAGAATTCATCCTCAGTTAAGTAATGTGAGTACCAAATGTTTATTGTATATGTGATAGTAGCCGAAGCGGCGGTAGCAACAACGGCAAGGGCATTAGCAGCAAATGTGGTAAAGGGGACAGTAGTAGTGGTGGAAATTGTCGTAACAACGGTAGAAGTAAAAATAGGAGTGGTAGCAGCAGCAGTAGTTATGATACTGATGGTCATCATGATCATAGGTAAAGTTAGGTAAAGGTGGGTGCATACGCTACGTGGCTGCCAGTGATTGGTAACAACAAATCACCCTGGGGCACGTGTCAATGTGAAATCCGGGATTACCGCAGTTTACCTTCCCCAGGTTTCACCAGGTACCCATTTATCGCCAAGCCCGAAAGGGAGAATGAACAGCTGGCTGAGATGCACGCCGACCGCCCGGGACGGGATTCGAACCCGGACCCGCGGAGTGGTAGCCAGGCACGCTGACCACTAGACCACGGAGGCGCATCATGATATAATGATAATAATAATTATAATAATAATAATAACAATAATAGTATTATTATTATTAATGATAATCATCATCATCATCATCATCATCATCATCATCATCATCATCATAATAATAATAATAATAATAATAATAATAATAATAATAATAATAATAATAATAATAATAATAATAATAACCATAATAATAATAATAATAATAATAATAATAATAATAATAATAATAATAATAATAATAATAATAATAATAATGACCCAAGCAGTGTAGGACTGCTTTTTTTTTATTAAAGATGCGAAGCATGAATGAGCAAGATGGCTGTAAGAGCTGGTCACCAGCATCTAGCACTCCATATTTGGTCAGACAGAAATGACCTAATACCATCAGCCATTATCACAGCAACCATCACCTCGATCAAAGCCGCCTCATCCCGGCATGCCTGGAGGAGGGGTCAACGGGTGGGTCTTGAACGTGCATCACCCGCAGCATGAGCCACAGGTGTTCACTTGTCCTGTCAAGGCGAGAAACTGTGTAAAGATGCCACGGCAGCGTGCCCAGAGGATGATCTCTGCCACACCTTTCCAGCCATTTATAGGGACTACACAATGCAATAATCCAAATTTGTGCCAACCGTCAGAACATAAACAATTGTAAGTTTCAAAAAAGTGATTTCTGAATGATAGAGAATGATTGGTGCATAGATGCAGCCAACTAGGTTATAGTAAAAATAATGTATTCTCGTCACAAAAAAAAATTCCTTATTATCACTAACACGTTATCTAAAACTACTTCGGAAGCTACTGCGGAAAAAAGTGCAGGGCGTATTGGGTGTGGCATAAGGCTACCGAAATGCCAAAAACATCTAATCGCGCTCCCCACCCCTAAAACGCCACAACACACTGGGGCTCACCACCAGAATCGTTTGAGGCTGCTGCAACTAAACACCAGACATTCGACTACGGCTGATATGAACGTGAGCTGTCCCATCGATTACGGAGGTCCATTCGGTACTAATTATGATGCGTTTAAATGTAGTCCTACAGGTGACGAGAGAGAGAGAGAGAGAGAGAGAGAGAGAGAGAGAGAGAGAGAGAGAGAGAGAGAGAGAGAGAGAGAGAGAGAGAGAGAGAGAGAGAGAGAGAGAGAGAGAGAGAGAGAGAGAGAGAGAGAGTTTATAAGTTGTTCCTTCGAATAGGATAAATTTGGCAACCAGTGATAATTTTGTTTATGTGTACGTTTTCTCCTCTATTGTGAAACTGGTTGCAGTCTGAAGGCATATTTGGAAACAGACACTGCCACGCATAATAAGCACATGCATACGCGTGCGCGCTCGCTTGCAAGCACACACACACACACACACACACACACACACACACAGTCAGGAACAATCATGGAAGTATACACGCAGCTCTACAACACAGACCTCTGCTTCCTCCTGGCTGATTCGCATGATCATTGTGGATTCCCTCGATTTTACAGTTTGGCCCATTGACCACCGAACACACTCTCAGCTGTAACGACGATATCAAACTCAGAGAATAATAAAAAGGTTCACTGTTAATATGAATGTGAAAGTATAATAAAAAGAGAAACTTGATAAAATGAAGTAATCTGCAGATGTATGTTACTCGAGGAAAATACTTCTTTTATTGTTGCTGCACAAGAGATTGTCCCCAACTTGTTCGTTTCGCTTACATATTTTATCAACCTCCTGCAACACACATCTAAGGTTTATGTTTTGTGGTCTTATGTTCTTGAACATACTCGGCACTGCCATGTAGTCTTCAGTCGTCGTTACACCTTTTTCTTATGTACCTCGCAGATGCCTGCTACAATGTGCTGATAAAATGTATCCTCTCAAAACACGTCCCAAGTATATGGGAGGAAAAGCTGAGGCTTTGCTGCCCACTGGCACGTGGCATATCCCCTAGAGTCCAAGTCGTTGTAACGGTAATTTTAATTTTTAAACTTTACCACCGAGGAGATTAAAATGACTCCCTTTTGCCTATTGCTGCTCCTATATGTCAGGTCTTACGGAGCAGGAGGCCTAGCCAAGGTCATTGTCGCCTCTCTGCTTATAATGTTGCTGGCACCGTTAGTGGGGGAGGAGCTAGGCTGTTCGTGGTGCCTCCAGCATCACGGCAGGTACTTCCCACAACGCCGTTCCCGCAGTAAACTGGGAAAAAAAAGCGTAACAAGGATATCTTATGCGATGAACAGGTTATCTTTGGGAAGTCTGAAAGTATTATCTATTCATGTATTAGATAAGTTTGCCGTGTTGCTATTACTGTTGTTCTTGTTGTTGATGATGGTAGTGGTGGTGTTGATGATGGTGGTGTTGGTGGTAATGGTGGTGGTGGCGTTAGTGTTGATGATAATGCTAGTGGTGGTAGCTGTCAAGGCAGGTAGTTAGTTAGTTTAATACTTAGTCAAACAGCTAGTTAGAGTTAGCTGGTTAGATAGATATTTAGTTAGTTAAATAGTTAGTGGATCAGTCTTTTTTTTCAGTATTTTGTGATTTATCATATTTTGTTGTGATCCTGTTTTTTTTTTAAATTATCAATTTTTGGTATCTTATTACCTCCGCCAACGAAGCTGGAAGGTTATATTTTCGGTCCGGTCAGTATGTTTATTTATTTGTTTGTTTGTTTCTTTGTTTGTTCGTGAGCAGTCTCCTGTGCACAATTTTGCGGATATCTCAACCAATTTTTCAGGGAAGCTTCGTGTGAATCCAGAATAGAACCCATTAAATTTTTCATGTCAAAAGTCAAAGGTCAAGGACAAGGTCGCACAAAACGTCAGATTGGCCATAACTTCGTTTCTCGTCATCGTAGAGACTTAAGACTTGGTTTATATTTTAGCGCATGGAAAGACGCACCTTGCATGGCCTTGACCTTGACCTCGAAAGGTTCGCCCAAAGTCAAAGTTTCTCCCCAAAAATAGAATTTCATAAAATTTCAAAACAAATGCTTCCATATGATGCGTGTCCATCCGGAATAAAACCCATTATTTTTTTATGTCAAAGGCCAAAGGTCAAGGTCAAGGTCGCACAAAACGTCAGATTGGCCATAACTTCATTTCTCGTCATCGTAGGGACTTCAGACTTGGTTTGTATTTTAGCGCATGGAAAGACGCACCTTGCATGGCCTTGACCTTGACTTCGAAAAGTTTGCCCAAGGTCAAGGTTTAAAAAAAAAAAAAAAAAAAAAAAATCAAATTTCTAAACAAATGCTTCCATATGATGCATAGGATCACAGTTGATGCCCTTACCAATTTTCAGGACGATCTTTGGCGGTGTGCACTCTCCGAGTGCTATGCGTCTAGTTTACATTATATCTTTTTTTTTCTCTCTCTTTTTATATCATTCATTTTGTGGTGTTCTGTGGTGTTCTGGATAAGCCTCTTTGTCCCCATAAAAGACTCACCCATAATTAGGTTGATGATGTTAGTGGCGAAAAGTGGATGATGTGTGTTTGTATTGTATTATATTAATATTTAATTTTGCTATATTTTCTTTACTTATTCAATTGTTTTATTTGCTTATTTTACTTTATTTTATTTATTTTATTTATTTTATTTTGTTTTGTTTTGTTTTTATTTTATTTCTTATTGGTGTTTTTTTCTTTTTTCTTTCCCTTTTTTTCTTTTTTTACATAATTTTATTGCTGTTCTTTTCCTCGATGTTGTTTTTCTTTTTCGATGTGTTTTCTCTTTTATATCATACTTTTTTGGTGTTCTTTGTTGGTCTGGGTGAGCCTCTTTCCTCCCAGAAGAGACCCACCCATAATTTTGGCGATGTTGATTTTCGGGCCGGAAGGTGGATGATGTTTGTTTTCTTTTCTCGATGTTGTGCCTATATTTTCCTTATTTTCCTTTTCTGTTTTTTTTTTTAATATCTACATTATTTTGGGGGCGTTCTTATTGCATTACCTTTTTTTCCGTTCTTTCTAAAGTATACGTCAATAGTAAGCGTGGAAAGCTAATACGGAATGGCGTCTGGTAATTGGTATTGTTGAAACTTGGGAAATGGGCATTATGCTGTATATTTTTTCGTGGTAATAGTTTAAAGTATACGTAGAGTTCTTCCATAAAGCCCAAATCTACTTTATGAAAATGGTTACAAATGATCAAATGAGCGTGAAACACACTCACCGTGGCTCGTTGAGATGAAGCAGCCCGGTCCGAATCGTCCCAAACCTTTCTTCATGAAATGAGCACATTAACTTGAAGTGCGTAAATGTAAAACAAAATGCGCAGATTCTTTCTTGGGAGTAGAGGACTGAGGTGATGCAGAGACAGAAGGGTGCTCACATAGTTTCGAATCACTCAAGCTACGATGAATGTTGTTATATCCTTCAGCAGCATACCAAACATCACCCAGGCTAAATACGAGTTCTCCAGCACAATCAACGCTAGAACAAACCGTACAAACTGAGAAACTAACGAGGGCTTTGATACAAACCACCCGACACGTCAAAACTTAATAATGAACGCACACCTGCACTGGGCACTGGCGGTGGTCAACTACTGCCTAGTGCTCCATGTGATGACGTCACGACCTGATGGCGTCACCTTACAGGCTTACATTTCCGAAGGTGGGGCCACTACAATGCACCCTGAATTATCAATAATATGTTAATAGCAGTAATATTTTTTTCTATCACTATTAGCAACGGTGGTATCCGCTATTATTCAGACAGCTTAGAGGAAGGTTGCTATGTTTGCTACCCTAATTAAATTTGCTTTTTTGCAGAAAACGAGGCACTGCACGAGTAATAGATGCCTGATGTTGTTAGAGCAAGATCATATCAGTATACCCAACAACAACAACAAAAATATAGTAAATAAAAAAGTGCAGCTGATTGTAGTTTTTTTTCTTCTTTTTTTTTGTAAAATGACTGATTTCTTTAGATGCGTCAGTTATTTTGAAGAAATAGCTTGTCTCAGATACATCTTCATATACTCATCAAAAAGATTAGCTACATATATTGGGGAGAGCTTGAGAAGATTCATTTGTGTAATTTGATTTATCAAAGGAAATAGGGAAAGATGCATCTTCTCTGACAAGGTTAAGTTGGGGGCTCCTCTCTGTGTGTGGCATCTGCATGTAGGTACTGCCGCCGACCACCTCGGCCTTCAAGACTGTGGCCTCTTACCCACTACTGCCAGAGTGCCATTCGGGTTACCACGATTTACCTTCCCTATGTACCCAGTGCAGGGCCTTGATTTCTTGTGGGGGTAGGGGGGTTATAGTCCCCCCAGTGTTTTCTAAATCGGCCTTAAAATGCCCCTAAAAGTGCTTATTTAAAAAAAAATTCCCCCTCCCCATAGCTGCCTAAATTATGGACCTGGAGAGAGAGAGAGAGAGAGAGAGAGAGAGAGAGAGAGAGAGAGAGAGAGAGAGAGAGAGAGAGTTTTATGCACACGAAAGAATTTAGGTATAAAGCTGTTTATTAGGTAATTATAAACATATGAAAATGCAAAAAAGACCGGGAAACAACGAAGATGAAAATTGCCAACATACCTGGAGCTCAGAATCCAGAAAGCGTTTCCAACAGTCCTTCGTGCCCTTGAAAGACGGTGGTTGAACAACCTCTGATCAAGTCTTGCTTGTCTGTTGGGATAAGGCTTAATCATTCAATTCCTGAGAGGGAATGCATCATCTCCGATGAAAAAATAGGAGATCGGAGTGTTTCCTTGTGGAAGGGGCTCTGGTTCTGGCAGCTGGACTTGTTTGCTCTTCAAACCAGCTCGGAGGGACATGTCAGGAACACTCCTCCGTCAGTAGCTGAACCAGGGGAGCCGATGGCAGTATAAGTAAATTTGTAATCCGCGTCCACCACAGCCACGAGTACAATGGAATGGAAACCTTTGTAGTTGTAGTTCAAAGAGCCAGCATTCTGAGGGCACCTGATGGCAATGTGTTTGCCATCTATGGCACCAAGGCAGTGATGAAATTGCCACCTGTTTGAGTAATGACTGGCTATTGTTTCCCATCCTTCAGGTGTTGTGGGGCACTGAAGCACTTCTTGAAATTCCTCGATGATTGCCTCACATGTCTCTGGGATTATCTTGCAGATGGTATTGTTTGCAACTCTGAAGGAGTACTGGAGGCTGAGGTAGCTCTCACCTGTAGCAAGGAACCTAAGGGTGATGACGAGCCGAATAGTGGGTGAAATAGATTTCCGCCAAAAGGTGTCCTTCTTGACGATGCGTGGTTCCACTCTGTTCAGGATCTCCTGGAACATGTCTCTGTCCATGCGTATTAGGTTTTTGAAGCCTGCCGGGTCCTCAGCCTCTAGTTTTTTCATGAGAGTATCGAACATACCCACAGTAACTCTTCTCTGCACCCATGCCCTCACCCACGTTGCCCTACGTTTCTTCTTCTGTATTCTTTTTAACCGTCTATTTTCCATTAGATATACAAGCGTCAGCAAACTTTGGTCACTGTCCACGTCCAATTTCAGGAGTTCAATTTCACGTTCACGAGAGCTGAGGAAAGCCATGACAATGTCAAACTCAGGAATGATCAAAAACACCTGGACGGGCGTTTATATACCCTTCCAACTGGGTGTGGCAACGAAAGTGTTTGCTCGTCGTTGTGCCGCAGGTCTACCGCCGGCTGACCTGCTGCAGTCACAGGTCGGAGAAATCGAAAATCGTATATGGTCGCCGTTTTACCGCCGGTAAACCGCCGGCTTACCGGCGGTAAGACGCCGGTTCCGGGATTATTGCCTATTTTGCTGGCGGTCAGTCCCCGATCGGCTTATCGGGAGACATCGGGGACGATCGGGACCGGGACCGGGAATGTGTGAGAGCCCCTTAAGGGAACCACAGTGCGAATAGGAATAGGGATTATCCGTAGTTGGCAAAACGACTGCATCTCAGGGCGTCTCCAAGCACACACACACACACACACACACACACACACACACACACACACACACACACACACACACACACACACATCCATATCCATGCGCCCTGAGGGGAGGGTGAGGGGGACCCCATTCCGCCACTTAATCGTGCGGCGAGTATAGATACATATAATTAGATGGTTAAATGGTTAGTTTAATAGATAGTCAAACAGTTATGGTTAATTTGTTAGATCGTTAGATGGTTAATTACGAGAAGTTAGTTAGCTAGTTAGACTGGTATGCACAAGGAGGTTTAAGTAGCTGTAGTAGAGGTGGTTGGGAGAGGAGGAGGGGGTTGGCACTATCAACTTCATTTCTAGTGGTGTTGGTGTTCTTGCTCTACGGTGGTGGGGGCTGGATGGCTCTCTCAAATATGTTATAGGGTTACTGTTGTTGTAGGTGATGCTGGTGGTAGTGATGGATGGAATACTGGTCGTGATTGTGGTGGTGGTGAAGGAGGTGGAAGTGGTAGAGGTGGCGGCGGCACCTCACATGTATGTTAATGTTATAATAACATCGATAGGAATCTCTCACAAACTTCCTTCTCTTTCCCATTTTCTTCCGGGGTCTTGTCGTGAAAACCCGGATTCCAACTATGACCAGATGATCGTTACTTCCACGATCCGACTGAACGAAGCAAAGATAAACCTCAGAGTTGGAGGAGCCAGACCTCACAGGACTTTCAGCGGTCATTGGTGGCGTTGTCTTGGTTGGATCAGAGACGTTCATTTTAGGCTTCAACAAGATTCAGATGACATAAATCCTGAAAACATCTTCACACTTTTTACTGTCGGTGTGTGTGTGTGTGTGTGTGTGTGTGTGATTATAGGCACAATCAATAAAAACACTGGCGTAAATCCTCTTCATGTGGGCCTAATGTGTGACGTTTTCTTCTCGACGAGCTCCGAGGACATTATTGTTGGGGGAACTCTTAAGCTCTGCTGCCTGATTCCTTACTTGCATTTTTATCTATACATCTGCAAATTCAAGCCCTACTACTTTAATCTCTCACCGATTGGTAAAAAAATCATCCAAGTTTGCGCTAACAGTAAAAGAGAGTCATGAACATACAAATAAGTAGTTAAAATTGTTTCAAATTAAAAAAAAAACATGTAAGCTAGCTGCTGAAAAAGAAAAATATTAATAGGTATGCCTTCCTTTTTGCACATCACCTACGACAAAGGATTACTGCTTGTTTGCGTGGAATGGAACAGCGATCATCCTTAGACCTGACTAATGAAATACGAAGTTATTAGCCATTCCCTTAAAAAAATAGCAACTAAGGGTGAAGCAGAGACGAAGATAAAGACAGACGATTCATAACACACACACACACACACACACACACACACACACACACACACACACATGAAGACGTGAGCCAGCACCCGCGTAATGGGGCCGGACAGCAGATCATTCCGCCGGTTATTACGGATCGCTTCCCGGACGTGTATACGGCCGGATTAAGACTTACGGTACACATAAACACACACGCACGCGGGCCAACACGTATATAAGCCCGCACACACATACGCACGCACTGATGACGGCCACACACAGCTCGCATCTTCATTCAAAATCGCTACGCCTGGCAGCCAAATGGAGGACAATTGACGAGAAGATGGAAGGCAGGGTGGTCACGGCCGCTGCTTCGCTGTAATTATGTCCCGCGTTATTGTGGTGAATTATGCTATTATCGTATTGCTGTAATTATTATTATTATTATTATTATTATTATTATTATTATTATTATTATTATTATTATTATTATTATTATTATTATTATTATTATTATTATTTTTATTATTATTATTATTATTATTATTATTATTATTATTATTATTATTATTATTATTATTATTATTATTATTATGATTATTATTATTATTATCATTATTATTATTATTTCAACTACTACGATTACTATTTATAGTGAATAACCCTTACTTACTTGTGTTTCTCACTCTAATCGTTGCCTGCCATGTATCTCCACATGCATTAAAGACATTCGTGGTACAAACTTTATCTCATCGGTACCTAATTTACATCTACACGTGGCATCCAACACTCAATGGCCACAGAGGCTACAACTGTGGAGATCTACGTTTTCAACGGAATGATGTTCTGCACCTTTCGATCACAATTTGTTTTCCTCACACCTCCAAAGGAAAATGAATCTTGCGGGGTAAGGTTCGGTGATTGTGTTGGCCACTTTATGGGTCCATCTGCACTCATTCAGCGACCTGATACCCGCTCACTGAGCTCACGGTCATCTAGCAGCCAGTTGTGAGGACCCCATCTTGTGCTCAGTAAGAGTTTACTGTAAATGTTTCTACTTGAGAAAGTTAAATTGCCATACCTTCTGTACACAAGAGCTACAAATAGTTAAGTTTATTTTCTTCGTTTGATACACTATATTGAATCCTTTTAAGTATATTATCGTTCTATGTTCAGTGTCACATTAATGAATCAATTATAAGAACATAAGAACATAAGAGATCAATGGTCTGATAACACAGACGTCACTTGGTGGGACAAAGGAAATCTCTGGCCTGTATAGGAAGCTCGAGCACTTACAGACTCGGAGGCGCTGCTGAACCTTGGCCACGGACGTCACCGCCACAGAAAAGCCAAGACTCCTCATCAAGACTAGCCTTCAAAAATATAATTATGCACACCTTCTGGATCTACATCCCCATCATCATCTTTTGGGACTGCAGGCTTCTTCCCCCGTCTGGATCTTCATTCTCCTTATTCCCATTACGGCCTCATAAGGATCTTCCTCTCCATTCTGATCTACATCCTTCATCCTCACCTCATCCCCTGTCCCGTGATCTCCTACCATCGAGATTGTCATCGTCATCACCATCCACACTCCTCCTCATCATTCCCACCTTCACGCAGTCTCCTCACATGCACTGCGGGATCGTCATCGTCACCCTCATACCACCCCTGTATCATCCTCACCCTTTTCATCCCCTTCCCTCCCCGCGGCTTTCTGACGGCGTCGGGATGTTCATCGTCATTGTCATTCTCCTCATCTCTACCAAACACTAAATTCATCATCTTCAAAAACCATGCAATCTTCATCCAACTTCGGGTTCTTTCCCTTCATATCTCTCTTGATACCTTCCTCGCGTCAATGTTCTTGAGTATCTTCCTTATTCTCATCCCATCACGTCCTCTTTCTAAGGGCATGGTCTTCCTCATCAATGTCATCCTCATCATTCCCATTACCCCCATTCAACAGCAAGACCTCACCTCCATTCTCATCCTGTCACCACTACACACGCCAAGAACAGTGCCCAAAGAAATAATCCTACATCGTTATAGGTTAGTCCTCCAACATCCCCACTCCAATCACTGTCATTTTATATTTCAGCCATGCTTGACATCCTCTTCCTCTCTCCTCACTCCCGCCATGGGCTGCCTCTCCCAACTAAGGGCAGGTGCTGGAAAGCATCAACTCATAGAAACAACTTTCAGCCACCATCACTCATGCATCACCCTCAACGTCCATACAAATCCTACCAATACACGTTCATTACCTTTCCCATTCTCGTTCGAGGCAAGGGAGGGGGGAATCATCCCTCCCTAGAAACAGTTTACACTTCTCATCCGCTCATCTCCACTTACCGCCCCTAAAACTTCCACCCATTCTTGCAACCCTCTTGATACCCTCGCCAAAGGCTAACTCCTCAAACCCAGAGCAAAGGTGGGGAATCACTACTCCATAGAAATAAATTATGGTCTCCCACCACACCATGCCACATACCGCACCAACAGTTTTCAACTATTCCTGTCGCCATTACCCACGTCGAGGTTCGTTTCTTTCGACTGCAAGCATTTCTTTACGAGCTATACACTCGATACATCATCTTCCTTCCTTGCTCGCATTCCCCTTAGCGGCCTAAGGCACCCTTTTGCAACTCACTTCACAAGACCTCGCCACCCATCGTTTACTGTCTCTCACCTCACTCCTCCCCTTAAACAAATCATTCCTAAGATGTATGCTTCTTCCCTCACCCCGCCTCCCATACAATCCTTGACTCACTGACATGGGCGTGCCACTCTCTTCAGCACACTTTTCAGACAATATTTGACTGTATGAAATTATGAGGGGGGAGGACACCACCTCACCATGCTTCCCAAACAGTCCATTTTGTTTACATTCGGCTTATAGGCACGGTAGGATTCCATGTTGGGACCTGTTGGTCGGCCCCAACCTGTCAGTGGTGCAGGCAAGTACTTCATAGTGACGCCATTCATGCTTGGCTCATGCTGTTCCTCGGAGTCCCACTTGATGCTCTTGAGTTTCGCTGGAGTCCGGGTTCGTAGGTGTTAATCAGGACGGCATGTGGATTGTCTACGGTCACTCGGCGATGAGAGAAAATCGCCTACTTATTGCGGCGGGCGGGACTTGAACCTGGGTTTTCGAGGGCACCGTGCTCGCACGCTGACCACTCAGCCACCGCCTCCACTAAACAGACTGCATCTGGGCGTGTCATCTGCCTCACCACGCCTCCCAAACAGTCCTTTAATGTATAGACGCGCAAGTGTGTGTGTGTGTGTGTGTGTGTGTGTGTGTGTGTGTGTGTGTGTGTGTGTGTGTGTGCGAGCGTTTAGGTGATATGATACACGCACACAACACCCGCCTGCTGCTATGGCGATCTTTTTAATGGCTTTAATCACTGCTCTAACGACTTGCTGACGGGACGACCACAGGAGGAGGCGCCTCGTGGGGGGATGCAAGGCGAAGCGGGGGTAGGATCTGCACAGCTGGGAGATGTATGAGGTGGAGAAGGAGGAGGAGGAATAGGAGTAGTAGTAGTAGTAGTAGTTGCAGTAGTAGTAGTAGTAGTAGTAGTAATAATAGTAGTAGTAGTAAGTAGTAGTAGTAGTAGTAGTAGTAGTAGTAGTAGTAGTAGTAGTAGTGGAGGAGGAGGAGGAGGAGGAGGAGGAGGAGGAGAAGGAGGAAGAAGAGGAGGTGGAGGAGGAGGAGGCGGAGGGGAGAAAAGGATGGTTTATATATGAATAACTTATAACTGCTGAGAGTTGAATCAAGAGGAAATTAAAAAAAGTTATGCCAATAAAATTTGATACACGTTATTTTCATGAGGTAAAATATTTAATTGCTGAAGTACTACACCCCTGGGCGTGGCGTCGCACGGTGGGTGAGGCAAAGCTCCCCCAGGCGTATGCCCCCACTTATTTGATATACCAAAGCATGATAGCAAAGAGAGAGAGAGAGAGAGAGAGAGAGAGAGAGAGAGAGAGAGAGAGAGAGAGAGAGAGAGAGAGAGAGAGAGAGCAAGCGGAAACAGAGAGGAAAAAGAGGATGAAGGGAGAGGAACGTAGACACATAGAAACACAAACACGGGGAGCACGACCTTTGATGAGCGGTGGTCGGCGCCGCGCCCCCCGCGGCCGCCTCCACTCACGCTGCCAAAATTCTGATGTACACGAAGAGGGAAAAATCCTGCCTTGATTTGACAGATCTATATCCTATCAAAGAGCCTACTCCCTTCCCGGCTAAAAACGACTAAACAACACGGGTTTAAGAGGCTAATATTTTGGCGTGCGAGTTGACCTGGCGAGTGTTTACAGAGCGTATGTCCGTGTATTTGGCTTGGCAGCGGCGGCCCCGCATACTATCTTCTACAAGTAATCAGTGGCCCCTCACACACAGCAGCTCTGAGGAGAAGCCGCCCCTTCTTTCCGCGGTGACGGCGGCAGAGTCCATTACCGGCCATCACACGGCTGAGAGGCATCACCTGATCGCCGGCAGCGCCCCGCCAGCTGGCCCCACCCGGACCCTCGCCTTCTGCCAAACTTGCTCCCGAGATTTGCAAAACTGATGGAAAGCTCCTTGACGCTCTCTCAAGCTTTTCATAAACAGTGAACACAACCTGAAGCTAATGTGCAAAAAGCATGAAAGGGAAAAAAAATCCAAGCCACTTTTTGTCTGTTTAGACGTCATTTCAAAATGTTGACTTCTAGATTTTGCGCAATTGTGAATTCAGTCTGTCAGTTTTTGTGTGAGTCATTAGCGGGATGAAAGGGGAAGCCAAGATAAGGGGCGCCTGGCCGGCCACTCCGCGCCTCAAAACACCCGAGGGAACACTAATGGCCTGTAGACAATGTTATACAAGAAATCGCCCGCTTTAATGGCCTTTGCTTTATAATGTCACCATTCATCTTGTTTAAACCTGACGATTTGTTTACAAAATATGCTCGAGGTTGATTTCTTGATAACCAGGATCTGTTGGCACACCTTCCGGCCGCGACGTGCTGGCCGCCGCCGGGTGAGTTATGGCTCGGGAATGTGGGGGGCGGGGGTCCCCCTCTCGGATGCGGGGAGTCGACAGGGCACAGCAACACCCATGCCAAGACCTGACGAGACGCCTTGACCTGTACTACCGAGGCCTAGCGGAGAAAACACTTCACCACAGGCTGGGTACTACGCGGCCACGGGAGCCTCGCCTCGCGTCTCAGACTGTCTTTCGAATGTCTACGATTATAATATTATTGTATTTTTATTACTCTTAGCTTGGAAATATATAATAAACTTTAACCTACGAGTAATGAATGAGCATATTTATCCATGCATGAATATATGCATGAATGTATGTATGTATGTATGTATGTATATATGTATGTATGTATGTGGGTATGTATGTGTATGTATGTATGTATGCATGTATGTATTTAATTATAATAATAATGATAATGATAGTAATAATAACAATAATAATAATAATAATAATAATAATAATAATAATAATAATAATAATAATAATAATAATAATAATAATAATAATAATAATAATAATAATAATAATAATTAATGGTTTATTAGTTTGTTGGCAGCCATAAGGCTGAAAATACACAAAGTACAATCAGATTATGTATGTGTGCATGTATGTATGTATGTATGTATGTATGTATATGTATGCTATTCAGTATTGGTGCTCTTATTACAGAAAGGAAATTGATTTCCTAAAGTCAGCAAAGATAGAAGAATGAACGAAATCACCCAGATTCAGAAACTTAGCGTTCAGAGAAAGGATAAAGAATCTAAACATAAATTCTTTGTCAGTACATGTATGCAAAGTTAAAATTATTCTGCAGTTTCAAATAGTTTTTGCTTCTTAGTACGACATCACCCGAGACAGTTGCCAGTGCGACGCCGCCGCCATCCACCTGGCCTACACCACCTCCGCCACTCAGACCGCCTGGTTCATGCAATAATGTTCCACAGATCGTCATATTTCTGAGTAACCATTGCGGATGCATTCCAATTACCTGTTCGTGGTTAGCTTACCCGCGTGTCCGGCGGCAGCTCGGGGTCGTGAAGGCAGGCCACAAACAACTACTTTTTGAAGATGAATAGTCGGACCCTTTGCTTCCCTTGCTGCTTCTGAACATCTGGAGGAGCAAATACATCATCAGGGGGAAGCTACCGAAAGTCACAACTTTTTAAAGTCCATAACTCTGCATGGGTACAATCACTCTTGTTTTCCGGATTTATTATCCGTTTTGGTGTGGTCGCGGCATCTATGGGCAGCAGGGCGGGCCAGCAGTAGGTGGCGGCAGCCCAGCGGCCACAGATTGCTGATACGTGCTGCTGCGACTCATAATATTACCTTGGTCAATTGTGTCGCTTCTTGCCGATTACTAGATGTTATCAGCGCACCCGCATTACCTCGAGCGTGATGTCTTGCCGCGTTAGTGCCCACCATACCCTTATCCCTTTCGTCTGGTGTTTCCGTCTTTCCCCTAAGGCGGTGGTTCCTTTCTAAGAACCTAGTAATTCTTTGCACACCTTTGATGTCAACAGGCAGACTTTTAGGCGTCAAAAAAGGCCCTTAGTTTTTGTGGTCCAGAAAGAAGAGGGCCTCGGGAGAGGGGCCGCTATAAGCCTCGACCCTGGCAATTAAGCCCAAGAAACTCAGAAAGGCTAAGGTGACACGGCAAAACCAGTGCGTCTGCTGAGGCTGAAATTGGGTGCAAGCCTTATCTGGCGAGGGAGATCTGACTGCCTCGCCCCGCTGCCGAGCACTCTCTTCGCCGCTGATGGGAGTAGATTTAGGTGATCATAAATCAGAGGTACTTATTCTTTTTTTTTTCTTTTTTTCCTCTCGTGCTTCAGAAAACTAAGCAGCTTTCCTGACGCAGTTCCACACTATATAAAAATAGTACCAGCCGCGGGTCGTCTCCTGGAGCATGGCCGGTGTAACGTTGCGGAGCGGCGCGGCGCAGGCCTAACAGTTTCATTACGCTTTACGCCATAAGTCTGGTGGGTGACAAACTTCCCTTCACACAGGCTTCGTGCATACCCGATGATAGAAAGCAACATACTGTGACACACGTATGTCCGAGAGTTCCTGAACATTAGAACATTCACTGTTAAAAAAAAAAAAATACATTTATCATATAACGTTAATTGAAAATGTGCGAATTAAAAAAAAAATAGTATATTTCACAGCCGTTGCAACCTTCGGCACAACACGAGGCGCACAAAGACCACGGCCTCTCCCGCCGTGCAAGGCCTCAGGATAAGTTCCTCCATAAGGAGACCAAGAAATACAATTTTCCTTAAAAAGATATCAAGCTTATCCAATTACAAAGCTGCTCCCCAGATTCCCGTCCACAGCACTCGGTCTGGGGCCTCGCTGGGCAATCAGGATGCGCCGCGGGGGATAATCACTCTTATTTATTGAGGGGTAATGAGTCGTTATTAAGAAACACTATCAATTTTCCATCCCGGTCACTCGTTTGCTGGAAATTGTTGGTGCGGACTGCGCGGCGTGGAGCACCGGCATCACACTCACCCATTATAGGGATGCGCGGCTGGACTGTCAGGCATTCACGGCGGTGTTGGAACTTTGGGGGAGAGGGACAAAATTAGACGAGAGGAGTATGAATAATGTCAAACATGGAAATTTCTAATCTTATGCGCTGAACAGAGCCTCACAAAGGAGTGTTTCGGAGATGCCTGGCCAGCGCCCGCCTCTGCACCGTCAACACATGAATTTGTCCACGGAAAAAAGGCCATGGCCAGGATTAATTATCCTCGAATACGGTAATTTCTGGGAGAATTAGAGTCTTCTTCTGACCATTATGAAAATTGGCCAGCGCTGTGAAGTTGAGTAATTAGCTCACCTTGCCATAACTCTTCGGATCTGATACGAAACCTGTTCCTCGGAGATTGGTCCGATTCCTAGTCGTTATCAGTGATGTCCCATTCTTTATTCCACATTTGTCATGCCTATCTCCTTTATCATCTTTATCTGCGGCCGCATCACCACCCCAGGGAGAGTCGGGAGGAGGGGGGAAGGGCTGCTGTATCCCCTACCGCCTCTCCCCATCCTGAGCCCCTCCTACCACTCCTCTCATGCGCC
This sequence comes from Eriocheir sinensis, assembly GCF_024679095.1. Lineage (NCBI taxonomy): Eukaryota > Metazoa > Arthropoda > Malacostraca > Decapoda > Varunidae > Eriocheir > Eriocheir sinensis. Next base: position 19,162,132 of record NC_066518.1, read on the forward strand.
ATCCTCCTCCTCAATTCTGCCAGGTGTAATAGGTTGCTAATGTCTGGTGCTCAAGACTTCGCTGTTACTTAAGTTCTTCCCTCAAGGTCATCACCAAATATGTGTCAGGCCAAGAAGACCGGGTAGTGCGATTTCTCATAAAGATAAACATAGAATTAATCGCCGAGTTTATTTTACAAGCTTTTGACTCGCCTAACAACGCCTACCATGATTCATAGACTGCCGAGATGGGCCGAAACGGAACGCTATCCATAAAGGGGCAGACGAGTATAGACTAAACCCAGTTAATGAAGACGATAGGTATAATGAGGGTAATAATGGTGATAATGATAAAAATGGCGATGATGCCCTCCAGAGCTCGCCTTATCTTTCTCGGCCCACACTCTCCCATCCCTTGGCCGGCCTCCTCTGCGTGCCTGCAGCCAACCGTCCTTTCCCGTCGAGTTCTTTCCCCTCACACCACTTCTCATGTCCGTCTAAACGCGTCTCGCTTGTATTTACCTCGCGCCGCTGTTTACAATGCCTGTCACACGTCACCCACAGATTCCTCGGCGACAACTTAGAACCCACAAAGCACATGTCTCCGCGTTTAATCATTAGTTGTGTAAATATAAAGCCAACTGCTGCCGGCCCGTCATGGTCAACGCCTCCCTGTTGCCGCCGTGTTGAGAGGGCGGCGAGGTCTGCCATGATTTATTTCCACCTCACGGGAGCAAGTCCTGACAACGACAAATGGCAGACTCGAAAACAAAGGCACTAGCAGAATCTTACGGAAAAAAAATTATGTCAGGTAACTTGCGTGAAAGCTTGCATATTTCAACTGCAGTGTTATTGCGTTTGGTATTAATAAATTTTCCTGACAGCACAACCACCCTATAGTAATGAACAAGAGCCAGCATAAGAGTTTTATAGTGTAGGTCCTTTAAAATCACCTCAAGTCTAAGCCCACCATTTTTTTTTAAAGATCAAAGAAAGCCAGGGGAGTTTATTTCTTTTTCAATTTTTTTTCCATTTTCACAATAAACAGAGAATAAAATGAATTAACGAATCTTTTCCTCGGTGAGCCTCGCCTCTATGCATCGTACACGTGTTTGTTGCCTCGATCAGTGTCTCTGCTTCCCCGCACTCAGTCCATAATAGGTACACCCTCCCCTCGGCCCCCTCCTCCCCAGTCCCTCCCCTCCCCAGTCCACCACTTAGTCACCCACTTAGGATCACTTTCCCGTACGGAGGATATTTATAAAAAACCTGTCAGCGTCGCGCGAGATACTTGCTAGGGAAAACAATGCCAGCAGGAAAAAATATCACAGTGACAAACACACTTACACACGTACTCTCAACTCTTCCTCTCTCCCTTCCTTCAGGCTGCTTTCCTACGCCAAGAAGACTCACGTTTATTAGGGGTGAGGAAAGTTACTTGTGATATGTTTCGATTTCTCTTCACTTCGCGTTACACAAAGACCAAGATATGGATGGGATGAACCTATACTCGTGTTCTTAGTTCTCCTCCAATATGACTCCTACCGTAGTTTTCCCCTTTGATAAAATAGGACTAAGACAGTGATTCGTATTGCATTATGTCTCTTCCTGCATCTGCTGTTAAAGAAGGAGAGGTGAGACAAAACTCCTCTCCTTACTTCTCCTCTAACATAACTCCCCCATTGATAAAATAGGATTGGGATAGTGATTCGTATTGCATTCTATCTCATATTCAAGTTGCAATCAAACGAGGAGAGGATGAAACAAAACTCCTGTCCTTAGTTCTCTTCCTACATGACTCCCGCCGTAGTTTTCCCTTTGGTAAGATAAGATATGGAAGGATTCGTTTTGCGTTTTGTCTCTTCCTTAACTTGCTATATAATCAAGCATAAATGAGGTGGGACAATACTACACTCACATCAATACTTAATTAACCTCCAGTTCGATTCCCTCCGCAGCTTCTTCCCCGTTGGTACGAGACGAGGCTCACGATCACTATCCTCCTCATTTCCACGTCGGGTTTCAGCCAATAATTCGTCGTTCATTTTCAGAATCAGCCGCCGGGACGAAGGTTGGCAGCGCCTTGACTGATCTTAATCGCGGAGTGGCACAAGGAAAAAACGCTGTGACGTCACTCGTTTGGTAACACTTTACGAGACAAGCTGACGGTCCTGCCACGGAGTTTTTATGCCGCTCACCGAATCTTTTGGGACATGACACCACAATATTTTCGACATTCATCAGGGCACAGGGTATAGACGCTCCTCTCTCTCTGTGTGTGTGTGTGTGTGTGTGACAGAGAGAGAGAGAGAGAGAGAGAGAGAGAGAGAGAGAGAGAGAGAGAGAGAGAGAGAGAGAGAGAGAGAGAGAGAGAGAGAGAGAGAGAGAGAGAGAGAGAGAGAGAGAGAGAGAGAGAGAACACACACACACACACACACACACACACACAGAGGAGGATGAGGGAGGGGTAGATGGGGCGGAATAGCAAGAAGCGGTAAGGAGCAGCGCGGCGCCTTGAAGAACCACCGATGCTTATCTTACCAAGTTTTGCATGAATCGCTTAGCTTTCATTTTGCAAGATTAACTGTTCCCTGTGCACGTATAAGTAAGCTCCTCGACGCCGCGGCCCTCGTTCAGGGGAAGGTTTGTGGCGCGCGTCTCCCTTTTGATCTGGGAGACGTGTGTGGTTTTTGTGGCCTGCTTTTGTCAGCTCTTTTTAGGGAGTATTAGTCTTGGATTGTGTGTGGCAGTAGCTGCTTCCCTGAGAGTGATGAAGGAGGCAGTATGCGACGAAAGAAGGAAATAAGAAGCGAGAAAAGGAACACGTGAGAAGGGAGAAATGATGAGATGGTAAGCGAGGACACTTATCGCCATAACATATATATAATCATTGCCTTGTACACAGGCTTTGACATATGGCGCAGGCACGGTACGATGTATGTCTTCATTCCTTTCTGCCGGCGAGCCCTTTATGAAGGAGGGATGTTAGGGCTGACGCTCTCTCCGCGGAGTCATTTAGGTTCATAAGAACATACGCCACCGTGCTGTTATCTCCGCGTCTAAAGATGAAAGCCTCCATCTCGTCTATACATAGAAACCGGATGTGGTTATCTGTTTTAAAGGACTCTTAAGACGATTACAAAAAGACGCTGATCCCGGGAAAAATACAGATATGAATGTAAAAACCTGACACAAAAGATAGGCGTGTGTGTGTGTGTGTGTGTGTGTGTGTGTGTGTGTGTGTGTGTGTGTGTGTGTGTGTGTATGTGTGTGTGTGTGTGTGTGTGTGTGTGTGTGTGTGTGTGTGACTATACTAACTAAGCCCAGGAACGTGCGGTATGAATCTCCTCGCTTACAGCATATATATCATTTTTTTATGACAGACATTAAACTCCAACGATCACTTCGCAGCAGCAGTAGCCAATCCTCACTTCACTTCCCCCTCCGCGTCCACCTCCACTCATCTTCATCGCGGCATGGGCCTCTCCCTCCTCAGCAGTATCTCTCATCTCCGGCAATCGTTCACCCGTACATCCAATACTTCTTCCTTCGCTCTCCGGCAGCGCCTTCCCTTCGTCCACTTCACGGTGCACAATGAACCGTTTCCCGACCATTCCCTAAATTGCGCCTCCTTACACCGCCACACCATGCACCGCCCCTCGACTCCTCCCACCTCTCCCCAAGGGCCGCAGGTAATTCCCTCCCCCCTCCCCCCCCGCACCCCCACACTTATTTAACAAGAGGAGCTCGGACCCTCGCCACGCCCATCCCCATAGCTTTCGGTGCCTCACATCTGGATCACATTACGGCCCATACACCTCACAATACGCCCTGCACCCTTTCCTTACCTCTTTTTCATTTCTTTTTTTTGCGTTTAGGTTTTACGTGGTTGTATTCTGGTCCATTTCTTATTTTTCATTATATTATTTTCGGTTCATTTTCTTCAAAGAGCCCTGCATCGAGTTTCAAACAAACATACATAGAAAAATGAAATCAACAGAGTACCGGTAAAGAAAATCCAGATTTGCAATAAGAAAAGAATCGTTATCAACCAAACCAATCACGATAATGAATAAATAGGTTTACTTGTTAAAGTCTCAGAGTTACAAATATGATTCAATATATTTTGTAACCACTTGTCATAAATAAAGCATAGAGAAAATATTATGATCATTTTCCCTCGAAGACCAAAAAAACCCCCAGTAGATTTCGAATGAAAACAGAAAATGTCCACTCAAACAAATTTAGGGGAGGCGGTGGCTGAGTCGACAGAGTGACGGCGCCACGTTCAGAAGGACGCGAGTTCAATCCCCGCCCGGTGCCACCAAGCTGGGATTTTTCAGCCGCCGCCGAGTGGCTTAAAACTACCCACATGCTGTCCAGAAGACCACCTATCAACCCGGACTCTAGATTCTAGGATTAAAGATGAGCTCCGGGAGGGCAGCACGAGCCAATGCAAGATGGCGCCACTACAAACACTCGCCTGCGCAAGAACGGGCTGGGCCGACCATCAGGCCCCACCGGGAAGAAGCCGACCGGCGCAATAGGCCGCGACGTAAAAAAAAAAAAAAAAAGGTTAATAAAACCGAAGAAAAAGAGACAATCGTTAAATCACTGTCCCCGAGATTCTCAAAACTTTAAAGCGTTAGCAAGTGTTACGTTACAGACGTCAGCTCCAGCAGAGGGAAGCAGCGCGGTTTGCTACTCAAATGTTGACTGACATATTCGCATTCCGCCGAGTGTTTCCTCACTAAAGATATTGAAGAGGAGCCTCGGAGTACAGTCAAGCGGCGGAATGCCTCCATAAATCAGCGTGACCGCACGTGCACAACGAACACATGTACAGTACGTATGTCTTGAGGCTACTGGTGATGCTGCACCGGGAGGACGTTCAGTCTGACCACCTGCTTAAGGAAGGGACTCGGGGCACCTCATTGATCTGTCTGTCTCTGTCTGTCAGTTTGTCTGTCTGTCTATGTGTCTATCTATAGTTGGTATTTTTAGACGCTTCTGCCTCTCACTTCAACTATTTCCAAAGGATGAAAAGGAGATTTATCGGGTTTTCATGAATGTTTTTTTTACGTTCATGGTACAGAAGAAGAGTCAGACTACAACCAGGGTCATCAAACTACTGGAAATGCCTATGAAAGCCTTATTAAATACGTGTGATTGGGCGCCGAAACGTTCGATGTGTCTGTCCGTCTCTCTCTCTCTCTCTCTCTCTCTCTCTCTCTCTCTCTCTCTCTCTCTCTCTCTCTCGGCTACTCATCACTGTCTTATAATATGGGGTCCCGCTTCCTCCTCTTCCCTCCCTCCCTCAACACATTCTTCCTCCAACCTCCCCACCGTGACAGGCTTATGATGGGCGGCAAAGGCTATTTCTGCTCACTCTCACCTCCACCTCCTCCTCCTCCTCCTCCTCCTGCTGCTCTTCCCTTTTCTCCCCTCACTCTTGACTGTCTTCCCTCCTTCCCTTCCTCCCTCCCCCTTTGTCACCACTCCCTCTTCTTACTACTATCCCCTCCCTCTGACGTTGCTCATCCCCTCCCCCTCTTCTTCTTCCTACTCCTCCCCTCCCCTACCCTACTATCCCCCTCTCACCATTCCCTCCGTCACCTCTCCCTCCTCTCACTTATTCTCCTTCACACGCTTCCCATCTTCTCCTTGAGCCCGTTCTGAGGCCTGTCTACATTGTCTTTGAATATTTGTTTTCGCAGTTTTTGTCTTCCTCTTCCTCCTCCTCCTGCTGCTCCTCCTCCTATTCGTTTTCTGTTCTTTTTCTACGTCATTATTCTTTCCCATTACTGTCTTCATCGCACGCATTATAACCGTCTCCATTTGTGGCTACCGCTGAATTTATGTGCGTGTGTAATTCACCATGGTCTGATCACGCTCTGAGCTCATGATCCCCAGCCAGCACTCTCTCGATCCGTATGAACTCTGAAGCTCAGGGCCGAGATTTGCAAACATTTCAGGCCTTGCACACCCACATTGGATACAGCTGTCGTAGAGGTTGTGGGTACTTTCATGGGTAGTTATGTGACCCTGGTGATAGTTCGGCAAGGCTTCTGCACCGTGGACGTAAAAATCACTCATGAAAATTCGACTAATATCCTTTGAGGCCTTTGGAAATATCTATTGTAAGCCGAAAGCGTCTGGGAATATACGGACCCTGGTGACGGATCATTGGGACATTATGTGTGTGTGTGTGTGTGTGTGTGTGTGTGTGTGTGTGTGTGTGTGTGTGTGAAGACCACTTTCCTCACCTGATCATTAAATATATCACTACACTTCAGAAAAATGGTTACTATTTTCTCTCTCTCTCTCTCTCTCTCTCTCTCTCTCTCTCTCTCTCTCTCTCTCTCTCTCTCTCTCTCTCTCTCTCTCTCTCTCTCTCCCAGGTCAGATCCACACACCCCTCCGTAATCACCAAGCCGCCCCTGCAAATCTCTTTACGTGACTCATGCAATAAAGCGCTAAGGAAAAATTATGCGATTCCATGTAAATAAAAAAAAAGAAAAAAAGAAAATGAAAATGTACGACAGCAGAGATAGATGGATATACAGATAGACAGCTAAATATAGATAGATAGGTAGATAGAGTATGTGTGTGTGTGTGTGTGTGTGTGTGTGTGTGTGTGTGTGTGTGTGTGTGTGTGTGTGTGTGTGTGTGTGTGTGTTGCGGAGGGGTTAGAGGTGCGGTGCCAGGGACAGAGCCGAGGCGGGGAATGAGACGTATTAATGGTTCTTAGCCGTGTTTATTTACAGAGGTAATAGAGCGGTGAGTGGCAAGGAGCGGCGGCCACCGAGAAATATTAATGGATTCCCGGACACATGCACATAATGAGTCTGAGGCGAGTCTGTTGGCCGCTCGAGGAGGAGGAGGAGGAGGAAGATGGGTAGCAGCCAGAGGTAAGGAAGTGGTTGAAAGAATATTTAGAACAATGTCAGGTAACAAAAGTATCAGGTAAAAACTTAGTAATTAACTTTCCTAATGGATATTGCATTCCTGAAGTACACCTGCAGGAAAATCATAGTCAGTTGCAGCGACGTTAAGGCCCTGCGTACGCTGCTACATCAATCACGCGAAACAAAAAACACATCTGAGCACAACTGTAAATGCAACGAGAATTTGGAAAAAAGAATTTAAGCGAGGACGGTTATTGCTCTCAAAATGAACACGTAAGAATGTGGGGAAGATATATCTGAACAAAAAGAACGCCCGCCTACACACACACACACACACACACACACACACACACACACACACACAGCAATCATGCCCCTTTCTGTCCCTTCCCTTTGAACAATGTGAAAACACCGTCACCGCAACAAGAGAGCCTTAAGTCGGACGGTGTCAAAGAGGAGGAGGAGGAGGAGGAGGAGGCGTGGGTGGTGGGTGCAGGAATCACGAGGCAGTGGTGACAGGCGGCCCCGCGTCCCGCCTTTGTGGCTGATAACGACCCGCCCCGCCGCGCCCCGCCCCGCTTTGAAGAGTGACCGCGTGACGAGTGACGCGATTATACTCACCGCGGAGATGGATGCGAGGGCCACGTGCAGTGTGTGTGTGTGTGTGTGTAGGGTCCATGCTGTACAGCTGTACACACACACACACACACACACACACACAAACACACAAACACAGGCAGAGGAATCTCTCCGTGTCTGTCTTGACCACTATGAAGGCTGTTTCCTCTCTCTGTAATGACACTGCATCGGTTTCTGTTATCGGCACGTCAGGAGTACTGAACACGTTTCCTTCGTGGTGGCTGAAACTGTCAGTTTTAAGGGTAACTATACTGCATGCCAGTTATGATTCGTATTAAAAGGAAACATAGTTTGGCGTTATATAACGCTTCTCGATGAACTTCACAAATAGGAATCATCGATGCCATTCTTTCCCATTATCAAGTATTTTTTCTTCAGAATAACGTAAATCCTGAGCCATGGAATTCGTGCACATGAGGTGGAAATATTCGACCCAGCTTGAGATCGTATTGCAGAGCTTAAACATTACTGGCATGAGTAATTATGCATAAGATTGCTGATTTCTTTTTAAACGTTAAATATATTTTGTGACAACACTGACTGTAGATGAAAATGATAAGATGAGGAGCTGATGCTTTCGCTGGTAGCCATCCTTGTGTAGAACAGATTATGATATTGAGCTCTACATTACTCATACAGAAACCGTGGTACCTGAATGTCCTTTTTCATGTAAGTGCACGATTTTTTAAGATACATTCTTCTTTGTGGTGAGCTGATTATCGAGCGTTGACACAGGCCGCTGTGTTGGAAAGTACCATAGGATGGTTCATGCTGGGGGTGCAGCAGTAAAGAATGGTAGCGATCTAGTTGATATATGCTTCAAGGACTTACGCGCGGGGAAATCAAACCAAACCAAACAAAAAACAGTTTGTTTTCAAGTGTAGATGCGTTGTTTTGCCTAGAAAAGCGGTTTGATTCAAAACAGTTCTATAGTATAAACATACAAAAGTAATCACGAAATTGGTACACAACGAAAATCCACTTTTTTCTAACTCTTCACTTTCATAATTTCACCGCTGATTTTAGTTCGTTCGTTCTGGTATTCAGCATAAACTCGAAGCTTGTTTTAATCTCACGTCCACCTCATTCTTCATTTAGGTACATGCGCCTGACAATGGCTTCATAATTTCAGCTCCCTTGATACAAAAATGAGGAAAAAATTACTTGTTTCTCTCCTTCCAGCAAATTATTATTATTTTTTTTAAGGAACGCAATGGGATACTATAAGTTTTCAAATGCAGAACAGCACTGATTTTGAAAATCAAAATATAACTAGAATTTCCCACACAAAATAGTACTAAAACTTTTAGACGCTTTCGAAAACATGAAATTTATCATAATCAGCCTAAGCTCTCTGAAATTAGCAGTGGAGGAGCAGACCCACTTGAAAGTTGCCCTTCTTCCTTACAAGGCCAACTCAAGTTCATCCTCATGATGCAGAGCCCGAGACGTCCACTTAATTAGCGTCCATTCATACTGCCTCAGCAGAGACTGACCTCAGACCTCGAAATAGTATTCTCCGAATCCTGTTGAGTCTGTTCGGGTGTTGCTGAATGCCACTGCTGAAGCTGCGCGGCGACGCGTGTGAATAAATATACTTAATGTAAAATGTGCAGAAATAAAAATAAATTGTTTTTATTCCAGCAATTTTCCATGAGTACATTTTAATGACTGTCACAAATCGTTATAAAGGATGCGACAGTCATTAAGTTTTCTGCAGTATTAACCTTGAAAATGTCAAGGACGATGGCAAAACACACACACACACACACTCACACACACACACGACGCGCGCACGCGTGCACGTCACCACAATATGGGGCTAAATATGAAAGGAAAAGAGAGAGAGAGAGAGAGAGAGAGAGAGAGAGAGAGAGAGAGAGAGAGAGAGAGAGAGAGAGAGAGAGAGAGAGAGAGAGAGAGAGAGAGAAAACAGGTGACGCTGCTCAGTATTTTCCTTGGCACTTGACGCCCCGCTGTTGGCCGGAGTGTCTTAACGTCTGTGTCTGGGTTTAATTAAGTCTGTTTTCAGCGTTTCAGTGGCCCTCGCCGTGCCTATGCAGACGTCCCAGCGCGGCGCAGCGTGCTTGTATTTCATTGTCGTCGCGCTAGGGAAATGGATTCTAATTATTCTTTCATGTGACTGTGGCGTTGAAGCACGTCCCAAGTATTTACAGGGTGGTGTTTGTCTGTTCATTTTCGTCTAAGCATTTCTGGTCAACTGGTTCTTTTTCCACGCAGGGACATTACCACCATGCATTAATTACTGGGTGTTTTGATGTTTTTTTGGCCTGTGCATTGAAAGGATCGTTAGTCTTTATTCACGATATACGGCAAAAATTATCAAGGCTTCTATAAATGACCTCCAGTTGTATACTTTTCCTATAAACAATATATTTTTACTTCATCTAAGTCACTGGAACATGAATCCCAATGCTATAGATGCGTAAGACAAAATTAAAAAGAAAACAACATGAATTTAATTAAGTTGCAAATCTTCATTACCACATTGGCGCCCATGGATGAAAGCAACGTCCCTTGATCCCCGTTCCCTGTGACTTGTGGCCTTGGAAGAAAATGACTTAATACATTGTCAAAATACTCAATTACCAATAAATTCACTTCCAATTATCAGCGACGGTCGACGACGAAGCAGACTGTTGGCTTTCGTTCTCTCCATCAATTATGCAACATTATCTCTGAATATCAGCAAACACATTACACACACACTCTCTCTCTCTCTCTCTCTCTCTCTCTCTCTCTCAGGTACGATGATAATCAGTTAGAGGAATTATAACAAAGTAGGTAAAGAAGGGCAGTTACTCATGCGGGTCGCCCACGTCTCACTCTGCCGTGGTGGCGCGGGGAAGCTGAAAGAGACCCCGAGGGCGAAAAATAACGCGATACCTCATCACACCCTTGGCAAACAGAGGTAATTGCAGTGTCGCCAAGGCTTCGTAATTTACAACCTGCTACGGCGCTCCCATTTGTTGCGAGAAGAGGGGCGGGCGAGGCGCATTAGTTGGATGAAGCGAGAAGGATAAGTATGCAAAGAAGAGAGGTAAGAAAAAAAATATTATTAGAAGGGGGCAAGGACAAAGACAATGGCGACACTGATGATGATGATGATGATAGTGAAGATGTTGATGAAGATGATGGGGATGATGATGATGATGGTGACGACGGTGATGATAATGAGTGTAATGATGATGATGTTGATGAGTATGATGAGGAAATGATGATGACGATGAATAGGAGAGGGATGAGGAGGAGTAACCTAGAAAGAAAAGGAATATGAGGAGGAGGATTATGATTAGAAAGGATTAGGAAGAGTAGCAGTGGTAGCAGGAGGAGGAAAAGGAGTGCGGTGATGAAGCTGGCACTGAAGAAAGGAGAGGAGATGCAGCAGAGGGAGAAAGAAGAGAAGGCTCAGGAGCGTGATGGAGGCACCGGGAGAGACGAAGTATTCAGGGTTCGGTAAATCGAGCGTGAGATCCGTGTGTGTGAGCGGTTCTTTCCCTCAAGTGCTGGGCCGAGTAGACCTGCTTTGAGTATTATACAAATTATACCCGCACGCTTACAGTTATCCTCTGCCTTTCGTGTGCATGTGAAGGAAAAAAAGAATCCATAACAGAAACGTTGGCAAACATTTATTACGGTCCCCTTCGTTTCTAAATCTGGGTCATACGTTGATGTTTACCAGATCACTTCCGATAAATAAACCAAGCGAGCAGGTCAGTTTAAACACGAGTCGGTTCGGAGTAAAGGGATGATGTGTGTTGCCCGAAGAAGGAGAAGCAAACTAAGTTCCTGGTCTGATGTAGTGCTGAGTTACCAGGTGCTGGGTGTGAGATGCAGGGCGGAGGTGTGGCGAGGCTCTGGTGGAGCGGCGGGAAAGTGGAGGGGTAGGCAAGGATGGAGGCGAGGCTGAGGTAGAGAGGGCGGAGGGTGTCAGGGGATGACTCTGCGGGGGTCGGTCCACACAACGCGGCGGACAGGTGATGGAAGAGAGAAAGGGGCGCCGTCTGGGTGCTGGTCAGGGCGGATCCTGTCGCGGCGGAGGCGGTGATATGTGGCGGCTTCTTGGCGATATTTTGCAAGACAGTGGAGTGAGGTGGACAGCTGGCACGGTAACATGCTAGTCAGGTGAGAGCCGAGAGAGAAGCCTCCCCTGAGCCTGCCACTTTCTTAACCCCAAGCGAGTCTGATCAAAAGACTGTTTGCTATAATAGGTCCGCCAGCAGCTAAACAGCATTTCGGCGCCTGTAGAAACCCATATTAGAAACCCATATTGATGTTCTTTGCATTAGTGAAAAAGACTCCGTGATTGGGTGCACCAGAGAGCCCAGTGACTTACTGACTTAAATACGAGTATGCCGAACGCTGTTTTCAGATGGAGGAGTCTATAGCCTGAGTTTCTCCTCTCCCTCGAACGTGTACATCCGCCAACGTCTGGGTCTCGAGATAAGATATTGTTCACTTATGCGGCTTGGAATGGAAGATTTTCACTTAAATGTACACTGTAGCTGGTATTGCAAGATAACGTACATGCTCACAACAAAAAACAACGAGTCGTCCTCATGACTCAAAGCTATCAGTGTGACGTTTGTGTCTAGAGTTTGGGTTTTCTCCTGGCGATGACCGCCAGCTGACTTGCCGTGCCGCAGTGACACTCCAAAGACGTCTATGTTACCTTGGCCAAGTTCTTGTAGCTTTTGTATTACTTTTGTAGTACAGGCACACTACCCTCATCCGCAAGGCCGTGCATGGTTAATTAATGAAAAATATGACAATATTTGATTTGCTCTTGACTGTATCAATACAACAGCCAGCAGGTGAAGCTAGTCTGTACATCTTATCTTCGTTCTATTTACATGGAGTGGCCGGCGGACAGCAGAGAATATTTAAGTTAATGTTATCGTTATCACTCCATTAATGAGAGAGTCAATGTAAAAAAAATCACGAATCTAAAAGTTAGGAATATTTCTGTTATATGCACTTCTGAAGCAAGGAAAATCACAAAAAGTAGTTCTGAAACGTTTCGATAACAATTATGAAGATAAAGTAGATTTGAGCTGTGTTCCTATAGTGTATATTCCTATAGTCTATGGACATGGTGGTGGAGATAGTGGTGATGGTGGTGGTAATGGAAGGGAGAGGTTCACGCATCTAAAGGCTATAGATGCGTGAACCTCTCCCTTCCATTACCACCACCATCACCACTATCCCTACCACCACGTCCATCCCCACCAATACCATCTTGACGACCACCACTACCACATCCACTATCACTGTTTCTGTTACCATCATCACCATCTCTACCAACATCACTAACACCCCTCCCACCACCACCACCACACTCTGTCAACGACAGTAACAAGAGCAGCTGAAGGTGGTTATCAAGAACCAATCATGGCAGGCGGAGCAGCAGCCCAAAGCACCAGGTAACATGATTCTCACACTGACAACAGCCACAAAGGGTCGTTACCTGCATGCACCTCCCCGGGGCGGGGAGGAGGTGAGGGTGTGACGTGGCGCCCAGTTGTTTTCACTTGTTCTAGTTTACGGATGTCTTCTCTGTGTATAACACGCTTATGACGTTTTAGTGGAGATATACCTAAAGAGTACATGAATGAGCGATGTTTACACGTATACAAACCATATCCAAAATCTATAATGTATGAAGGACCTGTTTTATAAAATATCTCCAAGTACCAGCTACACCAAAACATGTGAAACGGAATTATTCATTCAACAGTCAATCCAATCAATGTGTAATATATATATATATATATATATATATATTTATATATATATATATATATATATATATATATATATATATATATATATATATTTCATTTATTTATTTATATATTTATTTTTATATATTGAAACTGATATAAACGATTTTTTTTTACGTTCGCCCCATAGCACCGGTACGATTTCTTGATGAGGATCCTGTTGGTCGGGCCTAGCCCATTGTTGGCGCGGGCAAGGGTTTTATAGTGGCACCATTCTTGCTTGGCTCATGCTGCCCCCCCCCACCCCCACCCCGATCCTCCTCTTGATCCTCTTCAGAGTTGTGCTTGAGTCCGGGTTAAAAAGTGCTCATCAGCACAGCAAGTAAGTTGTCTTCGGCCACTTGGCGATGACTGAAAAGCGTCAGACTGTATCAGCGTGCGGGACTTGAACCGGGGTCTCCAGAACGCAGCGCTCGTACGTTGAACACTCAACCACCGGGTCCCCCCTTATTTAAAATGACTAACAAAACCAAATATCTTATTTCTGAACACAGCTATATGAGGCAGTATGATTAGTGGTACATGAAATCTTCCTCTATATATGTTAGGTTGAAATGTTACAAAACGTTACAAAAAGCATAGGAATGTGATATTGGTCACCTCGTCTCCATGAGAGTTTGAGAATGAGAGTAGAGAAGAAAGCAGACCTGCATTGATTTGAGCACGCTCGAGGTTAGTCGAGGCGGCGGCCACAAATCTTACTTTCAGCTGATGTAATGTTTTCCTCTCCCCACCAATTCGAAGAGGTACTTGAGAATCTCACTGAAAAAAACTATCGTTTAAACAATGATAGATCTTTAAAATCCTTGACGTTCATTTTTCATTTATCAATTTGTTCCAATTTATTGACAAAATTTTCTTTAATATGTAAAATATAATATGGTTCCTGAAACAATAATTCTTTTACCCAATGAATATGAGTTTTCAAACCAATGAAATTTTCAATTTTTTTGTATAGAAATTCGTATGAAAAATAAGAGAAGGCTGTTTTCCTCCTAAGATAACGTTAAAGAAAGATATTTGTGGCAAATTATGCAGAAGCAGACTTTAATGAGCTCGGAAGAGGAACGGCTGGAGAGACAAATATGATGAGTTGGGATATCAGGTTAAGGGATTAACGAAATGTAAGCCTTAAAATAAGAGATAATCGATAAATAAATGAACAAAGAATAAAACGAAAATGGTCAGGGAGACAACAATGGTAAAAAAAAATAAAAAAATAAAAAAATAAAACTTCGGCGCTAGATATATAAAAACAACAACAAAAAGTTAAATGAGAGCTAATTAAACAATTGATTTCCTTGCCTGATTTGTGTTTTTGTGCCTCACAGATTGAATCTAAAGAGGCGCCTGGTGGGTGTAGCTTCAAAACACTTCCACCAGAAATCACGAGCAACATAATGACTTCTGAAGAAAAAAAGAAAGAAAAATTAAAAGAATTGTAAAGGAAAAGCTCAAGGATTATGGGCACAATCAGATCATGAAAAAAAGTGGCTTGCCTCAGAGTGGCACATTAAACTTAGGAATTATCAAGCGCTGCGGTCAATGCATGGACGATAAACATCATGTCTCTCGCACCGGTGAATATTTCATCGTCGTTTTCTTATATCACCTCAAAATCTGTATCAAGTCGGCGTAGGGTTCTCAGCGTTACCATTTACAGAGTCACTAAAGTCATCAGCCGCTTGGAGTGTGTCTGGACAACGGTGGCTACATGCGGAGGCTCGTCCGGGATTTGCCTTCTTCCTGCTGTTCACCCGAGTCTGAGTGCAACGGTAAATTTACGAGGCCTTGTTCCTCTCGACGACCGGCCCGGCCTTGCATGCCCAGCTACTCACTAAGCCGCGGCGCTGCATCTCCAGGATTTTGTTTAAATTTCCCTTAACTGTCTCCCCAATAATGTGTGGGATATATGAGACCTTGTCTGTCTTGCTTAAATAATGGATACGTGCATATTTTTTATTAATATATATATATATATATATATATATATATATATATATATATATATATATATATATATATATATATATATATATATATATATAGCTGGCATATATATGAATTTTGTCAGATCCCTTGAATTGTGTGTGTGTGTGTGTGTGTGTGTGTGTGTGTGTGTGTGTGTGTGTGTGTGTCTCTCTCTCTCTCTCTCTCTCTCTCTCTCTCTCTCTCTCTCTCTCTCTCTCTCTCTCTCTCTCTCTCTCTCTCTCTCTCTATATATATATATATGGTGATAATTTTCTCTATTACATTACAAAGGTTCCCTAAGAATCGGGTTTCTCTTACAACACGTGCATTTTGCGATACAGAACATTGTAGCTTTCGTTGAGTCAAATAATTCAGCCACTTTGATCTCTCGCTAATGTCGCCATTTCTGGTTTCTCTCCGAGGAAACATGTGGCAGCATTATTGTGGCTGCCTCTGAAATAAAATGGAGAACAAAAAAATACCTTTCAGCTTACAATTTTCTGAAAATGTTCGCCACACACTTCCACTTCGCTGCATACCGCCGTTTGAGTTCCCTTCTTGCAGCGAGCCGCGAGTTCGCCAGCATTCATAGCGGGAGCGCCTCTAATTCTCCGGCGTCATGGTTGGGTAATCTGCACATAGTTAACATCACCGTGATAATCACCGACCAGCCAACCACTGCCTTCCCTCGTCTGCTCAACAGCGAGAGAAAGTGAGTTTTGCAGCTAAGAACACAAATATTTCAAGATGGTTATCATTCGTGCATGTCTGAGGAGATGGACTGCCTCCCTCTGTCTGCTCTGGCCCAGTTTACAACGGACGTAATTTGCCTTGTAAGATAATTTATTTACTTAGCTTTAATGCTTTTGCGGTTGAGTTAAGATGAATATCACGCTTCTTGAAAGAGCTCATGTCAAGAAAGATAGGAAGGGGCAAGTGATTGTTTGCTGACATCTAACTGTTTGTAGAGTGCGTTATATCCTGGCAGGACGAGGGTGTACTAGACCATGCTACAACGCCTCGTTTACCCATCTCTTCAGGTGATCTGTTTAGCCTTAAAACGTTTAACTAACTTCTTGGTTTCTTGCTGGGTAAGGTGATACAACTTTCCTTAAAAATACCCTCTCAACTTGCATTCTTAAAACTTTCCCAAAAGCAACATTAAATGATATGTTTTATCAGAGTTAAAATTCAGTTTCTAAAACAGCAACTCTGAATGTTCAAAACTTTCCTCATGGCATAATTTGATAAGCCTATCAGTAATATATGTTCCGAGATATGGAGACGTGCACTCCTCTGTGATGCAGTGTCGTGGACTAATGAAGCGGCTCTTGCTGCTCGCTCAATGTAGGTCGAGTAGGGAATCAGAATCAGTGCTATCATAATGGCGGTGGATTGGAAAAAGAGCAGTGCATAATAAATTTGCAGTCTCTGAGTCCTGTACCAAAGGTAAATACATTATTTCTAAGCATAAATGTAGAGCTCTGTGCAGTGTAGACGGGTAACAGAGAGTGTGGTAATATGATCTTCCAGAAATCATTTGCACGAGGGAAAAGATGCGAGCCTTGTTTCCATGTATTCAAAGACATTTGTTTGGCAACTAATATATATGTTTAAAGGACGATATTATTTTTCTTAAAATAGCTCAACAAAACAGAAAGCGCTGTCCAAAGCACATGCAAATTCTAACTTTCTCTCAAGAGATAACGGTAGAGGTGGACAGGAAGACATAAATAATTAATCAAATGTAGTAAATATATGATTGTTTGTTTGCTTGCTTCTTTGATTTTTATGCATATGTGTGTGGAGATGAGTGTGGGTGTGGAAAAATAGAGAGAGATAGACAGATAGATAGATAGAGGTAAAGAGTTTACACCGTACAAAGCGAAATAACTGTAAAAGTGTGCAAGCAAAACTTTCCAGTGTTGATAAAAGCATGTGAGGGACCGCATCACCAAACCCGACCAACAGACACGCACAAACCTCCAACATATATACAGTTAACATCGTTATTAAGAAACCTTCATTTACAGCAACCCACTATCCCTTCACTTTCCCTAAAAAAAAAAATATTAAGAAAAAAAAAAGATCATTTCCACACACGCACACACGAAACTTAGCTTTTCACCAAATATATTCTGTCGAAACCCTCCCAAGCAGACGTTTTTGTGTGCCAAAGTAATGACCGACTTCCTTTTTTGCGAGGCTGAGTGAATGCCGCGGACCTGGGGCTAGGAATCACCTCAGACGTGGGCAATAACAGACAAGGAGTGTGTGTGTGTGTGTGTGTGTGTGTGTGTGTGTGTAAGAGAGAGAGAGAGAGAGAGAGAGAGAGAGAGAGAGAGAGAGAGAGAGAGAGAGAGAGAGAGAGAGAGAGAGAGAGAGAGAGAGAGAGAGAGAGAGAGAGAGAGAGAGAACAGGGGGGAAAGCGGGGGATATCAGAAGGATGGTGGGTGAGGCAGGGCGGGGCTGGGGCGGCCTCGGCACCCCAGAGGGACGTGCGCCCTGGGGGACAGAACACACTAAGGAAAAGGTAAAAAAGAGGTGAAAGTTCGTCATTACAAAAGACTCAAATGGAAGTTACGGGCATTTGTGCACTGCGACAAGATCAAAAGAAGAAGGAAAAGACCGCGGCGGCCAGAGGAGGCTGCTTAATATGCTTACGCTTTCACCGATTCACTCCTCACTTAAGCGACCACCATTGCTGAACATACTCACCGTGCTTAGTCTTCGGCGAGTTCCTTTCACGCAAAAAAAAAGAGAAGAAAATGAAAACTCATGCAACCGCAAATGATGGGGTGATTCAACGTTTATAGAGCCACTTAGACGGCAATAAAACATCTCGCAGCATCTCTGAAGAACATAAACGATGCTCAGAGCAACAGGAGAAAATGAAAACAAATTAGTCGCAGTAAAACAGTAGATATCACAGACGCGGGGAAAGAACAGCGAGGGAAAGGCCTGGAAATATTTTTATGTGTGAGTGGGCATGTGAGTAAGAGTGTGTGTGTGTGTGTGTCTGTGTGTGTGTGTGTCTCTCTCTCTCTCTCTCTCTCTCTCTCTCTCTCTCTCTCTCTCTATATATATATATATATATATATATATATATATATATATATATATATATAAACATTGATTTCTCTTTTTGGCCACTCCTCTGTACTCTATTGTGGAGCAGTATGAAGCGGGCTTTTTTTTTTTTCATTATTGTTTTTTTTTTTTTTTAAGCCCTTGAAATGTCTCCTATGCTGTAAATATATAAATAAATATATATATATATATATATATATATATATATATATATATATATATATATATATATATATATATATATATATATATATATATATATATACACACACACACACACACACACATACACGCATAAACACACTCGTAAATTCACACTAAATCCATATATAGAAGCATAAATGCACTCATACATATATACTTGTATGGAAACATACATACATACGTACATATTTACAAACATACTTAAAACAATGCACATACAAGCGAACAAACAATGGAAGAAAGGAATTAACAAAGAAATAATGAGCGAACATACGAGTGTGAATGAACTTTCCCAATAGGAAAAGGATATACATTTATGGTAAGAGTTTTCCCTCCCAGCATGTCATAAAACAGAGAATGTTATAAGATCAGCCTCCATGCGGGCATCGAGGTATTGCAATTACGAAGGTGGTGCGGGGAAGGGGAGGAGAAGGAGGAGTGACGAGTGCTGGGTGGGTGGGTGGGGGGGGGGAGGGGATCAGGGCAGGCTGTACTAGGAAGAGGAAGGGCATTGCCTTAGACGTAGGTGAATTGAAGTTCTATCTGTGCCTTCGCTTATCATTCAGTCTATACGTCAGCCTGTCTTCCCGAGCTGCAGCATGCATGTAACGAGCGGTGAAAGTGGGGGTGGGCGTCATTACCAGCCCTCAGTCACGACACACAGCACGTTTTGCCGGTCGGCGCTACAAAAACGAAGCACCAGCTAGGCTACTCCGCAGGAACAAGGGAGCGTAGATAAAGGAAGGACCTGGACGGTAGAGACGGTGGTGTTGTGTTTTTCGAGATGTCCCGAAAAAGGCAGCAGAGTGAAAGAAACGGGAAATGGGGGGTGATAAAAATGTGGGAGACGATTATTCGAGTAAGAGGTAGGAAGTTAAACGAGACATTGGAGTAAGTTAGAGCCAGACAATTGAGAGCTGTTACGTAAAATGATGTGAGATATAATGAAGAGCTAGGATGATGGGTGGTGCGTTGGGTGAGGTAGGATGTGCGGAAAATCGAGGAGTGAGCGACTAAAATTGAGTAAAAGAAGCAGAGAAAAAAAACGGAGGTAAAGTGAAAAAGACTTAATAAAATAGCGTAGGAGGTGCATGGAAAGAGGTAAGATGTGAGGATAATGGGGCGAGTGAGCGACTAGGAAAATAAGACAAGGATGCAGATAGAAAAAGAATGAAGGGAAAGGGAAAAGAATGAAGGGAAAGGGAAAAAGAATGAAGGGAAAGGGAAAAAGAATGAAGGGAAAGGGAAAAGAATGAAGGGAAAGGGAAAAAGAATGAAGGGAAAGGGAAAAGAATGAAGGGAAGGGGAAAAAGAATGAAGGGAAAGGGAAAAAGAATGAAGGGAAAGGGAAGGAATGAAGGGAAAGGGAAAAAGAATGAAGGGAAAGGGAAAAAGAATGAAGGGAAAGGGAAAAAGAATGAAGGGAAAGGGAAAAAGAATGAAGGGAAAGGGAAAAAGAATGAAGGGAAAAGGAAAAAGAATGAAGGGAAAGGAAAAAGAATGAAGGGAAAGGGAAAAAGAATGAAGGGAAAGGGAAAAAAATGAAGGGAAAGGGAAAAAAATGAAGGGAAAGAGAAAAAAATGAAGGGAAAGGGAAAAAAATGAAGGGAAAGGGAAAAGAATGAAGGGAAAGGGAAAAGAATAAAGGGAAAGGGAAAAGAATGAAGGGAAAGGGAAAAAGAATGAAGGGAATGAATGATGTAGGAGACTCAATATTGCTTCCTTCCTTAAAAAGTCAGGGAGGAGTTGCATCACACGCCACTCGTTTACAATACACTCCCGTGGCGCCGGTTCTGACGCCTACCTTTCATCATCTCACGTGCTGCTATTCTCTCTCTCTCTTTCTCTCTCTCTCTCTCTCTCTCTCTCTCTCTCTCTCTCTCTCTCTCTCTCTCTCTCTCTCTCTCTCTCTCTGACGAAGACAGGCAAAGCCTCCAAGATGATTTGCACAAAATTTCAGCTTGGTCGGATAGATGGGAGATGCCCTTTAACGTAGACAAGTGCCAGGTCCTTCAAGTTGGAACAAGAAATAAGAAGTTCGAATACGAAATGTGCGGCGTTAAACTCACAAGCGTTCAATGCGTTAAGGACCTGGGGGTCAAAATCGCGTCAAATTTCAAATTCTCACATCAATGCATCAATGCAGCAAATAAAGCGAACAGAATGTTGGGCTTCATTAAAAGAAACTTTTTATTCAAGAATAAAGATGTAATACTTCCGCTCTACAATAGTTTAGTCAGACCCCACTTGGAATATGCGGTACAGTTTTGGTCTCCTCACCATGCAAAGGACATTGCTAAATTAGAAGCTGTTCAGCGTCGGGCAACAAAAATGATCCCTTCCTTGCGCAACAAATCCTACGAAGAAAGGCTTTCCACCCTTAACATGTTCTCTCTTGAGAAACGTCGCCTCCGAGGAAAACTGATCGAATGTTTTAAAATACTTAATGGTTTCACGAATGTAGACAGAACAAAATTGTTTATGATCGATGACACTTTGCGAACGAGGAACAGTGGCACAAAACTCAAATGTAGACAAGTAAATTCAGACTGCACCAAATTTTTCTTCACCAACGTTGTAGTGCGAGAATGGAATAAGCTCCCACCGTCAGTGGTCCAGTGTAACACGATTGACTCCTTTAAAAACAAGCTCGACCGTCACTTCCTTGAACTTAATATTAACTAGAGTAGAAAAGCAACGTTTTGGAGCCATCTGATTAGTGTAGATTCACTTAGGTTTAAGGACAGACCACCTAGTTTGGACCATGGGGTCTGTGTGGTCTGATTTTCTATGTAATGCTATGTAATTCTCTCTCTCTCTCTCTCTCTCTCTCTCTCTCTCTCTCTCTCTCTCTCTCTCTCTCTCTCTCTCTCTCTCTCTCTCTCAACCCCCCCCCCCCACACACACCTTCATCAAATACATGGCACACCTTAATTACAGGGCTCGTTCATCAGGCAAACACACGAGTCACTCACCTTCACCAGTTATCACACGCGGCACTAGAAAGGCTCCCAAACGAGGGTATTATGCTGCCCGACAACACTTTCACACACACACACACACACACACACACACACACACACACACACACACACACACACACACACACACACACACACACACACTGCCCTGACAACCTAACCTAACACACCTATTATGTACTAACACCTGAAGTTTTGACACCTACAATCGATACTGCAAACGGAACACACACACACACACACACACACACACACACACACACACACACACACACACACACACACACACACGACGACAGCCCTTTTACGTCGCCCATTAGTAGCACAAAACTTCAGTAATAATTTGCAAGGCCTCCATCAACACGTTAAGAAAATTGAAAAAATCATTATGGAAATATCATTATGTTTATGGCCCTTACATGCATGACTCAGGGATATTTCTTTTTTATTTGTTGTACAGTCTCTCTCTCTCTCTCTCTCTCTCTCTCTCTCTCTCTCTCTCTCTCGCTGTAGTTCTTTCCACTCAATTTGGCACCGATAATTAGGTTCCATCTCGTCCGTGTCCCGTGATGATTTTATGCTACACTAACCCTGATGCTGGAGATTACCTGTTGGCGCCTCGGGGCTGCTCGGGGCGGCTCGGGGCGGCCAGGGAACAGCGGCCAGGGAACAGCGGCCACGAAAATGCAATAACAAAATGCCGAAAATACAGGAAGAAACGCGATAACAATCAATGGGTCCTGAAATTAATGTTTTCGCCTCGAGAATTAAGAGGAGTCGCCCAGCGCGCAATCATGAGGCTGAAATATTATTGAGGATAAACAAAGCGAACAAACTATAGTCAGGAATGCTAATTGAAAGGAAAGGTAAGTGTTGCTGGCGGTGCCGCTGATGTGTGGCAGGAAATGAAAGACATTCGTTTTGAAGAACTTTACTTTGGTAGCTGACGTTCTCTTTTTACTGTGACTTTGTTCTGCTTAGTACGGAAAAAAGAGAAGGGGGAGTAGTTATTGACTGGTTTCTTAGACCCGCTTTTTTTACATGTATCCAGGTCTTATATTTCCATTTAACTACTTCAGGAAGTTTGAATTTTATGTAAAAAGTGGTTCCTCGGTGTTCCCTGAGCCATTGTCGTTGGGAGTGCGTGCCTGCGATTATTGCTTCCTGTCGTTTTATTAGTGCTAATGATCACTTTAGTTAAATTGTTGTAGTTTCTAATAATGCTGTTGTCATTTCCGTTGCTGCTGCTCCTATTGTTATGTGTGTTACTCTGCTTCCTGAGATTCTTCTTGTTGTTGCTGTTGTTCCTAGAATCTTGAATAGAATCTTTTCCAGCCCCGCGGCGTCTTTCTTCCCTCTGTCGGGATAACACGACTCGCCATCACGAGAACACGAGGAAACTTAACTCTTCACACAAGCGGCCACTATTTCACCACTATCTGGTCCGCGCCGCCAAGGTAATCACCAAGTATGGGGATAAAAAGGTTTAGGAACATTTATCCCCGTCATTACAGCTCGTCTTTCCCTTCTCTCAAAATCGGCCAGTGGAGGATCGAAATAAGTATGGAAAACGGAAATTATACCGCACTTGAGTTTACGACGCTTGGACAGACAAAGGGAAGGAGGAGCAACACCCGGGGTCTGGAGGTGAGGCGTTGAGGGTCCTGCACCGCCCCGCCTCCCGGAGCCATGGGGTCACTGTATAATCACTATATCAAGGTATCTCCGGCGCCCATCACTGCTCATCAGCCTCCAGCCACTCATCACGCGCGTATCTCCTACCGATCAGGCTGGCGGGCCGTCACGAAGGGGCGGTGCGGGGCGGCGGGGCGCGGAGCAGCTCGTCACCTCCGCCCCCGAGGAACACATCACTTCTGCCTCCCATGTAAATGCCTCCCGCCCGTGTCTGCCACACGCCGCCCTCAGCCTTATGCTATAAGAACGGCTCACGGGCATTGTTAAGTGTTACAGCGTTATGTACGGAAGAAGCAACACAAATTTATGATAACAGAAACTTTAACTTTATATTTAGACACACACACACACACACACACACACACACACACACACACACACACACACACACAGGACAGATACAAATACGGAGACGACACCACACGAGCGTAAGCCCAGGCCCTGTAAAACTACAACTAGGTAAATACAACCAGGTAAACACACACACACACACACACACACACACACACACACACACACACACACACACACACACACACACACACAGCTCCGATAGCTCAGTCGGTAAAGCGCTGCACTGCCAGGCTTCGCGGCGTGGCAGGCATCGGTTCGAGACCCGTTCAGGCCGGGTTTTTCCCGTTTATTAGGAGTGGTTACTGTCCCTCTTGAGCAAGAGGAATGGGGTGTGTGGTGTGTGAGGTCCTGGCAATACCCAGAGATCAACTAAAGAGCCTTGCTCAAATCGTGAGGGTCCTTGCTGGCAATTGCGAATCCAACTCGTGATCAGTCCATGGTGAAATATAAACACACACACACAAACACACACACACACACACACATATATATATATATATATATATATATATATATATATATATATATATATATATATATATATATATATATATATATATATATAAAAGACACCTAATTCATCTGTACTTTTCTTGTTGCGCCAAACGTTACCTTCCCTCTGGTCTGGGTGCTCACTTCGGACCTGTATCAGGCAGGACCTCACGCCCACGCTTTGGCCACAACCGTGCTCAGCACCTCCAGGGGGCAGCCCCTCAATACGCCGCGCACCTCAGTCGTCCCATAGTAACACAGCCTTCATTCTCTCAAGCACCACCACGGACCAGCCCGTTGTCGGAGTCGTCGTATCTCCCTCATATATTACGTCTTTACACTCCTTTGTCCCTCAGCCCGACGGGTCACGCGTCTATACCACATTACTTTGACTTCTCACCTACAATATGTATATATGTGTCGGCAAGGTCCACGCAGAAAGTCTTCTTTATATAATATTCAAACTATAAATGTTCATAACGGTAAACCTTTCACCTGATATAATGCAAAGTTTTGTATAAATTATTCCCTATGTTGTTACAAGCACACGTGGTGACATGTGACGCGTCTTGCCGTTCAGGTGTGCTTGAATATAAAATAAATCCTAACTTCACCTCTATTTCATCCTCTTACTTCGCCTCATCTTTTGCGTCCACCTTCTCCCCGCCTTTCTTTCTCCTCACGCTTTTCTTCCTCCTCCTCCTCCTCCTCCTCCTCCTCCTCCTTTTCTTCCTCGCCATTCTTCCCGGCTTCCCCATGCATCACTCGCCCCGCCTCGTTGACAGACTTCGATGTGTTAGTGCTGCCAACTCACATGTCATGGAGGTATAATCCTGCCGAGGAGGAGAAAAAAGGCAGAGTATGACAGGGCGTTGGGCGAGACGTGACTGCCTCCGCCACCCCCTTTGCTCCTCTCCCACCCTGCCCCGCCCCACCCCGCCCCGCCTATCCCTACCTCCGCCGCCGCCCCGCTACCCATTCCCCATCATGAATCACAGGCCAGCCTCCAGGGGCGACTCGGCCAGAGGTTTATCATCGTCACTGAGGTTCCTCCGCCAACACGCAACCAGGGGGCGTTATTTTTTTCAAGGAGGACGAGTATGATTTATTTCTCTATTTATATACCGTTTGTTGGCTTGTACAGTTCGTATGGCATAAGCTTTCCTTCCTTTTTTTAGTATGAATTTCTCGCCTGTTATGGTAATCTTGTGAAGGCTTTGTGTAGCCTTGGTTCTTCACGTTCCTGCGTCCCGGCGCGTACGTGTTTACCTCCCCGAGCCATCCCGCTGCCTCATCAGCTCCGGGTCGCCGCAGCGCCGCGATACAATTATTACTTTACGCAAGATTTATGGAGGCGCCGGGGCGAGCGGGACGGCCCAGCTGGTTGTAATGACAGGTGGTCCCCCAGGTGGTCCCCCGTGGGGCTGGACGAAGCGGCCTCTTGCGGTACTCTGCGGGGCCGCCCTCCCCCCTTGGACTAATGGTGCGTTCAGGGTGTCAGATTTATTGCAACACATAAATGGCCGGCCGCCGGGCACACACGCCCTTGCCGTGATGCCGCCACTTCGGCTACGCGTCTACGTTCACGCTTGGCCTCGTCGGCGTTGCTCAGGCGCAGCCTTTGTGAGGCGTCTTTACACTCGCACGTCCCTCCTTGTGACTGGTCCTCCTGGACTCTGCCATCACAAAACACACTTCCTGCCACCATCCCCTTAACACCACTGTAGTAGAACAAATGAAGCTGTGAGGCATCTGATGTAAGGCGAGGCTTGCTGTGAACTTTGTAAAGAAATATACATATCATTAAAATATTGAAAACTCCATCTTTCAAACACTCACCGAGACGCGTGGCGGAGCGGCTCCCCTTCCAGTTACCGAAACTCTCTTGGCACCTCCTGTAGGGAGACTGGTATTAGACCAAGGAATCGTTGACCCTGTCGTAAGTATGTATGTATATATATATATATATATATATATATATATATATATATATATATATATATATATATATATATATATATATATATATATATATATATATATATATATATATATATATATATATATATATATATATATATATATATATATATATATATATATATATATATATATATATATATATATATATATATCATAATAGTACTACAGGGTGAAAGTAGCAGAAAGTGGAGAAAATACAATACAAAATATGGACCTTTAATAAATAGATTATGTAGATACATGCACGATACCTTACTTTTATCGTTATAAGATTATGAAAGGGAATATTTACCAAAACATCATCATCATAACAGACGTCACACACTAGGAGTGTCGGGCTTCAAAGAGTAAGTATTAGCGCTGAGACAATTAGGGGACGAGTGTGATGTCGCACATTAAGAGCCGCGAAGTGACGGTGGACGTGTTTACCGCGGCCCGACAAGGGAGACAGGTGGCCCGCGGCCCTAACAAGAGCCACGCTCCCCTCGTGATGGGGCTGCGGGGGGAAAGGCCATGACGAAGACTAACAGTACCAAAAAGACATGAGAGACGGAAGGTAAAATAAAAATAGACAAAGCACAAGTAAGAGAGAAGTAAAATGAAGGAAGAATTAGGGAAGATACAGATGACATTGGTCGTTTCAGAAAGGACAACAAATAATATTTCTTGGAGACAAAGTGTGAAGCCCCCTACCACCTCACGTACAGCCCTACCTCTCTCTGCCTGTACCTGTGAAAGTGTCCTGATTACTATCTGGCTGTAATGACTTTTTTCGCGATAATGGCAATGATAAGGGAGACGTAAAACTCACCGGTGGCAATAACTTCACGTCTCTTGCGGCAGTCACGGGGCCTGTATTGGTCCCTCAACAATTCGCAAACTTTTACATTCTTGGGCGTCGCATAACCGAGGAATAGTTGGGGGACAGGAGGGGGGGGAGGGAGTGCCTGCACCACACAACAGACACTGTTTGCCTTTTTCTTCAACGTCTGTATCTTCCTGACTAATCTACTTTCCATTCTTACTTTACACTGATTGACAACAAGAAAAAAATGAGAACAGGCAGTCACATCCTCCCCTTTCCTTCCCTGAAGTGGCGCGTCCCCCAGGATGTTGCCTCTCAGGGTCATGGCGAGGAGGCCGCGGGGTCGTGCATGAGGTCGTCGGGGGCACCGGGAGGTCACTGCCGGGCAAGACGACTACTTCAGTTTATACACAGAACAAATATCTCAGCCAGACAAATCATCCATCACGAGGGAGGAGGAATGTGACGTGGTGGGTCCGATTCTCTCTCTCTCTCTCTCTCTCTCTCTCTCTCTCTCTCTCTCTCTCTCTCTCTCTCTCTCTCTCTCTCTCTCTCTCTCTCTCTCTCTCTCTCTCTCTCTCTCTCTCTCTCTCTCTCTCTCTCTCTCTCTCTCTCTTCGTTGCCTAATACGGGAGGGGAGTCGGGCGCTAATTGCACTATACTCTTGTTGAAGTTGGACAAATAGCCCTGTGACATAATGCAACGCTATTACCAGAGTGTGTGTGTGTGTGTGTATGTGTGTGTGTGCGTGTGTGTGTGTGTGTGTGTGTGTGTGTCACTAGCCATTACATAAAGCTACTCCTTTTGACCTATGCAAGTTCTTAATACATGTCATCACTTCCAATAATACGAAACTAATAAATAAACACCAAAACGCAAAATAAAGACCAAATGGAAACTCGCAAATATACGAATAAACCGTAAGTGGCTAATAGTGAATGAAAACCCGGATACATACACGCAATAAAAACTACGAAAAAAAGGACGAAAAGAAGCAAAAAAAACTAACGAAAATAACGTAGTGTGCGGAGTAGGTGTGGCTGTCATGAGGATGGTGGGGAGAGGATAATGTGGGTGACGTGGAGTGGTGGGAGTGTCCTGGAGTGTTGATAAGGGAGAAGGACAGGCTGGCTTGGGGATGGAGTGAAGGAGAGGGGAGAGTGGATAAGGAGCGGAGAGCGGAGAGGTGGAAAGAAGGGTGATGAGTTAAGAGAAGTGGTGGAAGTCGGGTGATGAGAGCGACAGTGGAAGAGGAAGCGGGAGAGGATAAAGGAAGATGCAGAAAGGGAAGAGGTGAGAGGTTGAGTGTGACGTGGACGTGGAGGAGGAGGAGACAGAGACAGCGGAGGAGGGAGATGAGGGTCGGGCCAGAGAAGGGGGATCGCGGAAGAGGAAATAGAGGAGGAGGATGAGGAGGAGGAGGAAGAGGAAGAGGAGGAGAAGGGGAAGTGGAGGGTCAGGCACTCTAGGGACGTATTTTAAAACATTTCGGCGCCCAAGTTCACCTATTTGACAAGGCTTTCCTAGGAGTTTGGGGGATTTCCAGGAGTAGTTTCATGACCCTGGTGGTAGTTTGACCCTTCTTCTGTACCGTGAACCTATAAAAACACTCATTAGAACCCGATTGATGCCCTCTTTGACTTTTATAAATAGTTGATGCGAGAATCGAATGTGTCTTAAAATACCGGCCTAAGGCAAGGGGAAGGGGGATCAGGGAACGAACGAACAGCGAGCTCAACACATCCAATTATCGAGGTGACAGCATGAAGGCAAGAGTCGCGCTGCCTCGTCTTCGTCCAATCGCTCATTCCACTTTCGTCTCCTGGCCACTTCGAGTCCGTCATGCCGCGTTTCGACATAACATGGCAAAGACGGAGGAGGACCCTTGACGACGCATGACGTGAAGCTCGTTTTTACTGCACAAACAACGTAACCTGATCAAGCCGGGGTCGACCGCGCCAATTAATAGACGTCGCGACCTGCTCAGGAGTGTTTACGGAGCGCCGAAAATAGATGGCGTGCGGGTTCGGGGGCGGCGGGGAGAGTGTGTTTTTCTGGGCCTGGTGAACATGGCCGATGATGACATGCCCGAGTGTGAGTGTCGCGGCCCTTCTCCTCCTCCTCCTCTTCCTCCTCCTCCTCTTCCCGGCCTTTCACACAGTCTAGTCACCTTCATTGCTCCTCAGCGTCATTTTCTTTCCCTTTCTATCTTGTCTCCCGTCACAACCTACTTACTCTCACGTTTTTTTGGGGGGGGGCAAGATTTTTTTTCATATTAGACTTTTATTGTTTGTTTCTCTCTCTGTTTTTATTTTTTTATTTCCTTTTTTTCTTCCTTTCTTTTACTTTCTTTCTTTTTGTCTTTCTTTCTTCGTTTATTTCCTTTCCTTCCTTCGTTCCTTCCTTCCATCCATCCTTTCATACTTTCTTTCCTTCCTTTATTCATTCATTCATTCGTCTCCTTTTTCATTAACACCTTTCCTTCACCCCTCTCTTCTCATTTTCTTGAATTTTAGAGTACATCATGTTTATTTTGTCTACTACTCCTCGCACGGCGGCTTCGATCTGTGGGTTCAAGTGTATTTTTTTTATGCAGTTAGACCCTTGCACTCATTACTTTCTTATCTCATCGCAGCCACTTTCATGTCCCCCTTTTTGTAGCGCATCGTTCGTTTTTCTCCTCCCTTCACGCCCATGTCTGCCCATCACGTTCTGTTTTGTTTCGTCGCCTCTGATCGATGGTTTTACACTGGCTTCGTTTTGTCTCGTTTTGTCTCTCTCTCTCTCTCTCTCTCTCTCTCTCTCTCTCTCTCTCTCTCTCTCTCTCTCTCTCTCTCTCTCTCTCTCTCTCTCTTCCCCTAGGGTCTTAAAAGAAATCAAACATCAAATTTGTAAACCGCTCTCCATCATATTCAATAAAACTTTAACGGGTGGAAAAGTTCCGTCGGATTGGAAACTAACAAATGTCACACCAATTTTCAAAAAGGGGGACAAGTCTCATCCAGGAAACTATCGACCAATTAGCCTGACATCAATTGTTTGTAAGTTAATGGAGACTATCATTCGCGACAATATGGTGAAATTCTTCGAAGAAAATAATATAATAAATAATTCGCAACATGGCTTCCGTAGTAAACGTTCGTGTTTAACTAACTTACTTGATTTTTTTCATTATATTTTTAAGGTGTTCGATGAAAGCAGATCAGTAGATATCATATATCTGGATTTTCAAAAGGCATTTGATAAGGTCCCCCACCAACGATTGCTCAGCAAACTATTGGCGCACGGTATCCCGGGTAACATTCACAACTGGCTTGTGGACTGGCTCTCTGAGCGGAAACAGAGAGTAGTTCTAAACGGTGTTACATCTAACTGGCTCGATGTCAGAAGCGGCGTACCTCAATGATCAGTGCTTGGCCCCATGCTCTTCTTAATTTATGTTAATGATATCAATGATGGGCTCACTTGCAAAATATCAAAATTTGCTGATAACACAAAAATTGCTAGTAAAGTAACTGCGACACTCGACGAAGAAGCTTTACAATCAGATCTAGATCGACTTGCACGTTAGGCCAATCAATGGCAAATGAAATTTAACGTTGACAAATGTAAAGTGTTGCACATCGGAAAAAATAACAGTCGCGTTCGGTACGTAATGAATGGCCAACAACTTTCTGCAGTAAGTAAAGAAAAAGATCTTGGAATCACTATATCAAGCGATTTAAGGCCCGGTCAGCATTGTTCAGAGGTATAGTTAAAACTGCAAACAAATTTGTTGGCTTCATCGGACGAGTCTTTAATAATAAATCGGAAAAAGTAATATTAAAACTGTATAATTCGTTGGTTCGACCCCATCTAGAGTACTGTGAACAGTTTTGGTCTACCTATTACAGAAAAGACATAGAAAAGTTGGAACGGGTTCAACGAAGAGTAACAAAGATGATTCCTAGGTTGAGAAATTTATCATATGAACAAAGGCTTAAAGAAGTAAATTTATTCAGCCTATCAA
Source organism: Eriocheir sinensis (assembly GCF_024679095.1). Taxonomy (NCBI): domain Eukaryota; kingdom Metazoa; phylum Arthropoda; class Malacostraca; order Decapoda; family Varunidae; genus Eriocheir; species Eriocheir sinensis. The sequence goes on from NC_066518.1 coordinate 19,193,046, forward strand.
AACGAAGAATGCGAGGCGATCTAATAGAAGTGCTTAAAATGTTTAAAGGATTCAGTGATATTAATGCGGAAGATTACTCAACAACTGATCGATCAAATAGAACAAGAAGAAATCACAATTTGAAGATAAGTGGTAAAAGATTCTCGTCGCACGAAGCTAAACACTTCTTCTTCAATCGAGTTGTTAATGTTTGGAACTCTCTACCCTGTGATGTCGTTGATAGTACAACAGTTACGGCCTTCAAGAATAGATTAGACAAATATTTTGAATCCAGCCAGCAACTAAGATATTACTCATTGTCGTAATAACGTTAAGTTCTTTCGAATACTGGTGTCCTTGTCCGCTTTTATCGCCCGGTTAGTGGTAGCAGTAATGGTAGTTCTTTCCTCTTTCCTACATAATTTCCATGCAGTTTTTCCATGCTGCATGGTTCTTTTTCCTTTCCTGCCAGCTTTGGCGGAAGGGATGGGGGGTAGGGGGTGGGGAGGAGCCTTCGCCTTTGCTGTCCTTCATCTTCCACCTTTGATTAGATTGTAAGTGTAGCTTGTCACAAACAGCCTCGTAAGGACCAGCAGGTCTGCTGTTGTTTGTTCTTCCTTTGTGTTCCCTTGTGTTCTCTCTCTCTCTCTCTCTCTCTCTCTCTCTCTCTCTCTCTCTCTCTCTCTCTCTCTCTCTCTCTCTCTCTCTCTCTCTCTCACCCCCCCACACACACACATACAAATCAATACGGTGACAACAGTGACGGAGTGGCCCTTTATGCCCTCCATCCTCACGCCGGCGGTCTGTTACCCTCTGATGCAAAGCTTGACTCTTGGAACGCAAATCAACCACAACGGAAGATGGTGAGAGAGAGAGAGAGAGAGAGAGAGAGAGAGAGAGAGAGAGAGAGAGAGAGAGAGAGAGAGAGAGAGAGAGAGAGAGAGAGAGAGAGAGAGAGAGAGAGAGAGAGAGAGAGAGAGAGAGAGAGAGAGAGAGAGAGAGAGAGAGAGCAAAGCATCCAAGAGCATCTCCACACCTCGATCAGTTTGAAATCGGACTAATGAGAAGGGGAGGGATGAGAGCCGAGGCGGAGAAGTGACGCAGCATAATGAGGTGTAATTAAAGAAGTGTGTGACGACGTGCGACAAATCAGGAGAGGAGTGAGAGCGACGGGAAACGAATGACGGAATACCTGAGAGAGGAGCTTCCCCGCGCTGCCATTTGTATTTTTCTATCAAGTGAGACGGCTCCGGGGATTGGAAAAGTATTGCTGTCTGTGACTTTCCCTCCTCCTCCTCCTCCTCCTCTTACCTTCCCCCCTTTCATCTCCTTGGCATGGTGGCTTTGAGTGAAGATGAGAGAATGAAAAAAAAATAACACACACACACACACACACACACACACACAGACTTAGCATCCAACTATGTGTCAATTTAAAAAAGACTGTAGGTGTTTGTTAGAGGACGAAACTGACGAGGTACACACACACACACACACACACACACACACACACACACACACACACACACACACACACACACACACACACACACGAGCTCTTTAATCCACTCTGCCCTACAAAACACACATAAAGCCACAATCCCTCTGCCATAAACCCCCCAGGACGGCGACACGCCCACACCGTAAGGCTCATCTTCAGCTTGACTTACGTCCACATAAATTCATCTTCCACGGCGGCCTTCCATGAACTCCCTCGCCGCCCACGGAGTATACACGCGGCGAGGCGGCAGGAATTGGCGCAAACTGTCCCTTGAGTCGTTTATTTAATGCACCTCTATGTCCTCTGAGCCTCCTCCTCCTCCTCCTCCTCCTCCTTCTCGTTCCTTCTTATTTCGAGTGACGATATTCAGTACACAAACATGCTACTTCACCTCCTCCTCCTCCTCCTCCTGTTCCTCCTCCTCCTCCTCCTCCTGTTCCTCCTCCTCCTCCTCCTCCTTCTCGTTCCTTCTTATTTCGAGTGACGATATTCAGTACACAAACATACTACTTCACCTCCTCCTCTTCCTCCTCCCCCCTCTTCTTCTTCTCCTCCTCCTCGCTCCGTCAGTACACAAACATGTTACTTCACCTCCTCCCCTTCCTCCTTCTCCTCCTTGTGACCTTTATTTGGTGTACTCTTCCTCCTCCTCCTCCTCCTCCACTGTTTCCTTTGCTGTCCGACAAACAACATTAAGCTGGGTGATCGAAGTCCCACATCGACCCTTGGTATTACCGCATCACGCCTGTTGTTCTTTATCATATATTTCAGAACAATGGAGGCGAGCTTGGCCGGAACATTGAGTCAGCGCCGGGCAATGCGTGGCGCCGACCTGTGACTGACTGACTGTCCGGGTGAGTGGCGTAATCGATGGCTTGGGCGAGGCGGCCAAACTCTCCCTAAGACAAGGTGCTCCTCGAGTGCTCGTTCTCCACGCCGTGAAACTTTCACGTCCCTAATGACGTAATGGCGACGTCACGGCTCCTTCCACTTTTCCTATTATTCTCCGTAAAGCATAAAATCGTAAAACATTCGCGGCGCTGTTTGTCACCGTCGGAATATCGATAATGATTAAAGTGGAAATGCTAAGACAGGGGAGAGGGACGGAGGGTGAGGGAGAAACAAGAGGGAGGGAGGGTCAAGGAGGACAAGGAGGAGGAGGAGGAGAGCTAGAAAGTTTGCTTGCTTTTCATCCAATAACAATAATGGTGCTGGTGAGCGAGCCTGTGCCGCGGCGACACCTGACAGGAGGTGAATTATTGTCCACGGTGCCTCGACGCGTATACCTGAAAACAGAGAGAGGAAGAGGAGGAGAAAGAGAAGAGAATGAAAGGAGGGAAGTGAGACAGGGAGGGGAGGGGGAAGTTATGTGACTGGAGGTGCTTGAAAACAGAGAGGCGATGAGGAGGAGAAAGAGCAGAGAAAAGAGGGAGGGAGGGAGCAGGAGGAGGAAGGAAAGGAGAGGGAGGAAGAAAGGGAAAGAAAAGAGAAGGAGGGAGGAAGGAAAAGGAAAGTTATGCATTTCTAAGTAGTACCTGAAAACATTTTTTTTTTAAGAACAGTGAGGGAGGGAGGAAATAGGGAAAGGAGGGAGAGGAGGAAGAAGAAAAGGAGAAAAAAAGGAAGGAAGGGGAGAAGAAAGTTATGTACGTACTTCTACTTGAAAACAGAAAGAGGAAGAGGAGGAGAAAGAATAATGGAGGGGGGAGAGATGAAGGGAAGGAGGGAATAAGTGAAGGAGAAAAGGAGGGAGAGGGAAAGTATGTTATATGTTTTTGAATACCTGAAAACAAAAACAAAAGAAAGACAAAAGGAAAGGAAGGAAAAGGGTGAGAAGGAGATAGGAGGGAGGGAGGGAGGGAGGGACGGGGAGAAAAGAGAGGGATGAAAGCAGGGTAGGAGAGAAAAGATATGTGCCTCTAAACTTTCTAAATATTTGAGAACAGAAAGAAGAGTAGAAAGACTATAGAAAGGAAGGAGGAAGGGAGAGGAGAAGGAAGAAGGGAGGGAAGGAAGGAACAGTTATATGCCACTATGTACCTAAAAACAAACAAGACGAAAGGAGAAGAGAAAGGAAGTGGGGGAGATTAGGGGAACGAAGGGTGGAAAGGGAGACGTAGAGTGAGGGAAGGAAGGAGACCGGGAGAAAGGGAGGTTAGGAGGAAGGAAGAGAAGGAAGACAAGAGAAAGGAAGGAATAACAGAGAGAACAAGGGAGGAGGGAGGGGATAAATTACGTGCCAATATGTACATGAAAATAAAAAGGAGAGAAGAAGAAAAGCGAAGAGAAAGGAATGGGACAGGGCGGGAGGGCGACGAAGGGTAGAGAGGGAACCTGGGAGGGAAGAAAGGGGAGCGGGAGGAAGGAAGGTTCGGAGGGAAGGAGAAAGAGGGAAAAGAAGAAAGACAAGTGAAAAAAAGGCAGAAGGAAGGAGGGAGGGAGAAGAGAAGAGAAAGAAAAGGGACGGGGGAGGAGAGAAACCAAGGGTAGAGAGGGAGACAAAAAGGAGGGAAGGAAGGGGAGCGTGAGGAAGGAAGGTTCGGAGGAAAGGAGAAAGAAGGAAAAGAAGAGACAAGCGAAAGAAAGGCAGGCGAGGGAAGGAGGGAGGGAGAAGAGAGAAGAAAAGGGAAGGGGAAGGAGAGAAGCCAAGGGTAGAGAGGGAGACAAAAAGGAGGGAAGGAAGGCGAGCGGGAGAGAGGGAGAAGGTTGGTAGGGAGGGAGGGAGGGAGGGAGGGAGAAGTTAAAACACACTCAGGTACGGAGGAAAGATTTACCGCCATAGCCGAGTGTCAGCACCACAATAACAATGTCACGGCCGATGTAGTTTATCAGGTGAGGCGAACATCCATCCCCGGCGACAAACACAGCCGGCAGCCAGGTAATGGACAAATCATTCCTCAGCTTATTGTCCAGCGGCCCCGTGGCACGCGTGGGGGGGTGGGGTGGGGGCGCCACAGATCTCCGCGAGGGGCTAGGGGGGAACAAGGGGGCGGTGAAGGGGGCTGAGGAGGAGGAGGAGGAGGAGGAGGAGGAGGAGGAACAGAAGGAAGCTACTACTACTACTACTACTACTACTACTGCTATTACTACTACTACTACTACTGCTATTACTACTACTACTACTACTGCTATTACTACTACTACTACTACTACTACTACTACTACTACTACTACTACTAATAATAATAATAATAATAATAATAATAATAATAATAATAATGATACTACTACTACTACTACTGCTACTGCTACTACTACTACTACTACTACTACTACTACTACTACTAATAATAATAATAATAATAATAATAATAATAATAATAATAATAATAATAATAATAAAATAATAATAACAATAAAAATAAAAATGACGAGAGACCCACCACCAATAACACCTAAAGCAACAAAGACGACAAAAGCAAGAAGAAGAACAAGAAGAACAACAAACTAGAACTTCAATAACAGCTACAACAATAGTATTAACGAATGAAGTAAAAGAAAGAACGAGAAAGAAAAGCATGAGCGTCGAAGAGGCGGCATGCCGGACACACAACAGGGGGGCGAGAATGCGGAAAGACAAAGTAGGAAACAGGCCTGAGCGTGTCATCGATTGATAGTGCATGAATAATGCACGTGGCTCGATTGTACTGGGTTTGCACGATGAAAAATATATTCCCTTGTGCAGGATGACTGAAGAAAGGAACATATTTATGCTCTCCATACTGCCGTTGCTACGAAATCTATCTCACTATCCTACATTGAGTTCTATATACTAGCAATGGCAGCCTGAAGGTCTGGACTTACTGAATATTGGTTTACAATAAGTGGTCAAAAACCATTACACTCATGCCTCCCATACAGCCGTTCCTCAGCAGCCTTTCTTACTTCCCTACATCTGGTGCATGCATGGACGACATCCTGAAGACCTGGACTGACTCACTGGTCATTTGAATACGTCGCTGGTAAAAAAAAAAAATACCTGCCGTTCAATATAGGCCGACATTATCAAATTAGAACAATGCACAATATAAGCATACTATTTTTTTATGACCGTACTGGCTTACGGTTCGCAACAGGGACGCTTTACCTTTGTCTGCCAACCTTTTACAGCTTCGGTGTTGTCAACCGAAGTACCGTGTGTGTAAAACACTTATTTTAAGGCCTGATGTCGAAGTAACCACACCTTCAGATATGATGCCCATCTAACATATAATTAAATATACTAGAGATGCTAGAAAACAAAAAACAGCCGTGAGTGACTTCCAATTTCAAGTTCAGTATGGATCTGTTCACGAGGTAGATAAGGGCCCGCGCAAACTCGGCACTCATTCATCCTATACGTCATAAATAGACGTAAACCTTAAAACCTGCGAGCAGTGGGTAAGCTATATTTTTTCCCGAACAGCAAGTAACGCGTTTGGACGTTTGGAACCAAACAATAACTTGTATTTCATAATCCAGAAAAAGAAAAAAAGAACCGAGTTCAGTTAGACAAGTACCTCTCCGGGTGGCCGCGTGTGGCGCTGCGTGTATAGATCAGTCTGTTGGATAGCTTTCTGTTTCGTGCTGGTGTGAAATGAAAGGCCGTCTGAAATCTAACTGGGCTTATGTTTATACACTCAAGATTCCCCAAGTGTCTTATCGTTTGAGCCTGTCAGATTTTGTGTCCTTCGATGATGATGTGTGTGTGTGTGTGTGTGTGTGTGTGTGTGTGTGTGTGTGTGTGTGTGTGTGTGTGTGTGTGTGTGCGCGCATGCGTGCGTGGGTGCGTGCGTGGGTGCGTAACGTGCATGCGTGTGTGCGTGCGTGAGTGCGTGCGCGTATGCGTGTGTTTTGTGAGTGTGAATACATACAAATGTTCATAGAAACTCCAACAAGAACAATATCCCTTGGTGTGTGACAGTAAATCTTCTGCCTCATTTGGTTCCCACGAGGCAGAGTTTGGTGGACGGTCAGGAGCCAGACAGTGCCTCGAGGCTGAAAACACTTCATTACTTAGTCCACGCCAACAACAATCCACCTGACCCTTCCATGAAAGTTAAACAAGTTCACGGCAATGTTTGTTTCATTCACGTCACGTGAAGAGGTTCATGTCTTTTTATCTGCTCTTTCGAATACTGATCCCGTGTGTATTTTCTTTTTCACGTGATATGAATTTTCTGAACGGTAGAAAATAATAACGTGCGGCGCAGACAGGTAATTACGGCCGGCGAGTGGTTTTGTTGAGTCTGCCTCCCTTGCACACACGGAGAAGCCATGCCATATTTTTCACCTTTTTTAACACACAACTGCTCTGTTTGTTTAAGTTGTTACGAGAGTTGGCAAGGTTTACGTCTAGGGAAACAGATGGTGAAGTGACATGTAATTACAGAAAAAAATAAGAATATTATTTACATAGAAATATGCCTTGTTTCCGTTTTACTATTACAAAGTGGTGCCATTTTTATTATTTGCCTTCCCCCAACCCTTTCATCAAAGAAAAATGTCAAAATCTTGCCAACTCTAATATTCTAGAGATGTCTGGTGTATAGTAAAAAATATTTCAAACAACCTTACTTCTTGATCATTCCCACCCCCCCTCAGTCCTAATGGCACCACAGATGTTATATAATGATGTCTCTAAAGCTGAACTCTTCGCTCAAACTTTTCTGAAACTTCCACCCTGAACGACTCAAGGAATATTCAACTACACATCCTACACACATCTATGCCTGTTATTCAAATTATTGGGAATGATGTTTTCTATGCCCTCTCCGTCTTGGATCCTCAAAAAGTAATGGACCCAATGGAGTGCCTCCTATAGTCCCTAAAAGCTGTACTTCCGTTCTGACACCATGCCCGGTCACATTCTTTCGTCTTTCCTTTTCAATATCTATCTTTTCTCCTGCTGGAAGTACTCCTACATACATCCTATAGCTTTTATTCTTTTATTTTTAACATGATGGCCTATAGCGCAGGTAGGCTTCCTTCAGGGGCCTGGTGTTCGGCCCAAACCCGTCATGGCACTGGCAAGTGTTTATAGTGGCGCCATCCATTCTTGGGCAGGAGGAGCTTGGTGTCCTTCAATGGCTAAAAAAATCAGTTTCTCAACCTGACAACTCGGCACAATCTCCCGTTGTTCGATATCACACAGCTGTCCCCTTCTCCAAACTAAACAGACTTTGCTTATACAAAACTAAAAATCTGAACTGAAAACTTCCTATTTCACCTCCTGGTAAATCAGTTTTCTCGAGGCTGGGCATTCTGTATTGACTCCATTAGTTTCTTCCCCAACGTAGATGTTATCCACTCGCATGGAGTCTACATCTCATGTGTGAAAGGGTTCCACACACACGGCCCTTTTGGACGGAGTACAATCAAAGGCTATTCGCCTGGTCAACTCTCCTTCTATCACTGACTCTTCTACCTCTTAAATTCCGCCGCAATGATGCATCTTTTCCCTTCAGTCTTCCCTCTCGCTGCCTTCCGTGCCATCTCTGCTGACTTCACCATACATACTCAAGTCATCATTTCCGTCCCTTCAGCGTGCTTCCTCGTGCTCAACCTATCCCCTGCAACACACTCCCTTGGTTGGGTCCCTTTCTTGGTTGTTGATGCGACGCCGAATGCTTGCCTTCTTCTCTCCGCCCCTCCCTTACTGACACAAGGATGCTCGGCTCCGCCCTTCTTCTCAGAACCACCATCAGGTGCTACGCCACCCACGGCGCCTCGCTTTGCACGATACTACATTTATAGTGCTTTCAAGAAGTCAGAACTTTTTACTCTGCCCCTGGGCCCCTGTCCCTCGAGCAGGGTCGAGGTGGCAGACGTGATACCTCGAGTAAGTGAGGAGACAACACTAGCCTACATCCCCTGTCAGGCTAAAACATTAGATTGTAAGCGTGCGATGGGCGTCGCGGGTAAGTATTCCCTCAACATGAAAAGCCTACGTCTCCAACTACCCGAATAAACAGTCATAAACGTACATTTGACGCATTTCAGCGGCAAGTCACGTGGCAATAATACCTCTAAATTATAACAATGCTATGCACAAGACGACCCCGGGCCTCGTTAAGATGGTTGAGTGGGAGACGTGGAAGGTCTTCGCAATGACTTCTTTCCCCTCTACTGATCCAGCACCGCCCCAGACTTTACTTACGAAAATATTTTTATCGTATTATTTTTGCAGAGACTCGAGCAATTATCGTAAAAACTTTGCATGCTAAGACCCCAAATAATCGACGAAATAAGCATATCTGTTTCTTGATATCACCCATCTGAGTGTCTTGCTCTCTGAGGCTTGACGGAAGGGCTGCATGCCTTGCCTCGAAGCCGCGCACGTAGCGTGGCCTGAACGCCAACAAAGGGTAAATGCAGTAGATCAACAATTACAGTTCGACATCTCACCTGTTTGTTATCTGCAATAGATTGTAAGAGGCAAGATATGGAGGAAAGATCTCCTTTACCGACGCTCGCAATGAGATCAAAGGAAAGCGGCGTCAGCTTTGAGGTAAAACGTGCACGTTCGCCTGAAACGTGCCGCAGTTACCAAGAACAGCGGAGCCTTGGCGATGCCGCATGTTACTGATCGTGCCCTGCTGCAGGATGATCTGTGGCTCTCTCTCTCTCTACACACACACACACACACATACCTATAGCACCTCCTCCATTTCCATACACACCAAGGTTCTTCAGAATCCTCCTTTGAGGCCACTGACGGAGACAAGCTAACCCGAGGCGGCGACACATCCACGATAAGGAGGAGGAGGAGGAGGAGGAGTGCCCCGCGGCCCCTCCTGGCGGCGGCGGGAGTCTGGCCGCCGCACACCTCCCTAACGACGGCGGCATGACGTCGCTCCCACATTACTGCATGATGTACAGGCCAATAATTCATGTGAAATGTGATAATTTTCCTTGATCTTGAAATTATATTGACCCTCCAGGCACACTCAGCCCAGACCCAGGTGAGCGGAGGGCCGGCTGACGGAGGAGGGGAGGCAGGTCGCTGGGTCTTCCGGGGCGGAGGTTGTGACGGAATGTGACACTCTCAACCTCCTGATGTTTCAAGCTTAGGAAGTCTTTCAGACGTAAAAAAGTAGACGGTAGCATCCAGCTCGTGGCTACTTAAGTGGACATTGCTGGCCGATGTATGAGTGCAGCAGAGAGATAAGAGAAATAAAGAAAAATATAAGAAAAATTAAGAACATAATATGAAAGAGACCTGCATGAGGTGTACACAGAAGCCATCCCTCTAATTCTCTATTTCGTGCCTCCTCTTCTGACACACTATGAATATAATGAACTGCATTGTGGATCATAAATGCAATAACAAGCAGCCATTTTCCGGGTAATTATTGATGTATAATAGCATGATTTTGCACAGTGTTGTTAATAAAAAGAAGGAGAAAAGAAACCTGTGTAATTATAGGAGCAAAGTAAAGAAACAATAGGAATTTTCATTCTGAGCTTTCGTGTCCACACTAAAACATTCCACAGCAGGGAAGGAAATGGTCAAGGGTCAGCCTCTCTATCATCGCAGCGAGTAGCGGGCTTTTTTTTTTTAATTATTGTTTCCTTTTTTTGTACCACTGAGCTGTCTCCTTTGTTGTAAAAAAAAAAAAAAAAAAAAAAAAAGAGGGGACTTAAACAAGCTCTAAATAAAAAAAAGAAAGGCCAGTGAGATGAAACAAACACATGGGAGGAATATTTACCTGGAGTCAGCAACATCATTCGTAGCGGTAGACACGTTAGGCGGGATGTATAAGAGCAAAATTAAACTTTTATGACACATTTCCGCTTAGATATTGTATACTTTGACACGAAACATAAAAACGAGTTACGCTGCAATAAGGAAAACCTCGAAGTGCCTATCGCATCAGACTGTTCCTTGTTTCTCTTTTATATCCTCAGCACCATTGCCAGATTGTCGTACTCAGACCGTAGTATTTACCGGTTTCTGACGCCTAACTATTGCCAAGAAACATCAGGAGTTAACTATTTTAACGATAATTTTAAGTGAATCTCCTTATTGGGGTCCACGAGACAGTTTTTGGGTCGGAAGTCGGTAAATATAAGAGGCTGAGTAAGAAGACAATCTGCCAACTTTGATCCTCAGCCTTGTTCCACCTTGTATCTCTATCTTATCCCGGGTTTTACTGCGTCCGCCTCGTGTGTGTCATGAATTTCTCAAACACGGTACTTATGTTACACTATCTCCGCGACACCTTTGGAATCTGCCTACTATGATATTCTCTCTGCTCACAACACTTTTTATGAAACGATCCATAAAATATGTTGTAACACGATGGACGACCCAAACGTTCGGTGAATGCTAAGTAAAATAGGTTTGTTGTGTAAGCCACGGCACCCACGTCTCCATTCCCCTTAAGCCAGCCGCTGCCTCTTATAGCCGCCCTGTCAGCGCCGTGCACATAACAATTATACGACTCTTTACAGACTCTACTTCATCCGCTGCGCACTGTGATCCTTATTAATGAGTGCACGTTTTTTTTTTTCATTCTGACCCTCATATAATTCACAAAACTGTACGGTAAAGTAATGAGATATGTAGAATAGAGACATACATTAAAGTAAGTTAGTAAGTAAGTAGCGGGCTTTTTTTTTTTCATTATTGTTTTTTTTTTTTTACGCCCTTGCACTGTCTCCTCTGCTGTAAAAAAAAAAAAAAGGGGGGGGGGGGGGAAACGGGTATAAGGGCAGTACATTGGATATATTACTTTAGAGCACTGCATCACGGCACGTCTACATGCATATTCAACTACAAAGCAAGTTCAACACGAAGGGCCACATATTACATTAATGCTATCGGCCGTATTCCAAGTTCTCCCTTACGATGAAATGTGTCAGTTATTACTAGTCAGAAAACAACGGCAGCTTTTATAATGCTTTTCACCTTCGAAGAGTTCCACATACTGAACGTGCGATAACATTTTTCTTGGCATGATTCCGACATATTACAAGCAGAGAAAAATAATACAGCATAAGTAGTTCATGGGAGGGCAATAGTGCTCGAGGTCTACATAACTGATCTTCCTGTACCTAATGTCAAGGGAATGGCCCAGCAAGGAAGAGCTTGGAATGCTACACCAGACGTTTAATTAGTGATAAAAAAAAATGTATTCTCCTTCACTGTCTACGATTTGCTACTCATATTTTAAAGCCAACAGGTTGCTTCTCTTAGTTTTCCATCACATTTCTCTTCATTGATTTTTTTCTAGTATTTTTTTTCAACCTGTTAACTTGAGATGATTCCGAAGATATTTTTACAGCATCTTCCAGTACATTGTTATGAGTTCGATTTCCGTCCCCTCATTCCCCACTTCATATCTCTCTCTCTCTCTCTCTCTCTCTCTCTCTCTCTCTCTCTCTCTCTCTCTCTCTCTCTCTCTATATATATATATATATAACTATCTATCTATCTGTCTATCTATCTGTCTATCTGTCTATCTGTCTATCTATCTATCTATATATCTATATATCTACCTACCTAACTGTCTATCTAACTATCTATTTATCTCTCTCTCTATCTATCTACCTAAGTGTCTCTCTCTCTCTCTCTCTCTCTCTCTCTCTCTCTCTCTCTCTCTCTCTCTCTCTCTCTCTCTCTCTCTCTCTCTCTCTCTCTCTCTCTCTCTCTCTTCCCCCTCCATCACCATCTTCCTGAAGGATCTGCAACCTCGGGAGTGGAGGCAGCCGGCGCCCGGACTTCGCGATGCAGCTCAGCCCCGCACTGTTCCATACCCCCGGTGCGGCCCGAGCCGGGCGCCGCGGCATACCAAGGCGCCGCGAACCCACACGTATGGCGGTGCTTCCCATGCTCGGGGCCTGCCGCGCTCATTGGGGGTGACACCTTCCCCACGACCGCCAACCTCCACTTTGGGAATAATAATTTCATTAAGAAGAGCCACAGACTTTACACCACATTAACGTATGCGTGCACATCATCTGTGTGTGGAAGTAATGGTGCGGTGGTCATACGTGTGTGTGTGTGTGTGTGTGTGTGTGTGTGTTTTTGTGTGTGTACATATTTATCTACATGCCTATATATCGACATACACAGGAATAGACCGTCCGCAAGCTACACTTAATCAAGCTTACACGTTCCTCTTGCATCAGCCACCCTCAGGAAAGAAAGGCCCTGTCAGCAAGGGAGGGGAGGGGTAGGGGCGGCGGAGGGGAGGGCAGCGGCGGCAGGAGCAGAGAACTGTCCCGGCGTCACCACCTGGGGACCGAACGAGGCTAGTCCAGCTCCACCTGCCTGGACTCATAAATTCTGGGCTTAAATCTCGAACACACAGCGGCTCTGCTTTGCCCGCTCTGACGTAAATATTAAAAGATGACCTTAATGCACGGGGAACTTCTCGTTGTGTTAAACCGATGAATACTAACCAGATTATAACGCTCCTCCGTCACCGGCGGGGAGAGGCAACGAAGGCTCCCATTTCGCCTGCAACCCCTCCAGCGAAAGTACGGCAGCATAAATAAGTAATTGCAGTATGATTATCCGGAACATAAAATTGTCGAAAACGTAATAACGGACACCGCAAAAAAAGTCATGCATACGTATTCCCGGATAACACATAGAGGTGACCATAGCCCTCATTAGTAAGCACATTCTCGTGGCTTAGAGGAACATCAAACACGGATTAGGAATACGGCGATCAGGTAATAGCCACGGCGCGGAGCCAAAACATGGAATGGAAAGCAGAATGACAACGCCACACACATGTTAAGTTCAAAGTTATGACTCCAGTTTTACATTAGCGGACTTTATACGACCTGAATGCAAACGAAAATACAAAGCCACAGGAGGAGGAGGAGGAGGAGGAGGAGGAGGAGAGGAGGAGGAGGAGGAGGAGGTTGTGGGGAGATGATGTAGGTGTACGGGAGGGGAGGGGGTCGCCGGGGGTTGGTGGGGTGGCAGGCGTGGCGGGCAACACCTCATACTTTTTCCCTCATCAGTCCCCCGTGACGCCCTACGCTGCCTTGCGAGGCATTACACGCAGGAGGGTCTTGAGTCATATTTTGTAGCGTATCTTACCACGTTACTGCCACACAATACGCTGTTTATACACGCACAGCGCTTCCCGGTTTGTGTGTCCGCCACGCAGGGTGTCGCCGGGACGGGGCCGGTGCATCGCGCTGTATCTCGTCCTGTGTGACTGTACCATAAAGATGCCACAGCGCCGGGGACACAATGGGGAGCGCCGCGAGGGGGACCGCACAGACTGGCCCTCGCGGCGGCTCGACTCCCCGTCACGAGCGACACGGAGCCCCACAGAAAATTAGACGAATAATATGCTGACTCGCGATGATACATGGGACGGCGTAAGCTCTAATTGTCAGCTGAAATATTTATTGGCGCCGCGTTCCTTCGGCGAGAGTAATACTCCTGCAGGAGGACATGGCCAGCGCCGCAACCGCCGCGCTGCGCTGCTTTGCCACTAAACGCAGAGACTTGCAGCAGGTTTATTCATCTGAGTGCTCAACACACTGCTTAACTTCAGACTTCCCGGAAAGATGGCAACTTTTACACCATATCAAAGGAAAATAACGCTGTAATCTCAAATATTTTTCTTTAAGAATAGGCAAATATTTTTCCTCTACGCACATGAATGAAATACAAAATTAATGGTAAAGATAAATCATGTAGCAACCAAACAACTAATGAATTATTCACCAAACAGCACGGCAGCCACGGAGCCGTACGTCAGTAAGTTCTTTCATGGCCACGCGGGACTCGCGGGAAGAGGAGGCAAACAAAAAAAAAAATCCATTGAGCTCGCCCTGGAGAGAGGAGAAGGCAAAGCCTGCAATAAATCTAAAAAAGAAGAAAAAAAAAAGGGTTAGAGGTGCGACAGAGATGGACGAAGCGACTCCTCCACGACAAATGTTCCCACTCCTCACTCCTCGCCGCGCCCCGCTCCGCCGGCCGCCGCCACCCTCACAATCATCTCCACTTTATAGGCCATTTTTCTGCTGGCTAGTGACGGAGCAGGGCAGGGCGCGGCAGGCTGGGTCGGGGCACGCTGGGAAGTGTCCTGTCCCTCGGGGTGTCCCTCCTCTCCCTCCAACCCAAGACCTTCATCAAGACCCAAACCCGAAAGTAGCAACGAAGAGGAAGGAGAGATGGAAGCGGAGGAGAGGGGGAGAAGGGAGGGAGGGAGGGAGAGGAAAGGGAGTCCGTAAATTAGATGAGAGGAGGTGTTATGTTGCTGGTGTTTTGATGGTCGCTTAGTGCGTGTATAAAGTGGTGGTGGTGGTGGTGGTAGGGAATGTGGTAGGGATAGTGGTGTGGGTGGTACTCGTGGCGGTGATGGTGGTGGTCGTATAGCATGTGGCTGCGGCAGTATTTATCGCGAGGCGGGGAGATTGGAGGGCCGCTAAGGGCTGCGAGGGTAGTTAATAAGACTAACCCGCTGGATGCTGACAGGGCGATGGGGAGAGAGAGAGAGAGAGAGAGAGAGAGAGAGAGAGAGAGAGAGAGAGAGAGAGAGAGAGAGAGAGAGAGAGAGAGAGAGAGAGAGAGAGAGAGAGATACACACACACACACACACTCTCACACACACACACACACACACACACACACACACACACACACACACACACACACACACACACAGACAAAACCATCAAAGTAAATTAGGGCAGAACATAATATAGACGACTGTGTTTTGTAGGCCGCCTGGACGCGATATCTGAGGTTCATCGGATTTCTTGCATTAAGGATCACCTGCCAGGGAGTCATTAACGTGGGAGGTGGATGGAGCCCAGCCTTCCCCAACGGATCATTTTCACTTTTGCGGGGACCAACAACACAAAGGGGAGGTAGTATGTGTCCGCAGAGAAGGGGAGATCAAGGATTGTCTGTATTGTACCTCCGATGTCTGGCAATATTATGTATTAGATATATAACACTTGTAAAGTTCCACAGGCAGGCAGAGCGGCCCTAAAAATTGCTTATGCTAGCCTTGTAGAGGAGGAGGAGGAGGAGGAGATGGAGGAGGAGCACAGGAGCAGGGAACAAACAAGGCAATGCCATGCACCTCGCCTGCCCAACCCTGCTCGCCGCGCTGCTTCTTACGTGTTCTGATCACACAGTTGTAAACTCGCTCAGAGTGAATGTGAAATACCTCCAAAGACCATTAAAACCAATATGCATCTGGCAAACACACACACACACACACACACACACACACACACACACACACACACACACACACTTGTGACTATAGTGGTGCAGCGGTCAGAGCGCTCATTTCACACCAGAGATCCTGCGCGGAGTGGAAACAAATTGGAAATCTTCGTCTCATTACACCTGTGCCGTGTTCATCAAACAGTAAATGGGTACCGGGTATCTGTCAGGGGTTGTGTCCCGCCTCCCGGGTGTGAATGGGTGTGTTGGGAGTTTCAAGTCGAACCCATAGATCAGTCACTAAGCAACCCCATGTTCTTGTGGAGAAGCTACTTTAAAAAAGCTGGCGATCGCAAGTTTAGCATCTGATCAGACCATGGTGAATTATAAACACATGCACATACCCCCTCCTGCACACACACACACACACACACACACACACACACACACATAAAGGTGGGTGTATACGCTATAGCTGCTCCTGGTTGCGGTGCTCATCACCGATCCGTTGGCCCTTTGAGCCTGTGGTAGGTAAGTAGCAGTTACCCCGGGACACGGGTCAATGTGAAATCCGGGATTGCCACAGTTTACCTTTCCCAGGTTTCCCCATTTATCGACCAGCCCGAGAGGGAGGATGAACAGCTGGGTGAGCTGCACGCCGACTGCTCGGGTCGGGATTCGAACCCGTGACCGCGGAGTGGTAGTCAGACACGCTGATCACAAGACCACGGAGGCGCTCTAATACACACACACACACACACACACACACACACACACAGGTGTGGCAATATGAATATTTAAGAAGCCCATGGTTTATACTCTTTTATCAGGTGCTAAATTATCCGGTTTATGTAGGTAAAAATGGAAACTAATAATGACCTACTCTCTCTCTCTCTCTCTCTCTCTCTCTCTCTCTCTCTCTCTCTCTCTCTCTCTCTCTCTCTCTCTCTCTCTCTCTCTCACACACATGAGGCAGCACCATCAGGCAGGACACGAGAGTCAGCTTCATCCTTTCTCTTCCCTAATTTCTGAACAAGATGACGCCACGAGGGGGAGGAGGAGCGCGTCCCATCTTCCTGTACGGGGGATGGGGAGGGAGGGGGATGGCATCTAGCTAACACTGGTGGGGAAGGATTGGGGTGCCCGGGCGGAGCGAGGGGGGGGGAGGTGAGGGGGGAGGTGAGGGGTTCGAGGTTCTGGACGCCGTGATGAGTCATCGTCCCATCTTTAGTAAAAGCATCGATCGATTATTATTTTTACGACGACGCGAACGTTTGATTATTAATCTTAGTGGGAGGAGAGAGATGATAGAGATACGGAGGATGAATACAAGGAGGAATTAGTATTATAAAGATGATTTGGTGAGCTAAATTGAGACATAAATCACAAGCAAATCTTCCTAAGTCTTAGTAAGATTAAAAAAAAAAATAATTAAGTGTCCTGCCGTCACCTCGAGGAGGCCCCGGGGCACCACCACCTGACCCGCCGCAAAGCCCCTCAGGTGACTCATTGCGCCTGGTAACTGCCAGGTGTCGATAATGCCTTTACGGCCAAAATGTAAGAGGGAGAGAGAAAATAAACTCACTGTGAGGTATATAAAATGCTATCATACACAGTCAACAAGGTTTTAAAAAGGATGCATTTACTCATATTTGTAAACGTCCTTCAAGGAGATGACTTTCAGAATCATCCCCACAAAACAGAACCATCAGCGCGCCTCGCCGTAAGACCAAGACCATTCGACACATCGCAGCACACAGCCACGACATCCACGGCGGACGTTAGCACACACCTCGCCCTGCCACACACGCCTCCATGCACCACAACACACACGATAGCACCGCGCCACAACACACAAGTTAACGACAACACGGCCGGCGGAGCACCACAAACAAACATCGGCATGAGACTGCAGAAAGAAGTAATTGACTACACAAATCAAGTACGACCACACGCAGGAAACCCAAATATAATGACAAAACAACGGGGCGAAACTGGAACTATGCCGCGAAACACTCCCTCCATACACAACGCAAGCGAAGTATTACACAAGAGGAGAGTATCTGGACATCACCCGAAATTGACCTCTCTTCTGACCTCTTGTTCTTTTTTTGTTGTTGGTGTTGTTGGGAGCAGCGTTTAGCGTTTTTTTGTGTTGTTTTTATATTTTTGTCCTCGAACTGCCTCCCTTGCTGAAAAAAAAAAAAAAAAAAAAAAAACTACATCCCCGCATCACGTTTCTCGCACGAACACCAAACGCAACAAAACACAAACCAAACTAACGAAATTTTGAGCCCCCTTCCACCCTTCCTTCACCCCCACCGCCGCACACCCGTATAGCGCACGCCGCCCGGCTCCCCGACACCCGTGTTTCTCGTATCATCTTCATTACCTTATCTCCAAGCCCATAGGCCGTTTCATCACCATTACTTTATCGCAACACCCATTATAGCTTATCACCATGCCATTACGCCCTCGCCGCCGCCCCTTCCCCTCCTCCTCTTCTCCCCCCTCGTCTTTTATGCTTCTCCTTCTCTTTCTGTTTCGTCTCTCGGGTTCATCCTTTTACCCCTGTCCTTATTCCTCTCTTCCGTCTTTTATCATTATTTTTCTTCCTCATTTTTCCTCTTCCTGCCTCTCATTCTTACAGCAGTCTTAAGTCACTTCTCCTTTTCTTCACAGTCTTTTCCCTTCCTACTAATTCTTTCCCCTTTTTCTTCATTTTTCTATATTGATCTTTGAAATGGCTCTTTCTTATATATCTTCTGTCTCTTCCTCGCAGCCCTTTTTGCCTTATCTTCTCTTCCTCATTTACTTCGCTTGTCCCTTCACCTCCTCCTTCGATCTCTTTCTTCCTTCCCCTTGCCCCTCTCCCCTCCACATCAAGACGCACCCCAGCCCCACATCACGCTCTCGTCGTCTGTCTGATGGCACCATTACCATCACATCACACTCCGTTCAGGTCGTGTGTGTGTGTGTGTGTGTGTGTGTGTGTGTGTGTGTGTGTGTGTGTGTGTGTGTTACTGTTCATGTGGGTGAATAGAAAACACAAGACTTACTCACATTCATTCTCAATCGATCGCAATAAAACTTGGGAGCACTGGCATTGATTAGAGCCGTAACTGTCTGATTCGTTATGCTGAGTTTTCTTACTTTTTTTTTTTTTTGGCGTCACAATAACACCGCTCATTTACCCTCAGTTTTCCGATGGGTCCATATCTGCCTGTCTGTAGGTCTCTCTCTCTCTCTCTCTCTCTCTCTCTCTCTCTCTCTCTCTCTCTCTCTCTCTCTCTCTCTCTCTCTCTCTCTCTCTCTCACACACACTCTCTCTCTCTCTCTCTCTTCATCTATACTCTCCTCTCCCCTTAGCCCGGAACGCTCACACGCTCCACATAGGCGGCGGCGCTAATGTTCCCGCTGCCAGGGCCCATGACTCCTGGAAAGGCCTCCAAGCACTGCCCGGGGAGCCATCGAGGAAGTGCCCCGCCATGTATTCGCGGCCGCAGTGCCTCTGAACCAATAATACTCCTTCAGGCACTGGCTGGGGAAATCAAGAGCAGTTTCACCTTATCGCCTCCGCTTCCTGCTTGAGTAACGGCTGCTGTTATGCCGAAGTTTACGGGCACGGTTTGCATCACCTGGATTGTGTTCCATTCCTGGCTGCGTCTCCTCCCAAGTCATTCGTTTCTTTGGACTAACTATAGTTATGACTGTGAATGACATGTGTTTGTAGTAAGAACTCTAGGATCAAACAAGAAGGCCAAAGGACAGGCGTCACACTCTGCCAGCCTTCGCATTCAGATTATCAGGCACTAGCAAGCACTGACATTTCATTTGAGAGAGAGCAGTAACATATTCCTGCAGGAGTGCCAACTCAGGTGACGATAAATCACAACACACTTCGTTGAGAACCACTTACACGTAAGATGTACGGTAACCTACAAGCTACGACGAGGGTTTGCAGAAAAATATTGAAACGAGACATGATTATAGAAACGATGAAAACATCCTGTCGTAGGAACATCATAAAATAGAGTAATAAAAGTTTGTACTGAAACGTGACTGCTGGGAACGTGTGTGTGTGTGTGTGTGTGTGTGTGTGTGTGTGTGTGTGTGTGTGTGTGTGTGTGTGTGTGTGTGTGTGTGTGTGTGTGTGTGTGTGTGTGTGTGTGTGTGTGTGTGTGTGTGTGTGTCAGTGTGTGTGTGTGTATATATATATATATATATTATATATATATATATATATATATATATATATATATATATATATATATATATATATATATATATATATATATATATATATATATATATATATATATATATATATATATATATATATATGGGTAGGCGGTGGCCGAACTGGTAGCGTACTGGGCACACATTCACCGCGTGATGGACGACGCGGGTTCGAATCCCCACGCTACCACTCGGATTTTTCAGTCACCGCCGAGTGGCTTAAAACTACCCACATGCTGTCCTGAAGACCACCCATCAACCCGGACTCTAGAGGAAGCCGTCCAAGCGAATCAAGAACGAGTTCCGGGGGGCAGCATGAGCCAATGCAAGATGGCGCCGCTATAAGCACTCGCCTGCGCCAGAACGGGCTCGGGCTGGGCCGACCATCAGGCCCCACCTGGAAGAAGCCTTGAGCCGACCATCAGGCCCCACCAGGAAGATGCCTACCGGCGCAACAGGGAACGACTTAAAAAAAATAAAAAAAATATATATATATATATATATATATATATATATATATATATATATATATATATATATATATATATATATATACATATATATATATATATATATATATATATATATATATATATATATATATATATATATATATATATATATATATATATATATATAATATATATATATATATATATATATATATATATATATATATATATATATATATATATATATATATATATATATATATATATATATATATATATATATCTATATATATATATCTATATATATATATATATATATATATAGATATATATATATATATATATATATATATATATATATATATATATATATATATATATATATATATATGGCTGGGACACGGAAATTTCAATTACCTGTCTCCATATTACACTGGACGATGAAGAGGTCGAGTACGTGGGACGCAGCTCCCACGATACCGATGACTGAGGTTTGTGAGTGGGCCACTTGAGCCATTCTATTTTCCCTAGAATTCAGAACAGCTATCACATTGTCTTTTTGGTTCCCCCTACCCTGTCGTCAGTGTCGATTTTTTAACTGACGATGGTTATATTGATGATGATGCTGATGAAGAAAGAATGTAATAAAGTAAAGAAATAATATTAAATAAATATATACCAGAACTGATAAATATACACACATAAAAAGACATATTTCCGCACCTTCGGCCACTAAAAGATAAAGTACCTATACATAGTTTATCTATACATTTAATTTGATCTCTTGATCACATTTGAGTGATCAGGAGACTAAGGTAATCCTGCCTTTTCAGAGTCCTACAGTAGCAAGGGTCAGTGCCTACACAGAGTTGTGAGGCTTTGCAACGCAGGTTCTCGTAGAGTTTCGTCACTGACATGAGACTCTTTTTTTCATACATGTGACAATCAGTCAAAACGGCCTCACTCCCTTAACCCCATTTTATCCCTGACGCCTAAACATTCCCTCTGAGCCAGTCCATCAACAAATATTAATAAGTGGGATTTCTCTTTCGTGACAGACACTTGATAGCGCCAGACGGACGGGTCGGTGTGGCCCTGGCCTCCCTGGCACCGCCGCCCACCTGACGCAAGCAGACAGGCGGCGCAGGGTTGCGATCTCCCTCACGACGCCGGCCATTAATCTCAAGCACTAGCGAGTTGTGACAACGGGTGGCGAGGCTCCCGGAGCGCCGTCAGCCGTGCTAATGCCTGGCTAAAGAAAACACAAACATAGGAAGGCTGAGGCAAAAATATGTTACTGAATAATTATAATTTGCCTTTAGCATAGACGTAAAATATATTTTGCACATCTTATCTCCTGAAAGATCAATTTTCTGACAATGAATAAATTTTATCTTCTAGGAATATTTGTTCATGCAACTCCTTTGGGAAAAGATGCTACAAAAGTTAGTCCGTGAAGAAAATTCGGGCACCTTTCTCTTATGAAAACAAATTCAATATGAAAAAATAGATAATGGACCTAAAATAGAAAAGAACAGCTGGCTCCCCGCACACCGCCGGAGTACATCGCCGGTCGGCAATAATCAGGGAATAAAATTTCTCTCGTCGTCCACATCACCATCATTAATCATCGCGGAGAGAAAAAAGCGCGGGTCAGGGAGGACTCAAAACTAAATTTAACTTTATCATTGACATTCCTGATTGATGTTATGCCTCATCCATTCTTTAAATTGTTTTGCACATTGACGTGGCCGGGAAAAGGGATAATAAAAATAAAATACCAGGGGGTTGTGGCACATCTGAGGAGCATAAAAACCAATATCATGGCGGAGGCGGGGTCGTTCCTCGTGCCCAGAATACGACTCACCCCAAATACCAACATTAAGAGCTATTTTCATCGAGCCTGTCAGTCAGCGGTGCCCGGCCTCGGCCTTCTCTGCGCCGCCCACGTCCCTAGCAGTAGCAACAACAGCGGCAGCGATGGTAGCGAGGCGAGACACTAAAAGCAGATCGTCCATGCTCATGTAGCAGCAGAAGCGTCATAAGTGCGGCGAAGTGCGACGAAAGATATCGGTTTCATGAAGATGCTTGAAGAAGAGGCCTCGACTCGCCGAGATGGGTTAATACACAAAATATAATACAGATACTTCATGAATGCTTGGAGAGAATAAGTGGCCCGCGACGGACTCATGTGCGGCGCAGGCGGCAACCAGCCCTCGCCACCCAGAAGTTCGGGGAAGAGGCAGCCAGGGAGGGGAGCGTGGCAGGTGAACTCAGCCGGAAAACGAAAGAAAGACTAACCAGTGTCAAATGTGGAAGTTACACCTGTGGGACGATGCGCCTATGTAAAACAAGAGTCACGAGAACGAGCTGCTGCTTGCACGACGGAATGTTTGCAGCCCGCGGCCGTGACGCGACGCAGGCCAGGGGAAGAAAGACGTCGCAAAGATTTTATCTGAGCCTCAGGAATATTTGAAACTTCATCAATATGACTCTCTCTCTCTCTCTCTCTCTCTCTCTCTCTCTCTCTCTCTCTCTCTCTCTCTCTCTCTCTCTCTCTCTCTCTCTCTCTCTCTCTCTCTCTCTCTCTCTCTCTCTCTCTCTCTCTCTCTCTTATTTCACACACACACACACACACACACACACACACACACACACACACACGCATTAATAAGAGAAGAATCACAGAATCACGTGCCACAGTAATGTCCGTGCCGAGGATCGTTCATTGATTTCAAAAGAGAAACTCTGAAAGGATGACAGCTCAGGAGATATATCTCTTAAAATTATATTGTTTGGAATTTGGATATACCTGAAACTGTTAAAGCGATGTGAGTATTGCGTTTCAGTCCACCTTTGGTTGAGTGTAATAAAAATAATCCAACCACTTGTTGTTCAGAAAACTAAGATTTTTCGGCCTCACGAAATACGTGTTCTTAATTAAGAGCAGAAGCGAGTCACTGACCCCGACGAGGTAATAACTCTGCTGTAAGAAAAAATAAAAGTTACCCTTGTGAGGCTTCGAGCACTTGGCACGAATTTATTGAGTTACTTTTTGTATGTCCCGCGTGATGGCTGTGTTCTAGAGTGTGTGTGTGTGTGTGTGTGTGTGTGTGTGTGTGTGTGTGTGTGTGTGTGTGTGTGTGTGTGTGTGTGTGTGTGTGTTATCCATTACGTGAGGCTGAACCACTTGTTTATTGCTTTGATCACGGAACGGCAGCAAATATCACCTTGTACAGCACACTTCATGCCTCTCTTTTGTGCGGTTTTACCAGTCTCGGTACAACGGAAATGACTGGCAATGTGAAATGTTACTGTGTGTTATTGTTATTACCTCAGTAACTCCACGGGAACGAATGTTTACTTGAATGTTGCAGTGGATTACAGTTTTTAGGTAGACATGGATTGTAGTGGCGTTGTAGCTCGCTGGGGGTTTGTTTTAATGGGCACTTGGGGTGGAGGGCGGGTGGAGGGCGGGTGTGGGATGGAGTAATAACGTTCGGTGGCTGTACATAATTAGAACTTCTGGGCCACTAATGTCTTGCGGCGATGGAAATGTAGCAGTTACAGCACCATTGTGAGGGTGAGTTGAGTCGCTGTGTCAGACGTGGCATGTAGGATATATATATATATATATATATATATATATATATATATATATATATATATATATATATATATATATATATATATATATATATATATATATATATATATATATATATATATATATATATATATATATATATATATATATATATATATATATATAGTGCTTTCTTATGTAGCACCCGTGTTTCTGTTGTGCTGGACGGGTCTCGGGAGGCGTGAACCAAAGAATAATAGCGTCCACTTGGATGTCAGACTAAGTGAAGTGTTCCAGGTTATTCGTCTCCGTGGGATCATTTCCTTTAGTGTGTTACTTGGTGGCAATTCTAATACTTCTGAGTGCGGGGTGAGCAGTAAAAGTTTGTCACGCTCCATCAAGGACTAGGACACCGTTGTCGAATGAAAAGTTTTACCTCCAGATATCGAGTAATCGATGTGAGAGACTGTCAACAAACCTGAAGATGGTTTTCGAGGTAAAGACAAATCATAACTAACCACGAACACGCCACAGGGACGAAACATGCATGCACCTAAACACTAAATATACAATAGTAACGATGCTCGGCACGACTCTCTCAGTAAGAAAAATATGTAGACTATTGTTGTTGTTTCTTAGACTGAAAAGATACATGAACTTAAGGAGTACGTGGAGTACTTAGTGGAGTACGATATGTAAAAATGATGGAGAGGGAAAGGATAATTCTCTCTCTCTCTCTCTCTCTCTCTCTCTCTCTCTCTCTCTCTCTCTCTCTCTCTCTCTCTCTCTCTCTCTCTCTCTCTCTCTCTCTCTCTCTCTCTCTCTCTCTCTCTCTCTCTCTCTCTCTCTCTCTCTCTCTCTCTCTCTCTCTCTCTCTCTCTCTCCCCCCCCCATGGTGAGTGAAACATTATGATTTGCTACACAGTAAAGACCTCCAAGTTCAACACATAAGGAGCTTTAGGTGTTCCCGGTAATGTGCGCGGCAGCGAGGTTGGCAGAGCCTTAGGGGCCCTCACTGATCCTTCATGCACAGGTGAACCTTAATGAGGATTAGCAAATATGGATATCGAGCCACATTGATGGCCACATTGATTTTTCCTCATAATTGAGTAATTTCCACACTTTGCAGAAAGGGTTTTATAGATTTGTTCAGTTAAAATTCTGTGTGCGTGTGTGACAACTTATTTTTTTTCTTTGTGGCGAATATTGCTCCGTGTGGCAATGATTTTCCTTACAAAAAGAGTGATATATTGTTGGCTTCACGATCCGGTTTGTGTTGCGTGTTTTCGAGGAGAACATTTACTTTGCTTAACAGACTGCTTGATTCTTTATTGTAAGTCAAGTCCAGTTGAGTTACTGATACTTTGTCTCTCGCGCAGCCACTCCACTCATAGCGCCTCATTGAATTACAATTTGCCCTCAGCTGCCGGACAGGTGTTTGTATCACTGTTCGAGTTGGCCTGGCCGCCGCTGCGCTAGATCGCTGGGCTCATCTTCCCCAGGTGTGGCGGTGATCCTGCATACTTGCCCAGGTGTCATGTGGTGGCCATTACAGTTTTATGTGTTCGCCGTATGTGAAGTTTATTTTGCAGAGAACTTTAGTGGCTATGAGGGACTTGGCGTGCAAGGAGAAGCGGGTTCAGTTGATCATTCAGAATTGATTAATGTTGCCTGACAGGGCGGTGGTTGCCAGGAGGAGGGAGACGAGAGTGATGCCCGAGAACCTTGGCTGCCCGCCCCAAGTGGCGTCCTCATCAGCGGCAGGTTCTTCCGCAAACAGGACTGGGGTAGTGCTCCTCGCCGTTCATCTTGATAATGAATTGACTGATGACTATGATGAGGATGATGACGATGATGATGGTAATGATGATGATGATGATGATTATGATGAAGGTGATGATTCCTGAGTTATGAGGCATTAGTTGACTCGAAGAAAAGAAAGAGAAGGAAGCTGATATAAAAGAGAACGAGGAAGGAGGGAAGGAAAGGAAAGGAAGAAGAAAAAGAAAAAGAAGAGGAAAAAGATAATGACGACGATGATGATGATGATGATGATGAAGGAGGAGAAGGAATTGGAGAAGGAGGAGGAGGAGAAGGAGGAGGAGGAGGAGGAGGAGGAGGAGGAGGAGGAGGAGGAGAAATCATGGAATAACAGGCAACAAAAAGCACGTTGGCTAATAACAAAGCTGTCCGCCTTGGTGGTTTAATCAGTTCGTCAGGCACGCCATTACAGCGCCTGCTGCACATACCTAAATCAACATGAAAACACACCCGTAAACACAAAATAACACGTCATAAACATACTGAAAAGAGCTAATAAAACCGTAAATGCCTAAAACAACTAAACCTAATATGATAAAAGCTCAGGTAAGGCGGGACCATTCACTCATGACGTAACAACGCAACAGATAATGCGCTTCTTAAGAGTTGATAGTTTTCGTATCTTCTACTTCTGCACAAGCGCCTCCGCGGTGTAATGGTTAGCACGCTTATACCAATGATCCGGGGGCCCGAGTTAGTTTTTGGCCTGGGCAGTCGGCGCGCAGCCCACCCATCCTGTGTACCATGCGGCGCTAAGTTTGACCCGACGCGTATCAAAAGGCTCCTCACCTCCCTTCAACTGGTGTGTGGCATCAGCTTCTGCATGTGCGTCTATAAGTCATCGCCTCCAGCAACATGACGTTCAACAGGAGAAAATTCTCGCTCCACGACAACGACAGGAGAATGAACAAGTAATATATTGTTTTTCTCAAGGAGGAAATAGCGGGCCTAATCCTCTGCTCCACCTGCTCCAGCTCCATTCTAAACCAAATCAAAGACCTTAAACAGCCACAACAACAACGCGCCTGGCCACCCCTCTGCCTCACCGAACAGTAAACACTTTAAACAGCCTCGAAAATATACACTCGACATTTCGAGGTATCGGCAGCACCACCGTCTGCAATCGATGGCGAAACACTGATCAGTGAAGCGGTAAAAAACAGGACCGGAAACAATTACATGAAACAATGGCAAAAAAATGGGAGCTGCGTCATAAGAATCATCCCGACAAATGACAGATGTGTAATGACAACAACAAATGCAGGAGGATTGAGCAAGACGTTCAACAGAACTGTGAAGGAATAGAGCAGAAATGAGTTCACGTCACTGATACCACCACATCTGAGGGCTGACAATTAGCTGTATGAGGACAACTATGGATGCCATCATGAAAAACTGATGAGATAAGATTGCAAAGAAAAGAACAGCTGAATGGGACAAATCGACCAAGTTTACAGATTTTCAGAAAGAAACGCAGTGAAAATATTTTGTCACGAAACAACATAAAAAAACTAAGCCCAAGAAGCAGGAATAAAGCAATTCCCGACGAGCATACTGCAGACATCAAATAAGACGAGGAGGTGGAAACATGGACAAGCAGACAACAGAAAGACAGTTGGCTCATTACAAGGCTGCCCGCTTTCAGTGATTCTTTCAATCAGTCAGCCACAGGAGTGACCTGCGGAACGGATTAAAGCACTTGTATATCTACTCTTGGATAAATTCAGTTCAGAGAGTGTTCAGTTGAGTGAGTGAGTGGGTGTGGTAGGGTGAGGACGTGCCGGCGTGAGCTCGCTCCTTGGAACAGCTGAGTCGACAATGGCGGGCAGAACCAGGAGTCTGAGAGATTCCTGTTGTCTGTGAAGATTTTACAGGCGATAAGTGGATTACATGCTGTTTGTGTTTAAGGTGGTGTCATGTGACTGGAGTCAAGCAGGATAATGTACCTAAAATAAATTGGATTTTCACTCCATGTCTGCATAAAGCGTCTCTCGCTACCAACATTGTTGAAAAATTGGATAAATTCAAGCAAGAATTATCTAAAGCCCCCTTTCCCAGCCCTGGGGTCGTGACCCCAAGTGGGGTCGCCAAACGTTTTTCTTGGGATCGCCAAGACCTCAAAATATCAAACGTGGTGCTTATTATATTATAATAACACATATACAACTAAACTAGTGGGGTCGCGGTCATGTCCAGAGATGCATGATTGGGGTCGCCTGAAAAAAAATGGTTGAAAGCCACTGATCTAAAGAAATATCTGTGGTTAAAGATGAGGTTGAATCTCGGATGTCCAGTGTCAAGGAGTTGAGTGAGGTGGCAGGCGTGATGTGTGATGAGCAGGCAGAGTCGGGTCGCGCCAGTTTTGCTGACGTAGCCAGACGCAAGAGGGAGAAGAATCTCCTTGTCGTGAAGGCCTCTGATCAAGACAAAAAGGCTACTGAGATGAAAAATGAAGTTTCCCAGGCATTACAAGGCATTCAGATTACTGATTCAAGATTCACGAATGGAGGTAACATAGTTATGAACTTTGATGATGAGAAAACAAGGAATGAAGCAGCTCAGAAATTGGAAAATGTAGAGCAAGTTTGCACAAAAAGTGTGGGAAAACTAAGGCCAAAGATCATGATCTGCAATGTGCATAAGGAGGAGACCGGGGATAACATAAATGAGACTCTGTTAAACAGGAGTTAAGGGGAAAATTGAGATTTTTAGCAAGCCTGCTGCTGGTGGCACGATGCACTATATTTTGAAATGTGATCCAACTGTTAGAGAGTTGATTCATAAACATCATGACAAGATAAAACTAGAATGGTGAGTGTACACTGTGAGAGATAGATACCATGCAATCATATGTTACCATTGTCAAAGATACGGCCATCTTGAGGCCAACTGTACTGCCAAGAACAATGGAGAAGCTCCAAAATGTTACAAGTGCGCTGGTGATCATACATCAATAGATTGCTCCATGGCTGGGAGGAAATGCATAAATTGTGTGAGGTACAAGAAGCCTAAAATCAATCACTTGGCAAATGATCAGTGTTGTGTGGTTCTTCAAACTGAAATTGAGAAAATTCGTAACATAACCGATCATGGCTATTAACTGGATTTTGAGACTCGAAGATAAATTGTGTGTGATGAATGTTCAGTGAGTTGGAAATAATCGTTGGACATTGAATTGTGATAATATAAAGATAATATCAGATAAATGGAAAATGAAACAATGGATATTTGTGATGCTAAAAAAGGAAAGATATTGTGATTAGCACGAACCAAAACATGGCCAAGTGACAATAATGATGCCATGTTTATTAAAGGACATCAGTAGGTTATCCATGAAAGCAATTAAGACTCACTCACTCACTACGACGTTGTGAATAAGTGCATATCAAGGATTATTATTGAGGCTAACATCATTACTGCTGACGGCCCTGTAGAGTGCTGCGCTGACAGTAGAGCGGAGCCTGAAACCTCATCAACGGTGAACGGTGAACGGTGAACGGTGAAAAGATTGAGTCGCTTGGGTCGTTCTTCGTAAGGTTGCGTCCTCAATGATGGTATCATTTTCGTAGCGTGTTGCTGTACTCTCTCAAGTAATTCATTGTCTTTCTTGTAATTAGGGGACCAGAATTACATGGCATATTCCAGGTGGGGCCTTACCAGCGAAATATACAAGGATAACATAGCTCCCGGCGTTTTATATTCGAAGTTCCTCGCTATGAACCCGAGCACAGTATTGGCTTTCTTGCAGGCAGACTTACATTGTTTTCGTGTTGCAGGTCACTGCTGATAGTGACCCCGAGGTCTCTTTCCTCCTGCACCTGTAGTGGTTCCCCACTCATGTAGTATGTGAGGTTGCTATTTCTGAACCCGATGTACTTTACTTTACAATTGGTAGTGCTAAAAGACATTTGCCATTTTCTGACCACTGAGTGATCTGGTCCAGGTCTCTCTGGGTAAGTTCGCAGTCTGCTGAGGAGGAGGAGGAAAGTTGGAAAGTTTCGTTTAGTCGGCGCAACATCTGTGGTCATATGCCGGAGAGACAGAGGGAAGAGGAATTAGAGGAGAAGGAGATCCCAGGAGACAGGACACAACCCCGATAATTAATACCTACCATTTCACTGGGGGGGGTGGGGGGGGTAGGGGAAAGCCAAAAATTTTCCACTCCACACTTCCACCTGAGAGCTCTCTCGAGTCCAGGCCTCTGTGTGTGAGCTGAGCTGCTTACACCCTGGCCCCTAGAGGAGGAGGAGGAGGAGGAGGAGGAGGAGAGGAGGAGGAGGAGGAGGAGGAGGAGGAGTGGTTGATAAATGAGTTCCTTTCTGTGAGGTGCGGCAGGAGTGGGTGAGGGTGTGAGGGTAAGGGTGTGAGCGGCGGGCGGCTCATCGCCTGGTTACTATACTGAACGTTAGTCAGCGAGAGGGAACACCTTGCCATGCAGGCGGCCGGTCTGGGCTCCGTCTTGTCTGATGACGCGGCGGTTTTGAGGAAAGAGCGTAGGAGATGCTTCCAGTTTAAAGGATTTATGATTATACAAATTCCCCTCGCCCTTGGGATGGATGGAAAGAAATTTACATTCTTCCTTGACATGAAAATATCTAGAAATTTTGTGAGGATCATGAAAAACTTCATTGAGGTTCTCAATCAGCATTAATTTTAACCCCGAAGCCGAGCTCTAGGAGCGAGTGGAACCGGAGTAAGTACACCTCCTGGGTGCGAGGCAGATGGTCTGAGGAGGATGAAGGGAACATTATCCGGTAAAATACATATATTAAGGATGCAGGAAAACTTTTTGCCGGCATGTTTCTTTTTTTATTCCAAGTTTAGGTGGGATGAATTAGAGTTCTTATCGAGGCTAATAGACGTAGAGTGTAAAATTAAATAACTTTCTGCTGGCAGATTTCACAAATCCAGATGCTTTGAATATATGGCACCCGATATGATATACTGACAACCGGAAAGCATCCCTTGTAAAAGGTTGTACTAAATCATTCCGAACAAAAACTGAATAGAATTACATATTCGATAAGACGGCGTCAGGCTACGGAAAGAGTAACTTTTTATTCTTCCCTGGCCTGAATTGTATGGAAACTACTCATAGTCTGGCTTGTTCAAGGAACGGGTTTGACTGGTTGATTGACTGAATGGGTATCTATCGTCATGGCGCCGCAACTGCTGGTAGAGATCAAGGAACGGCGAGTATTCCAAATGGTCACTCGAAGGCGTTCAGTCAGTCAGTTTTTATCATTTTTTCCCAATTATGCTGCGAGTTATCAACGAAGTGTTCCAAAAAGGTAATCAGTTTGAGGTATGGACCAAAAAATCTTCGCATGCGTATTTGGTGGTTACATGTCGCTCCGTTTTTTAGACACTTATAGGTGACGGACAAACAGACAAACAGACGAACAACAGTATAGCCATTCTCGCTGCCCAGAAGCAAGTGAAAAAATTTGTCTTCGGATTTTGCCTTTAACTGCATTCTGTGCCTTAAATAAGATAGACCAAATAATTTACAAGCACTCTGAAGAATAAAGATAAAACACAAGAGAGACTTACTTAAACGACATGACACTACAGAACAACACAAACCATAAGGATAAAAGAAACACACACAGAAACACAAGAGAAACACACAACCACACTACAGGACAACACACAGAAACACAAGAGAAACACACAACCACACTACAGAACAACACACAGAATCACAAGAGAAACACACAACCACACTACACAACAACACACACGGAAACACAAGAGAAACACACAACCACACTACACAACACCACACACAGAAACACAAGAGAAACACACAACCACACTACACAACAACACACACAGAAACACAAGAGAAACACACAACCACACTACACAACAACACACACAGAAACACAAGAGAAACACACAACCACACTACACAACAACACACAGAAACACAAGAGAAATACACAACCACACTACAGAACAACACACAGAAACACAAGAGAAACACACAACCACACTACAGAACACACACAGAGAAACACAAAAGAAAAACACAACCACACTACATAACAACAAACACAGAAATACAAGAGAAACACACAACCACACTACAGAACAACACACACGGAAACACAAGAGAAACACACAACCACACTACAGAACAACACACACGGAAACACAAGAGAAACACACAACCACACTACACAACACACACAGAAACACAAGAGAAACACACAATCACACTACAGAACAACACACAGAAACACAAGAGAAACACACAACCACGTTAAACAACAACACACACACAGAAACATAAGAGAAACACACTTAGCCACACCCCAAAACAACGCACAAAGGCACTGAAAAACACATACCGACACAACACAACATAAGGCGCACACAGCCAATCCGCGCCACACGAGAACATAAAACACAACCCCACAAAACTCCACTGCAAGGTGAGACATAAAACACTTTACACCCGAAGAAAACACACACACACACTGCAAAACAACACACACGACTCATAAAACAAAGAAAACACCCAAGAATGTCCATGAAGTATTCCCCACACATGCATATATCTAAATCGGCATTAAAACACACCAATAAACACAAAATAATACATCTCCTAAACACACTGAAAAGCACTATAATAAAACTGTGAATGCCTAAAACAGCTAAACTGAGCAATATGATAAAAACACAGGTATGGTAATCCTTATATAAACTGAAGGTCAATGAAGTTTTCGCTATATATCACGAGTAACATTATATACCGAGAGGTTACGAATATCATGGATGAGAATACACGATTGTTCATCAAACGCGTGAGACCTATACTTAAGGATACTCACTATGTCCTAAGTATAGTATTTTCAGAGTAGGCAGGAATAACCCTTCACACAACTTTCTGAATGTCGCTCCCCTAAGCAGGTGTGAGAAGGATACGGAGACTTTGGGAACTCTGATCTCCGTCCACGGCCTAAATGAATTCAGACAAAGAATCATTCAAACAGGATAATGAGTTTTCAAAGAGCGTAAGCAAAAGAAACACTGAAATCATCCTTAAGTTATATCTATATTATGCGGTTCAGTTCTGGTCGCCTTATTACAGAACAGATATCAAGATATAAGAATCTGTGTTGGGGATGATGACAAAAATGGGTTGGGAAACTTGCCATATGAGGATAGACTTAAACATTTGAATTTGCATTCCATAAAAAGGCGAAGGGTGCGCGGAGGCGATTAAAATTTATAAATGGATGAAGGGCTTTAAGAAAGATGATGCTAATAAGGCTTTGGTGGTAAGAGAGCCGGGTGGGACACGTAGAAATGAGTTGGATACATTCAGATTCAGCAAATATATGGGAAAGAATTGGTTTACCAGTGGAGTGGTTGATGAATGGAACAGAGTCGGCTGTCATGTTGTGTGCCAGTACGATAGATACATTCAAAAAGTTTGGAAAAATTCATGGATAGTGAGGTCAGGTGGAGTTAGGTTTCAAGGAGCTCCCTCTTATAGGTCTGCCGGCCTCTTGCAGACTCCTTATGTTCTTATGTTATCTCTCTCTCTCTCTCTCTCTCTCTCTCTCACACACACACACACACACACACACACAGGATTCATTCTATATACACATGCATTCATCTATTAATCATATTAATTAATAATCGTATTAATCGTATTAATCATATTAGTCGTCCTAAGATCTCTGAAATAAAAGCCAGTGAAGAAATATGCCTTCACCTCTAACAGTCGGAAAACGAATGAAAGTATAGATATGACAAGAAATGTTTGGTAGTTCTTACGGCATCAAGACACCACATTCATTACGTTTAACAGTTAATTGAAAGCAAATTACACAATGTTTACCCCCCCCTCTCTCTCTCTCTCTCAATAATTGCATTGTTCATTGTAACACTTTATTTTGCATTTTCTTCCTACATGTTCCCCAGCTTTCTCCGCCGATTACTTTCAACTTCTTGCAATCTGAGCCAACTCTCTACGCCAAAATTGCGAAATCTAATAATAAAATTCAATCTGCTGTACGCAAGCTGTGTAAACAAACTGCGAGCGAGATCCATTAAAAAAAAATGCGCAGAAAATATAAATAAAGAAAGCAGAACAAAGGATCTGCAGAAAAAAAACTCGAATAGCGAACATAAATACGGGAGAAATATACTAAGTTCAAAACAAGTCAAGCGGAAATCATAACACAGCCAGCGAGAGACAAACTTCCCGGCGCGTCTGCCCGTCCTGGCTGTTGCTCTGCATAATTCCTCGCTCTTCTTATCGTCCTCCGTAAATCCCGCGAGCAATTCTTTCCAGGACGTCATTTGTGCTCACCTGCAAGGTCAATTTACGTCGCCGCCTCGTCCTTTTTTTCCCTCGGCGTCGTTGACTTAATGGGGCGCAGCTCTATTAAGGGTCATTTGCCTTTACGTGCCCTCGGAGGCTTTAATAATGTTGCTCAGTTTATGTTTACCTTTCTAAATAAACAGGTTTTCGATCCCACGCGGCCGCACAGCACGACACCTGAGCAGAGGTGGGGGACAAGGTGTGTCTGTCCACGTCCCAGGCACCTCGCGGCCGATGCAGGACACACCGGCCGCGGATTTTATAGGAAGACAATGCAGACGATAACAACAGCAAACGGTAACCAAAACACACACAAAAAAGTGTTTTCGTCTAACATTGCCTTTTAATATGTCTGATAAGCGAGTATTTTCATATTTTTAGTTGTCAACTTTCATAATTTACAGCGACACCCAAATAATGATAAGGCAAATGGTTTTCTCGAACATGCCTTGCCGTTAGGTCGGACCGCGGACTTTTCCTCGTGGTATTATAATGAGTATTGATTTTTCTCGAGTAACAGAGAGCCAGCAGCCTTTCTCCTTCACATTATGAGGAAAACAGGATTATCCTCTACACATTTGTGCTTTTTTTCTAAGGCTCCGTTTATAAGCTGGCCTCCAGTAGCCACGTTTTTGTTACTCGCCTCAGAATGCAGTGGAAGCATATTCTCACGTTTTCCTTTTAAGAGGGGCTGCTTAGAGAAAATATTCGTAAAATGTACAATAAAAGGAACTGCTTTCACATTTTCTTCATCCTTAAAATTTCGTCGGTAATAAGGTTGCTTTCACCATTGTTTTTCCTTTCATCAATTTTCAAATATTATTTCTAATTATTTGGTATTTTTTTAATATTAGTCTTTTCGTCTGAGTGTGCTTCTGTCTTCTTTTCCCTCTATTTTCCTCTATTTCTCCATTTCTCTGTTGGCCTGCATGTTTGTATCAGTCCATCCCTCAATGTCTACCTCCTCTTTGCCTCTTTTCTATGTGAATGTTTGTCTGTCTTTTCACATGCCTGGCTTATAATTCTCTCTCTCTCTCTCTCTCTCTCTCTCTCTCTCTCTCTCTCTCTCTCTCTCTCTCTCTCTCTCTCTCTCTCTCTCTCTCTCTCTCTCTCTCTCTCTCTCTCAAACACACACACACCAACGATTCCTGGTCAGCTCCACGCGTGATTTATGTGTCCATTCAGACGGTGGAACACAAGAGAAAAAGAAACACTATAAATTACGACGAGGATATATCTTGGGGGAAATGGGCGAGACGGGAAGTGACAAAAAATAATAAAAACTGCCTTGGCATTACAGTGTTTGCAATCCATCAGCGGTGAGCGGTGGTTCCTGGATTCGGAGCGCGCGGAGGCAGACTGTGTGTGTTTAAATAATGGTGGGTGGCGCACAGGAAAGCATAAATCTAGCTATCAAGTACTTCCATGTGTTTGTTAGATGCGTTGAGTTGTGTATTGTGTCGTGGTGTGTGTGTGTGTGTGTGTGTGTGTGTGTGTGTGTGTGTGTGTGTGTGTGTGTGTGTGTGTAAGATGTTTTGGCGGGCACACGCTAAGAAAAAAAAAAAAAGAGAGAGATTTGGTAGGACAAGGGAATTTAGTATTTGTGGCTGAATTTAGAAGTTCAAAGCTGTATCCAACGACATTGTTTAGAACTAATGCACCGCTGATTTATTTTACACGTGAATTTTTGTTTATTCGTCAAGACATTAATGACCTCTCTATCTATCTATGTATCACACACACACACACACACACACACACACACACACACACACACACACACACACACGTACACTTTTCACAGGAAGGCTCCCGCAACCCTTCCCGCCTGGTCCCACATCCTACTTTCCTAATAAACACTCCGCACCTTCCCACGTAACCCCATCTGGCCCTCCCTCTCCCACCTGCCTTAATTAGAAGGTGGCAATTACGCATCTCTCGGCGCTGTTCCCACACTGCCTCGCCACACACCTGCCCCCGGCGCCCGCACACCACAACACAAACAGCTAAGCATCGAGACCCGTGTGTTTTTCATCATTTTAGCATCTGCAGTTGCACACAGGTAAGCACTTCCTCGCATACTCTAGATGCCCCATAACTCTCTGGCTCCTCATTTAAGGATCTGCCCCATAAACGCTAAGTCACACGTGCATGCAGCTCATCCCGGCCACGCCCCGCTTCACACAGTCTTACGTAACCCTCGAATAATTACCATGTCACCAACACACTGCATTCCATCACTCTAGTAATCTCTGATCCACTTGTACTCAGCATGGAATTACCAAAATCATTCATAATAAAATAAAGAAATTGAAACATAAACATCTAAAACATCAGTGCTGTGTATACATAACCTAAGATCGGCACCTCTAAGCAACAAAACAAACTATTTAAAAATGTGACATACTTACGTACATTAATAAGGAGTAATAGTGGAGGGCTGCAGACACACCACAGCACTCTGAAAAATTGAAACACGTGTGAATAAACATAGTAGCAGATGTAGTAGTAGTAGTAGTAGTAGGAGGAGGAGGAGGAATAATAATGATACTACTACTACTAATGGCAGTAATAATGATCGTGAAAATCATAATAATAATAATAATAATAATAATAATAATAATAATAATAATAATAATAATAATAATAATAATAATAATAATAATAATAATATACTTTTCGTTATTTCAGATCTTGACACATACCGAGTAAACAAATGGTACTGTTTTCTTTATACAAATCAGAAGTGTAAAAATATCCTTGCTGACTCCTGTCACAACACTGTATCAGTAATCTAATGCGACTCCACTCACTGCAGCCCCGAAAAAAAAAAAAACAATACAAGAAAAGAAATGTGGGAGAAGTGCAATATTTGACAAGACAAAAACAACGCAAACAGGTGCTATCCCCGGATGCAACATTAGGCCATAGAAACACTTCATAGCAACACTCATGACACATCACCATAAGACCACTGCAACACTACCTTTCACCTACGTACAGCAGTAACATAAACAACAGTAATCCGTAACATCAGCAACACATCACTGCAACATTACCTTATAACATGGCACATGAGGCCATAGCAACACTCCCCAGCAATACCCAAGACACACCGCCAAGAGACCACCGCAACACTAAACCTTTCCCCTACAGCAGTAACGTGAACAGCACTAATTCGTAACATCAGCAGCACACCACCACTGCAACATTACCTCACAGCACATGACCAACAACACACCGCCAGCCCATGACAACACAAAGCCTCAGCACAATACCCACACGCAACACTAATACCCTTGCATTACGCCTGAATGTATGACCCAGACCTCCTGCAACAAGAATAAACCTTCATATACCCCCCACAAACTCTCTCTCTCTCTCTCTCTCTCTCTCTCTCTCTCTCTCTCTCTCTCTCTCTCTCTCTCTCTCTCTCTCTCTCTCTCTCTCTCTCTCTCTCTCTCTCTCTGTGCGTGCGTGTGTGTGTTCGCCTCTGTGTGCCCGGGTTCCAAAAGGTCTGAAGGATACAAAATAGTCGCTCATTTATTGCGTCCGCTACGCTGTTATTAGCGGGGAATAAATGTAAGATAAATTATGGCTTCTTTACAGGCAGCTGCGATCATTAACTTAATTGTTGTTGGGCTCGAGTCCCGGGCGTTTCAATAGTCCTCTCTCCACCTCGCCTTTCACCGCCGCCTCTGTGTGTGTGTGTGTGTGTGTGTGTGTGTGTGTGTGTGTGTGTGTTATTTTTGCTCTCGACTTAATTATTCTGCGGTACGTACAGACATAGTTTACAGCGGGCGGGGTTATGTTTCAGTTCGTGTCCGGTTCGCCATTGCTTCGATTGGTGTGTGTGGTGGTGGTGGCAGTGTGATGGTGGTATGTGTGTGTGTGTGTGTGTGTGTGTGTGTGTTCAAGGGAGAGGAGGATCTTTTCTTGACCCTCCTCGTTATGCGTCTGATCGGTTGGTATGAAGAGGGAAAGGAAGGCTTGTATGCGTGTCCTCCTTCACGTGAACACACCGCCACAACCCTCCTGCCCTCCCCGTGAATGCTTGTTCGTGGCCCGGCACCCATAACCATCGGCCCCATTGCCACTTAATTGTCTTAGATATATTACGATAAATGGAAAATCAACTCACGGAAGGGGTAATTTTCGGCTTCATTATTTACATCCTTATTCCCCTATACACACACACACACACACACACACACACACACACACACACACACACACACAGACACACATACACACGCGCCTCTTAGGGCCTTAGAAGTAATTCACGTAGTCTTTTTTGTTTAAGGTTGTGGCGCTAGATCATACTTTCGATTGCTCGCCATTCAATTAATCCCCTTCTCGCCCCAGACTTTAATGAGATACCTTTTGTTTATTGTAGCGAGGACGGCGGGAGGGAGTGCGGGGTGAAAGGGTGCTGATGTATTAGAGTTCAGGGCGCACAAAAGAGGGTGAAGCGAGGGAGAAAATGGTTCGTCTCGAGGCGGATACACCCGAGCCTTGGATGCATGGGGTGGAAGGGGCAAATGGAGGAAGTAATTTGCAGCAGAAAAATATGAATAAATTTAATAGCGAGGCGACACGGGAATAAATGAAGGCGTGAATGATTAAAGGGACGGCTGTAGAGGATGGGTGGATGACGAAGGAGGTTGTAACAAGGGTGATTAAGGGTGGAAAACTGTGCACTGGCTTATTAATACACGGGCGAAGCGTGGCGTGATGGGGACTAAAAAATTAATGATAAAGGAGAAAGGAGAACAATCGGGAGAGAGAGAGAGAGAGAGAGAGAGAGAGAGAGAGAGAGAGAGAGAGAGAGAGAGAGAGAGAGAGAGAGAGAGAGAGAGAGAGAGAGAGAGAGAGAGAGAGAGAGACAAACAAACAAATAAACACACAAACAGAGAGAGAGAGAGAGAGAGAGAGAGAGAGAGAGAGAGAGAGAGAGAGAGAGAGAGAGAGAGAGAGAGAGAGAGAGAGAGAGAGAGAGAGAGAGAGACGGGGAAGGGGGAATATGTGTGTCTGCGTTCATTAAATGTCAGGTAAATTCCCACGGTCTTCCCGTTTAAAAGGCAAGACCCAAACCATCTCAAGCAGGTATAAATAAATTTCCTCCTCCTCTTCTTCCTCCTTGTCATTATCATCATCATCATCATTATTTTCATTTGCTTTATCTGCTTTTTCTTTTTCCTTTTTTTTTTTCTTTTGACATACGGACGTACAAACATACAGACATACAGACATAAACATATCTACTTCTGATCCTCATTCTCTCGATCTTTTTCCTTTTTACCTTTTTTTCATTATCCTTTTTTTTTCTTCTGCTTCCTCTTTTTCTTCTTCTCCTTTTTCTTCTTCTTCTTCTTCTTCTTCTTCTTCTTCTCCTCCTTTTTCTTCTTCTTCTTCTTCTTCTTCTTCTTCTTCTTCTTCTTCTTCTTCTTCTTCTTCTTCTTCTTCTTCTTCTTCTTCTTCTTCTTCTTCTTTTTCTTCTTCTTCTTCTTCTTCTTCTTTTCCTTCATCTTCTTCTTCTTCTTCTTCTTCTTCTTCTTTTCTTCTTGTTTCTGCTTTTTCTTCTTTTTCTTCTTCTTCTTTTTCTTCTTCTTTTTCTTCTTCCTCTTCCTCTTCCTCCTCCTCCTCCTCCTTCTTCCTAACAGTCCGTTATAAATTCTCTTAGACACTCTCCAACTCGCCCACTCCGCACCCATACGCATCACCACACGCAGACCAACACTCAACGATGACTCTCATCGTCCACTTCGGAAATTTAAATTCACTCAGGCCTGGCGAGCGTCCAATAAATAACGTCTCCAGAACTTTCACGGTCACCCACAAACTTGTCTTCTCTACTCGAGTAAAATTTTGGGTGATGCTCTAGATTGGGTTTGAAAATGTAGGACTGTGGGATATTTTTTTTGTTTTATTTTTTTATCTCCCCTGTGTAGCTGTGGTGGTGGTGGTGGTGGTGGTTTCGCACCTCGTGTACAAAACAATCACGCGTAACACCCATGCACCTCCACAGTCCCGTCACATTCCTCCCAAACGTTCTGCAGCCCCTTTCTTTCCTTCCCAGCTTACTCAGTTCTCTTCCTCCACCGTCCACACCTTACCCTCACCCAGTTCCCTCGATACCCTCCCGTCCCGCTTTCCTCCCCTCATGGCACGAGCGCTAAGTGTGACATCGCTTCGTTTTAATGGCAGTGTGGAAGAGATCTGTGGCTACCTGGGTCTGCTGCCCTGACCCTGGCCGTCATCACAACACCCATTGGCCCTCCTCTGCCTCGGCGCGCGCTCCACCATGTTTCTCGGTGGTCCTCGGCCCCGAGGCTCCATGTGCCTTTGAAACAATGTGAAAGGAGCCATAAATTTAATAGCCAGCAGCAGGGAATGTTTTGTCGTGACCACAGCAACGACGACCGCGGGATGAGGCGAGGGGGCCACGGACAGCCAGTTGGAGGGCGAGACTGAGGGAAGGGGCAGGGCTGGACGGCAGGACTGCATGGATGCCCTCTCTGCAAATGTACAGGAGTAGCCTTGGCGGAGGTCACGCTTCCGCACATACCCAGCTGAAGTTACCTTCCGTCCGTTCTTGTCACATTTAGTCTTGTGAGCTGCATCAACACGAGCACGAGTCCCCTTCTCCAGCGCAGCGTGGCCATAAGTGTCTCTTATCGAGACCAACCTGGCGTGGGGGAATGAAGACTGGGTCGGCCGTGACTGTCGCTGCCGCAGTATACTGAGCATAACATAAATAGCGCGGACAGCAGTAAATATTAAACCTTCATTAAATTAAGAAGTTAGACGGAGTCAGGCACTAAATTCACAGACTTGTAATTGGTTTGATTGCACTAGAAAAATGAAGTCATTTTGTTGTCCCATTGTCATGCAGGGTGCCTGAGTTTGTCTCTGATGATTGCAGGGGGACTGTCTAATGTATCATATACTGCGGCTCCCGGTGAAACACTCAGTTCTTTTCTGGTATGGCTGCGGTAAAGCTATTTCCATCTTACCATCTTTCCATCTTACTCGAATGGACAATGGTGGAGCGACACGAGAATACATAAAACATATATGGTGCTTCATGTTAAAGAATAGAATTCTTGTCACTTAAGTATACTTCGACAGCTGAAGCAAAAACACATCTACATATCTGTTCGATGATCATAAAGTTTTTATTTGATAATAAAAGAATATTATTAAAATTCATGAAATAAGCTAGGCTATTA
Organism: Eriocheir sinensis; assembly: GCF_024679095.1. Classification (NCBI taxonomy): domain Eukaryota; kingdom Metazoa; phylum Arthropoda; class Malacostraca; order Decapoda; family Varunidae; genus Eriocheir; species Eriocheir sinensis. The sequence goes on from NC_066518.1 coordinate 19,234,334, forward strand.
ACTGATAAATAGTACAATAAATAAACATATTATCTCTCTCTCTCTCTCTCTCTCTCTCTCTCTCTCTCTCTCTCTCTCTCTCTCTCTCTCTCTCTCTCTCTCTCTCTCTCTCTCTCTCTCTCTCTCTCTCTACTCGTATATCTACCTATCTATCAGTCAATCAACCTATTCATCTATCTATCTCTATCTATCACTAAGTCAAAGCTTGAAGAAAAGCTACAAAACATTACCGAGATTTTGTTTTATATTTCGAGCGTTTAAACTACTTAACTGGAGTAGGTAGGAAGACACCTACCGAAACGGGCGCAAGCCACTCCCGGTGAGGTATATATATGGGAAGTGAGGAGGGTGCTGAAACCCTCCAAGGACCCTTCCCATGTCATCACTAACCGTTTCCCTATTGTAGTTCAGCATGCTCTATAAGGGCAGATCCTCTCTCTATCCACACCACACTACATTCACACAACATATACACCTTTTCCCAAAATTCAAAATGGCGTACAATACTAGTGCCTCGGAGTCCCCGCCTGGGGGGGGACCACAAATTCCCCCAGGGAGGACTCCCCTTCTGGCTGCCGACTTGAGAGGTGTCTTGATAACTCCTCGAACCTCTTTCTTATCAATTTCTGCAACATTCGCGGTCTTCGTTCTAATTTTCATTCTGTGGAACACCATCTCTACTCCTCTAAACCTCACCTTCTCTTCCTCACCGAAACACAGGTTTCTGAGGCTACTGACAGCAATCTCTTCTCCGTTCCCTCCTACTATCTCTATTCTAGTTTTCAATCCAAAGCTGGATGTTGCGTCTACGTGCGCAACATCACTTGCTCTCGTGCCCAAGACCTTGACTCTTCAGAATTTTCCACTATCTGGCTAAGACTTAACAAATTCTTTGACTACTTGAATTCTAAAGTGGAGCACATCTTGACTCACTCTCCTTTCGCTGAAATCTCCATCTTGGGAGATTTCAATGTTCACCACCAGCTTTGGCTTTCATCCTCTTTCACTGACCAGCCTGGTGAACAAGCCTACAACTTTGCTCTCCTCAATGACCTAGAGCAGTCGGAATGATGTTTTCTATGCCCTCTCTGGCCTCATCTCAGAAGGCTTATGGACCTGATAGAGTGCGTCCTATTGTCCATAAAAACTATGCCTCCGTGCGGACATCCTGTCTGGTCAAACTATTTCGCCTCTGCCTGTCAACATCTACCTTTCCTTCCTGCTGGAAGTATGCCTTTTTACAGCCTGTGGCTAAAAAGGGTGACCGCTCCAACCCCTCAAACTACCGCCCTATAGCTTTACTTTCCTGCCTATCTGAAGCTTTTGAATCAATCCTTAACCGGAAGATTCAGAAGCATCTTTCCACTTCTGACCTTCTATCTGATCGACAGTATGGGTTCTGCAAGGGGCATTCTACTGGCGATCTTCTTGCTCTCTAAACTGATTCTTGGTCATCCTCTCTTAGCCGTTTCGGTGAAACTTTCTCACTTGCGCTAGACATATTGAAAGCTTTCGATAGAGTCTGGTACAAGTCTTTGCTTTCTAAACTGCCCTCTTTCGGATTCTATCCCTCTCTCTGTTCCTTTATCTCCAGTTTTCTTTCCGGCCGTTCTATTTCTGAGGTGGTATACGGTCACTGTTCTTCCCCTAAACCAATCAACAGTGGTGTTCCACAGGGATCTGTCCTATCACCCACTCTCTTCCTGTTATTCATCAATGATCTTCTTTCCATAACAAACTGTCCTATCTACTCATACGCTGACGACTCCACTTTGCATTATTCAACTTCTTTCAACAGAAGACCCTCTCAACAGGAATTACATGACTCCAGACTGGAGGCTGATGAACGCTTAACCTTAGACCTTGCTATCATTTCCGATTGGGGTAAAAGGAACCTTGTGTCCTTAAATGCCTCAAAAACTCAATTTCTCCACCTATCAACTCGACACAATCTTCCAAACATCTATCCCCTATTCTTCGACAACACTCATCTGTCACCTTCTTCAACACTAAATATCCTCGGTCTATCCTTAACTCAAAATCTTAACTGGAAACTTCACATCTCTCTCACTAAAGCAGCTTCGTCGAGGTTGGGCGTTCTGTATCGTCTCCGCCAGTTCTTCTCCCCCGCACAGTTGCTATCCATATACAGGGGTCTTGTCCGCCCTCGTATGGAGTATGCATCTCACGTGTGAGGGGGCTCCAATCACACAGCTCTTCTGGACAGAGTGGAGTCTAAGGCTCTTAGTCTCATCAGTTCTCCTCCTCTTACTGATAGTCTTCTACCTCTTAAATCCCGCCGCCATGTTGCCTCTCTTTCTATCTCCTATCGATATTTTCACGTTGACTCCTCTCCTGAACTTCCTAACTGCATGCCTCTCCCCCTCCCGCGGCCTCGCAACACACGACTTTCTACTCAAGCTCATCCCTATTCTGTCCAAACCCCTTATGCAAGAGTTAACCAGCATCTTCCCTCTATCATCCCTTACCCTGGTAAGCTCTGGGACAATCTTCCTTCATCTGTATTTCCTCCTGCCTACGACTTGATCTCTTTCAAGAGGAGGGTATCAGGACACTTCTCCTCCCGAAATTGACTTCTCTTTTGGCCGCTCATCTCTAATCTTGTTAGGGTCAGTAAGTAGCGGGCTTTTTTTTTCATTATTGTTTTTTTAAATGCCCTTGAACTGTCACCTTTGTTGTAAAAAAAAAAATTACCTTTATACGACTGTGGATTCTCGCGGTCCACATACTTAAATTCCTAACACACACACACACACACACACACACACACACATAACTGGCGATAACGAGTCCAACACGTGATCAGGCGATGGTGGTGAATTACACACACACACACACACACACACACACACACACACACACACATAACTGGCGATAACGAGTCCAACACGTGATCAGGCCATGGTGGTGAATTACACACACACACACACACACACACACACACACACACACACACACACACACACACGGAGTCATTCACAAACGAAGAAATATAAACAAAGACCCAAGAAGAAGAAGAAGAAGAAGAAGAAGAAGAAGAAGAGGAAGAAGAAAAAGAAGAAAAAGGAATACAAAGAGGAGAAGAAGAGGAAGAGTAAGAAGAGGACGTGGAGGGGAGGGAATAAGAAGAGGAGAAACAGAAGGGGTAAGTAGCGAAAGCATAGGAGGCGGAGGAGGAGGAGGAGTAGGAGGGGAAGCAATCAACACGCTGTTACTGTGGACGCGATGCTAAAGTTTCTACCATTACGCCGTCAAAGGCTCCTCTAATAAAGACGTTCATATTCGCAGTAATGACATCCACGCAACGGGAGTTTAATTAAAGCAATTAAGGTGGCAATCTAACGACGACCATTTGCTTATTCTTTTTTTCTCATCAAGTTAAGTTCGGAAAGGTATGCAAAAGATTATGCACTTAATTATGAAGTCTCTCTCTCTCTCTCTCTCTCTCTCATATATATTAAACGGAAGAAGGATGGTGTTTGCGAGAGGGGTGAAGGGGGGGAGGGGGTCGCTGGGTCTCATATACCTTGACTCATAATGGCAAGTCTGGGCGTCGAAGTCTTGGCCGTCGACTTTTTGTGTGCATGGGTGCCAAAGTGCCACTGAATGAGGGGGGGGGGGGGGCGGCAGGCGTGGGGGCGGATACGAAGGAAAGAATAGGGAAGGGAAGGAGCGACGCCCTTCCGCACAAAAGGCCCGCCGTTTATTCCTGAATGGAGGTGACTTATTCATGTTCCGCGTGTTGTAATTAGCATCATCTGTATTGAATATCCACTTTCCTTTCGATTGTCTACTGTATACGCTCCCGGTAGCCGAGTCGACGTCTCCAAAGGTGTGGGAGAGAATGGCGTGGGTGAGACTTCGGTGCCGGGAGGATATGAACTCGTGAAACTGAGAGAAAGAAGTGAGGATTGACGGGGAGAGAGAGGGAGAGGGAGAGAAAAGTGTATGCGGCTGGGAGGTGGGAGGGCAGGATGTGAGGAGTGACGGACGGTGTGGGAGCAGCTCGTCTGACTCTCGGGACCCAAGAAATAGAAATAAAACAGATGAACACGAAACAGATCCCCTAAACCAAACACATAGCACTTGTAGAACGAGGAAAAAGTACATTAAAACAGAATAAATGACCTCCATAGAGACTGCTGGTTTAAAATAGTATAGCAGGAAGGACTTTTCAACTGGTAATATTGTAAGAGCTAAAAACAAAAGGCAAAGAACGAGACACAAAGCAGTGGAAAAGGTCGCCTCCCGTTACTGGTGTTGAAGCCTTGCAATCCCTCAACGCCGCTCTGTAATAACCTTTGTCACCTCCACGATGGCTTGCGACGAGCGACATCACCTCAAGGACACGCACGCACTCCCTGACGAACAAACTCCCTCCATTTCATTGTCGCGGCGAGCACCAAGTAAAAGCCTAGACACACAGAGGGGAGCGTACCCTTTCTTCTATGATCATTAATAATTTGAATTTCGACCGCCGGCATTAGCAAGATATATGAAGACCACTCTCTGTGTCAGACTGCTAGAGTGGAAGTCATTCCGTTGGAAATATCACCGGCGCATTAACTCTGCGTGAATGTACACCATTATAATTAACACACCTATTTTCGGCGGGTGCGAAACAAAAGAACATGAGGACGATGGTGTTTGTACATAGATTTCCTTTGAATAATGAGACGCCTGCAGCGCGGCGTCGATAACCGAGGGAGGTGACGGAAACAGCGATAAGAGAAACACAAACACGGGTGAGAGAGAGCGTCTGGCAGCGTGAAGAGCGACCACCTCCTTCACTCTACCTGCCAGGCCGCCCCCACACGCCCTCCCCGCCCCCCACCCTCCCACCGGTACGGAGAGGGGAGAAGCGAGGGGTTAAGTGCAGGGACGGGGGGTGGAGGAAGAATGTACAGCAGGCAGGGAAAAATTATATTACACATAAAACAGGAAACATATTGTAGAAAGGCGGAGGCGGAGGAGGCGGAGGAGGAGGAGGAGGAGGAGGAGGAGGAGGAAGCAATTACTTACAAGAGATGTGTAGGTAGATAATGGAGGCAAGGGTAGGGGAAAACGTCGAGAAAGAAGGAAGGAAGGAGGGAAGGAAGGAAGGGAGGAAGAAAAGGAGAGAAAGACAGAGCGAGGGAGAGAGAGAGAGGGGGGCAGGAGACGGATGGATCAACAGCGGCAAGGTTCCTCCAGCAATATATCAAGAGCGTCTGAGGCAGCAGAGGCAGCAGGCGAGGCAGACTCATTCTCTATCCGGGGTTCATCGGCGACGCGGACCCGAGTCACTCATGTTAAAAATCCCCGGTAAAGAATGACACCGATGCCTCACCTGTCACCTCGCCGTCTCGTCCCCGCCCCCCTCACGCCACGCAGGGCACGGCGGGGATGAATGAGGGTGTCTCGCCTTCACTCGCTCCTGGTAATGTCTCCGTGTTTTAAGGCAGAGGCGGCGGCGGCGACTTGCATGGGTGTGCGTATGTGAGGGGGGGAGGGGGGAGGTGTGTGTGTGTGTGTGTGTGTGTGTGTGTGTGTTAGGGTGCCATACGGTGCGTTGATATGTAATGGTGGTGAGCTGATATAGTGAGATAATATGATTAGCTTTGATGGTATGGTGTGCGTGTGTGCTCTGGGTGGTGTGGTGTATGATGTGGTATGTGGTTTTACTGACTTGTGATTAGGAAACACCAATACAGTGCATCATGATTTTGTAAAGTAGAACGTGGTGATGGGGTGTTGTGCGAGGAAGTACTGTAAGGGTATTGTGTGAAAACTTACAGGTAAAATAAAATGTGGTGTGTTGCTGTGATGTGCGAAGTGATTCAATGTGGCATGGTGTTGGAGTGTGATGCGGTGGGGGGTGGGGGGGGGGGTTATGGGGTGCACTAAAATACCTGACGTGAGGTTGTGGGGTAGTGCGTGATGCAGTGTTGAGTGGGGTAATGCATGGTGCAGTGTTGAGTGGGGTAATGCATGGTGCAGTGTTGAGTGGGGTAATGCATCGTGCACTGGAGAGTGGGGTAATGCATGGTGCAGTGTTGAGTGGGGTAAGGCATGAGGCAGTGTGGAGTGGGGTAATGCCTGTGGCAGGGTGGAGTGGGGTAATGCATGGTGCAGTGTTGAGTGGGGTAATGCATGGTGCAGTGTTGAGTGGGGTAATGCATGATGCAGTGTTGAGTGGGGTAATGCATGGTGCAGTGTTGAGTGGGGTAATGCATGATGCAGTGTTGAGTGGGGTAATGCATGGTGCAGTGTTGAGTGGGGTAATGCATGGTGCAGTGTTGAGTGGGGTAATGCATGGTGCAGTGTTGAGTGGGGTAATGCATGGTGCAGTGTTGAGTGGGGTAATGCATGGTGCAGTGTTGAGTGGGGTAATGCATGGTGCAGTGTTGAGTGGGGTAATGCATGGTGCAGTGTTGAAGGCAGTGTGGTGAGGGAGTGAGGCAATGATAACAAAGTGTGAGGTCCATCCCTTGTCACCTGGTGTTAGAATTTCACGTGATGGGTAAGGCAAGGTAAGGTAGAGTTGATATTGTACTCCATGATTTTTTTGTATTACTACTGCTACAACGACCACCACCACCGCTACAACTACCCCTCCCCCCCACATACACCGAAACACATCGCTAGTTTTGTAATTCAGTATACTGAAATAACTCGTAATGAGGGTTAACAATTTGTGTTATTAGAAGGAGTGGTGTAAGAAGTGCAGGGAGTAATGGTGGTCCTTGATGTAATGGTGGTGGTGGTGACGACAGTGGAGAGGATGATGGTGATGGAGGTGATCATGAGGATGGTTTTGTTGGTGTTGGTGGTGTTGGTGTTAGTGGTTCCTGGCAGTGGAGGTAGTCACAGGTGATGAAGTTGGTCATGGTGTTGGTTCTGGTGGTGGTGAAGGTTGATGAAGATGGTGGTGGTGGTGGTGGTTGATGAAGGTGGTGGTGGTGGTGGTGGTGGCATGATGAAGGTGGTATTCGTGGTGGTGGTGATGGTTGATGAAGGTGGTGGTGGTGGTGGTGGCATGATGAAGGTGGTATTCGTGGTGGTGGTGATGGTTGATGAAGGTGGTGGTGGTGGTGGTGGTATGATGAAGGTGGTATTCGTGGTGGTGGTGATGGTTGATGAAGGTGGTGGTGGTGGTGGTGGCATGATGAAGGTGGTATTCGTGGTGGTGGTGATGGTTGATGAAGGTGGTGGTGGTGGTGGTGGCATGATGAAGGTGGTATTCGTGGTGGTGGTGATGGTTGATGAAGGTGGTGGTGATGGTTGATGAAGGTGGTGGTGGTGGTGGTGGCATGATGAAGGTGGTATTCGTGGTGGTGGTGATGGTTGATGAAGGTGGTGGTGATGGTTGATGAAGGTGGTGGTGATGGTTGATGAAGGTGGTGGTGATGGTTGATGAAGGTGGTGGTGGTGGTGATGGCATGATGAAGGTGGTATTCGTAGTGGTGGTGATGGTTGATGAAGGTGGTGGTGGTGGTGGTGGCATGATGAAGGTGGTATTCGTGGTGGTGGTGATGGTTGATGAAGGTGGTGGTGATGGTTGATGAAGGTGGTGGTGGTGGTGGTGGCATGATGAAAGTGGTATTCGTGGTGGTGGTGATGGTTGATGAAGGTGGTGGTGGTGGTGGTGGCATGATGAAGGTGGTATTCGTGGTGGTGGTGATGGTTGATGAAGGTGGTGGTGGTGGTGGTGGTATGATGAAGGTGGTATTCGTGGTGGTGGTGATGGTTGATGAAGGTGGTGGTGGTGGTGGTGGCATGATGAAGGTGGTATTCGTGGTGGTGGTGATGGTTGATGAAGGTGGTGGTGATGGTTGATGAAGGTGGTGGTGGTGGTGGTGGCATGATGAAGGTGGTATTCGTGGTGGTGGTGATGGTTGCATGGGGGAAGGAGGGAGGTGGGAGAGAAGACGCAGGTGAGGGCGGTATTTATCATAGCTGCAGCGGTGATTGTAGTGATGGATGCATTTCAGGTGTCATCCTTACATAAAGCCAAACACTGCTCGCTATTTATACACCTCCGTCACCTCCACGCCGCCGCCGCCAGCCGCTACCTGTTCAAACACACGATTACACGCCTTCTCTGCCCACCTGATACATGTATGGTGTGTGTGTGTGTGTGTGTGTGTGTGTGTGTGTGTGTGAGAGAGAGAGAGAGAGAGAGAGAGAGAGAGAGAGAGAGAGAGAGAGAGAGAGAGAGAGAGAGAGAGAGAGAGAGAGAGAGAGAGAATCATACATCTCGGTAGGGGTGTACATTGCAATAAGAGATATGAAGATCAAGGTGTCCTTCAACCTCACTACCATCACACGCTCATCAACCGGATTAACCCCAACAACAGAAGACTACAGTCGGCTAGAAATAGGTATAGCTTCTCCTTTGGGACGGCACCATCGCTCTGGCCTGACCAACAGTAGGCATACAATTCAAAACAAAATAAAATATTCATACACACAAAGGACTATTTACCGTAAACTCACCCCCAAAAATAAAAAGCATTGACTACTGGCGTTGGCATCTTCTGCCTAATATTAACTCTTTACTGCATATACCCTTCTCTCTTTTATTTATTTCCTTAACTGCTTTGGATGAAGCCATTTTCGATGTTTGTATTGTTGCTGATGTGGCTGTTTTTTTCTCGCTTTTTATTGAGTTCATCGTCTTCTTTTTCTTTACCTCACCTTGCTCAGCGCCTTTCCTTCCCCTTCTTCAACTTTTTTGTTCTCCTAATACTTATTCATTAATATTATCATTACAATTGTCTGAAGTCATCAGTATCTCCCGTCATATCTTTGTCATTTCGCCCTTTCTCTCGTTACTCGCCACCCTCATCCGCCCTTCCATCCTCGATCCAGTCTTTGAATGTGGTTTTGCAAAGCCTTGGACGCTCAAACAGACATTCACTGCAAACCAGACTTGATCCATCAATGAGATACCATCAGCCTCTTCTTCCACTTCCTCCTTGATGCTCGCCGCTCTAATAAATACCTCTCCCTCCCTCTCATATATCATGTCCTTCTTTTAATATGATAAACATAGCGCAGGAAAAGAATTAGCGTGCACCCGAATGTACCAAACCAAATCTAACTCAACTTGCGTACAATAATGGTGATAGTGATACTAGTATTATCATTAATAATAATAATAATAATAATAATAATAATAATAATAATAATAATAATAATAATAATAATAATAATAATAATAATAATAATAATAATAATAATAATAATAATAATAATAACAACAATAACAATAATAATAATAAGAAAAAGAAGAGTAAAGAAAACTGTGATAATACCTTTTTCACCGTCACTACCGGCGTTACAATACTGTCGTCGTAAACTTCCAACCTTCATCAGTGATAAAGGCAGGAGCGCGGAGGAAGTAAGAGTCTAAAGAACACACTGCACGCTAGAGAAGGAAAGGTCAACTAACGCCACACATTTTTTTGTTTCCTCTTCTTATGCCCTTGAGCTCGCTCCTTTCCTGTTAAAAAAAAAAAGAATCACATGACTTTTTCTGTTCCTCATGAGCGTGCATGACAAATACTATGACCAACATCGGCATGACGCTATGACGTCTCATTGCCATTGGCGGTATGAGGCCGTGCCGCGCCATTTCAAGTGAAGGAAGCGGTGTGGTACTTGTTTATGCGTTCTACCTTACAAAAAAAAATATTTGTTTTATTATATTTTCATTATCCCTTCCGGTTCACGTTTGCTGGGTCATTCATCACATTTAACTATGCCATTAATAGTGTACCGTCAGCTTGCACACCATCCGCCTTGCTATTGAAGTATTAACCGGCTCTAGTCAGGCTCGTTACCTCCCGGCTACCATTACCATCATGATCGCGTTTTTCTCAGAGGGGGATGTCAGTGCTCGTCAAACTGTCGTAGTAACTGTTTTCTGTGTACGCTTCTTCCACAATTACTCCGCTCTGTTATGGGGTTGTGTAGACTTATGAACACATTAGCCAGTCCTTCTTTTCTACTTGCCATGCTGTCCCCTCGCCCTGGATATCAAATTTCGTCAAACTGTCGTAATAACTGTTTTATGTGAAGGTTTCTTCCACAATTACTCCGCCTGACTATAGGGCTGTGTAGACTTATGAGAACATTAGCCACTTTTTCTTTCCCCCTTGCCATGCTGTCCCTTCACCTTGGGAGGCTCAGTCACGACGCCCCTTCGCGATGTCTCTCTCAGGCCACACGAGCAGCAGGCCCCGAGCAATGCAAGCACGACGCGCCCCGCCAGCCGAAACGGGGCGACACGGGAGGGACTGGGCGGGTAGGGGTTTAAAACATTCATCAGAACCAGATTCTTTGTCCCCCCTCGCCGGCCGGCCTCTGCCTCTTCTTACATGGCTCCTCTTTTTCTCCTTTTAAGGATTTCTTTGCTCCTTTCTTTTAACCCTTTCATTTTCCTCTATTTTCTAACCCAAGAGATCGTCCACTCAATTTTTCTTTCTTGTAAATATCAAACATTCTAATTTCCCTCTGAAAAATGAATGCAGATTATCTCCCTCTTAAGTACGCAGTGTCTCCTCAAACATATTTCCCCTGCTGGCGAATATGCCGAAAGGTAACTGGGGAAAGAGGAGGCAAGGAGGTAAGGGAGGAGGGCTTCTGCTTCTTTGTCATACCCTCAGCCTACTCCGCAGACCAACCTGCTCAAGACATAACAACCGTAGATGATAACGTGGGATATTACGTCTTATGTATTTTTCTTGCCTGTCTTCTCCTCTTAGTCCTGTTACTCATTTAATCTATTACTTTGTTTTTTCCAACAATTATCCCTTATCACCTTTTCATTTTCCTCTCTCATCCTTTTTCCCAAAGTCTCAACGACAACAATAACATTATCTTTCCTCAACCTTTCTTCTTCGTCTAGTTAGTGTTATTGTTCGTTTTTTTCTCGTTCTTCTTTTTCTTTGTCTCCTCCTTCTCCTCCTCCTCCTCCTCCTTCTCCTCCTCCTCCTCCTTCTCCTCCTCCTCCTGGCGGGTCCACTCTCAGGTAAAGCAGGTGAGGTGAGAGCGTCTGGTGAGGGCAGGTATACACAACCTCACCTGTACCATCATTTGCATGTTATTAAAGCAATTACCGTGATGGCGTCTCCTTCGTAAAAGTCCAGCCCAGGGCCCAGCGACATCAATATGAGGAAAAGTGGGCTGAACGGGGCTTTGGAGAAGTAGCTCGTCGGACGCATTCATCTCCATATAAAACCGAGCTTCTGCTGCTATCGCCCTCGTATCTCGTGGGGGCATTGTGTGTCATGCAGATGGGGAGCAGTAACGCGCATGGGAGCTTTTGGCCTGAGCTCCCCTTTCACTTACTCCCCCCACCCTCCCCCCCACAGCTTCTACCTCCTTCCCCTCCTCTGGTGTGTTGAGGCCCCACCGTTCACCTACTTACGGTACAAGGGGAAGAGACGTGATGGTAGGTGAACGTACATGTATTTTAATTTTTTTTATTTTTATTTTTATTTACATGTTGCTGCTCTCCATTCCTATTCCTTATACTGCTGCTTTTTGTTTGTTGTATTTTTCTTCATCTTTTTTCTATTCTTATTCCCATTCTCATTATTCTTATTTTTATTATATTTCTCTCTCTCTCTCTCTCTCTCTCTCTCTCTCTCTCTCTCTCTCTCTCTCTCTCTCTCTCTCTCTCTCTCTCTCTCTCTCTCTCTCTCTGAGAGAGAGAGAGAGAGAGAGAGAGAGAGAGAGAGAGAGAGAGAGAGAGAGAGAGAGAGAGAGAGAGAGAGAGAGAGAGAGAGAGAGAGAGAGAGAGAGAGAGAGAGAGAGAGAGAGAGAGAGAGAGAGAGAGAGAGAGAGAGAGAGAGAGAGAGAGAGAGAGAGAGAGAGAGAGAGAGAGAGAGAGAGAGAGAGAGAGAGAGATCTGGAAAGTGAGACACACAGGTACACGCATATTTAAGAGCAGGATAATGCAGAGAATAATGCATGACCAAAACAACCTCTTTTGAGCTGGCCGGCGCTCCATGCCTCTTTCCTTCCCTCCATGCCTCCTTCCTTCCCTCCATGCCTCCTTCCTTCCCTCCATTTCTCCTTCCCTCCCTCCATGCCTCTTTCCTTCCCTCCATTCCTCCTGAGCAGAAGTACTACAGCCTTTTCCCTCGTTCTCCTACATGCGTTTTCCCTTATGCCACAAATGTATACAGGTTTGGTTGTCTAGGGAACGGATATCTTACTTCATAGCCCTAACAAGATGAACTCGATGTTGTGCACTAGACTCCACCGTAGATTAGGGGAGAAAGAGAAAAAGCTTAACAGAATAATACCCAGATGAAGGAGCGAAGTTAAGTTTGTCTGTTTCCATGATACAAGATATGTGTGTGTGTGTGTGTGTGTGTGTGTGTGTGTGTGTGTGTGTGTGTGTGTGTGTGTGTACTCGCGTGCAACATTCATTCTCTGCCTTCAAGGATTGTTAGGCAAATATCTCAGCTGTAGTAACGAGTTGATCTTAATGTCATAGAAGCAAAGTTTTTTCTTTTCTTATTGAAGTCAAGGCAAGCGAAGGTATGCCAGCTGGAAAACGTTTGACATTGCAACACACGTAAGGAGACCGACATGCAACACTAAATCAAGCAAAGGGCAGAACATAGACTGAAATAACAAGAGAAGCCTTGGCAAAATAAGGAATCTTGTGAATGAAGCATTGCACGGGCTGTCGAGGGACGCAAAAATCGTGTACTCCAATTATCAGTGTTATTTTTATATGGTCTCTTTGATCCACAAAAGCAAAACTTGTACATACTCACTTTGAATCTAAAATCAGCACATGAAAGTCTGCAGGAACACTTCTTGGAGCAGCAGCCCGAGTGAACGTAAAACGGACCGGTCAAGTCACAGATATTTTTATTACCCTCTGATATACGCAAACGTCCTGTGACTTTAATATTCACTGGCTGCGCTACATTTTAGATATTTAACAACTAGAAAGTAATTTACGGTATGCATAAAGTTTTGTGCGCAGTGTTGTATCACTTGTCTTCCCCCGGAATGTCCGCGGCCGCCGTCCCACTGAACTTGCCGGCTGCATGGGCCTCCCCCGCCGCCGCGTCCCCACACCCAGGCAACTCCACGGTGCAGGAATTCGTAATATTATTATTTGTCTCCCTCGTGCATGCTCTAGCCAAAGTCTCTGTTCCTTAGTCTCCTTTATTAGTAAGGTTTGAACAAGACAGAGTTCTTGTACTTTCTATTACTTTCACGGCAAGAGGTTAAAGGAATCTCTGGAATCATCTGAATTATTGTGATCACAAATTTCTTGCGTTGACCTTTAGGAGAAGTATCGGAACACTTTTTTTTACCTGCATGTTAAGTTGGGCACTTTCTCACTTTCACTTGTCTATGATAAAGCAGGGGCTTAATCTTCCTAAAAAAAAAAAATGCTGTACTGATTATTAATTATTTTTGTGTCCTTTGCGTTTAACATCCATTCCAAGTAAGCGACACGCGCAGCACATCTTGTTTTCTTCGTTTCTTTTTCATTTTATTCTGCAGCAGATCGCACTCCGTTAAGATGTGCGTGAGGGAGGCGGTCGTGTAACGCCAGACCGGTTGGGGGTCAGCACGCGGGGCCGAGGTCAAGGTCCAGCGGCGCCCTTCACCAGCAGCAAGGTCGCCGGGACTGCCTGACCGACCCGCACACCCAGACAGTCATGAAGAAGGTCCAGGCTTTTACGAGAGGGCCATGATGCGTCAAGAATAATATTAATGAGTGATGGTTCTTCTCACACTTCCAACCAACTGATGCATGTTTAAATGTATGTATCAAGTGCATAGTGATTTTTCATAGTGCACAGCAAGGAATGGAGATTCTCCTTACATTTTGGCTATACTGTTCCCGTGTGTCCACCCAAAGATTCGTACTCTGACGTAAAGTGATCTCCTGACGGAAATGCACTGATTTGCAACTTAGACTGACTGGCTGGCGACAGGGGCGGCGATGAGTGAGAGGTGGGGGGTGACGCCGATGCTGAGGCAGAACCGACTGATGCCGTCATGGAATATTTGAGGGGCGGAACACCTGTTGCTGATTACCCTCTTAACAAGCTTCCCCGAAACCCTCGAGAACAGAATAAGTGGGATAAGAGGAGTGACAATAGGAGGGGAGGAGAATGGGAGACAGTGAAGAGGGGGAAGACAGTGAAGGGAGGGACAGTGGAGGGGCAGCGCCAGCGAGGAGGGAGGGAGTGTTCTGGGTCAAGGGCCACCAAGTCCCGGAGAGGACCAGCCTCACCCGGCCGGGATATCGGGTTCGATTCTGGCCGGAGCCACACAATGGCCAGCCGGGATTTACATAAAATGGGCGTCAATCACTATTATCATGGGCAGGGCTGTTTTCCCGCCCGGTCCAACGCTGTTGCTTAAAGGTTCGGACTCGCCATGAAATGAATTTACGTGATTGGATTTATGGGAAGGAAGCGGCCTGAATTAATATGCGGGTGGACTATCGGGGGCGGCGGTGGCGGCGACGGGGGTTACGGGGGTGAAAAGATCCGCGGATACGGGGAGATGAAGGGTATTCAGGGTGGCGTTTTTAGACTCCGGTAATCGATGGAGGTGATAAATGAGGAGGCGAGGTTAGCCGCAGCCACAGCCCCTTTTGAATCCCTTGACTTTCCTGTGTTACTTATCTACTCCCACAGGTTGCTCCTCCGTTTTACTTATCTTTAGACACACAATTAAGGCCTGAGTGTTACAAAAAAAGCCTCGTATACATTATCACAACCATGGCCAAGGAAGCGCAAACATATGAATGGCCTCGTTAAGAAGCCTTCAGTGACGTCACCGATGACTCAGCCAATCACGGCACGTCAGACTCGGTGATTCGTCATTCCGTGATCTCCGTCTATATTGCCGCCGCCGGGCCCTGAATGGAGGACATGATCACGTTTAAGTTCTGACAACTAATCGATAGCAAGCCGGACTTCTAGTGACGCGGCGCTTAGTGGTGGCCAAGGCTGCTGCCCCAGGCTGACGAGGGGCCGTGGGGTGGCGCGTGGCCCTGAGGTGAAGGCGCTTATAAACACACCTTGGCCTTGGAAAGATAATCTGCGCCATGGTCCTTTAATCTTTACGCAGGCGCTGGTGTATTCCCACTTTATATTTCTCCCTTAAATTTCTTCTCCACTTATCTCTCCTCCTCCTCCTTCTAATAATCTTCCTCCTCTTTATCAACTAGTGTGTGATGACGAAATTTTCCGCAAGTGTGTGTGTGTGTGTGTGTGTGTGTGTGTGTGTGTGTGTGTGTGTTTGTGTAACAACACATCTATAACATCTATAACAGAGGGCGACACTTGATACACTCGCAACATAAAACACTAACAGTGACGGACGCCTCAGCTGACACTAACGCGTGACGCTCGTCTGACTACCTGCAGCTCCTGAAGTGACCCACAGCAGACACATGACCTGCAGGTTGGCCTCCTGCCCCGATCAATACCCTACATTATCACACGGCAACAAAGAAATCATGAGTATCAATGAAAACTAATGTTTGACATTGACGAGCCTGGTGATACGATTACTGGAGATTTACTAAAAGAGACAAAATAACTAGAAATTTCCCTGTACGTCTGTTCCCAAAGAGATCGGATTTTAGGGTAAAAAATTCAGAATGAAAGCGTCAAGTACTTCCCTAATGGCATAGCAAAACCATAAGGTGACGAAAATACGGCAAACTATTGTAGGCCAATTTTCATCCCACGCGATATGCTCTTTAGGACCTTTTACAAACCTTATGTTACTGAACTCCTGATGAAAGCTGACTTTTCACAAACGAATCTACTGACACCCGTTTACATGTAACTTTAATGGATGAAGTAAAGCCTTGTCTCACTCTTTTTCGGAGTGATGAATATCGCCCTACACACACACACACACACACACACACACACACACACAACCATCTACAATCTCTCTCTCTCTCTCTCTCTCTCTCTCTCTCTCTCTCTCTCTCTCTCTCTCCATGTTGGATGTGTATAGAAATCGACGCACGTGTTCAAAATCACTGACTCAATCACACCTCGGCCGCCACTCCCGTACGCCCCATCACGCCTCGCCACCACATCCCGCGGCTGACATCACACATAAAGATAAACACAGAGCGACTCACCGCCACCACCAACACCAACACTATCACCCCTGCGTATCACGGCCACTTTTTGTGCGCACCCTCGTGAAGCGGCAGCAGCAGCCATCGCTTGCCGCCGCGACAAGACATCAAAACCCAGACAAAACGATAAGGAACCGTGGCACCAGCTCGCCATAATACCCCTGAGACACACGTTGCAGGCAAACACACACACACACACACACACACACACACACACACACACACACACACACACACACACACAACATTTACGTAATCTCAATGCCTCATCACTTCCCACGCACCATTGGCAGAGCATCACAAATAAACACTAGACAGCGCTGGGTCTTCTTTTTCTCGACGATCAGTTTTTGCCGGGGTCGTGCCTGATTACCTGAAGAACTTACTTACTCATCTGCCCAAGCTTAATGTGCCGTGTTCCCCGCGCTTAGGCCACCCGTTGGAGGCATCCCAGGAAAAGCGGTGCATCATCCTTCATCAGAAAGCTCGTTTGGTCGCATCCGGGTCTCCGCGTAAGTTAAACACACACGCCTGCACGCTTTTTGACTGCGAATCGAGGGAGGGGGTCGAATACCTGCTGCTAAATTACCAGAAGGTGTGCAGGGCGCGGTCAGCATAGAATTAGTGGTGAGCCAGGCAGGTGAGGCGACTCGACCACCTCGGCCACATTAATCTTCACTCGACTTACTGTCCGCGGCGCCTCCAGGCTGGGGTCGGGGGGAGGGGGAAGATTCCTCCTCTCACCTGTACCTCGCCGCCCTATACCTACCTACCTCGCGCTGTCCACCTTTGTGCCATTAACTCCTCCCATTTCCTCTCATGCTAATTTTTTTTTTTTTACCGCTATTTCTTTTTGACTCTTTTTTTTTTCCCGTCTTCTTTTTCTTTTTCTTTTTCTTCTTCTTCTTCTCCTTCTTCTTCTTTCATACTTCTTCCTCCTCCTTCCCCTTCTTTCCTTTTGTCTTCCTTTCAATCACATCTTTCTTTTCATCTTTCTTAGAAACTCCTTTTATCGCACCCTCCCACGTCCGCCCTTCTCATTTCTAATACGCCTTTCCTTTAACATTTTCCATTCCACTCATCTCTTCTGTCTCGCTTTTATCTGTTCTTTTCGCTTATAAGATCCATTTTTGCATCATAGCGCTCTACTTTTCAACTCTTCGCTCTCTCTCTTCCTTCTCTTCCTTAGACGTTCCTCTGAAAGCAGCGTTCACTACAGGTTCTCATGCCCTTTGGTATTCGCTGGGTTTGACAAATATTCGGCGTGAAAGGGCTGGAGTGAGAATGGTGGATACGCCCCTCTCGCCGCCTCTGTTTGGGGACTCGTGGTCTAGTTTTGGCCCTCGTGTTTACCGGGCCAACATGGGCTGGTTACCCCTGACTGAAAGGGTTTCCGTGAAAATGCTTGCGATTAAGTCCGCTGTCTGGGCCGTTGTCCGGAGGGTGCCCGGGGAGCAAGGAGTCCGATACACCGATTAGGATTCACTTCAGAGAGTGGATTACCTCGCCTTGACGATAAGGGTGAAGGTAGCGTGAGGAGGAGGGGTGAACTAACGCCGCATTCACTCCATTGACTGCCGGAGGGCTGGCGGCTGGTGGTGGTGGATGAGGTGATGGTGGTGGTGGTGGTGGTAGTGGTGGTGGTGGTGGATGAGGTGATGGTGGTGGTGGTGGTGGTGGTGGTAGTGGTGGTGGCGGTGGAAGAACTAGTATCAGGACCACGTAAAACAACAAAAATCCGACCCACTCATTTCGGGAGGTTCTCTCACACATCTTATATTTCAACCCGTTTCCTC
>NC_066518.1:19262291-19302291 GCF_024679095.1 Eriocheir sinensis
TCGTAACTTTACTCAGACTTATGAACCTCGGCTTCCTGTTAATTCCCACGTACCTGGTATCATGCAGTCTTAAATCAGGAAAAGATAGATTAATCCCAAACTTTGACAAAAAAATGTGAGGGCCAAAGAAGTGAAGAGTGGTAAGTGGCTGGTTCAGAGTCTACCACTTATCCGAAACTTGGAATGAGGGAGGGTTCGCATCGCAGCTCCAACATAAACTCCACGATGCTTCCTTTTTTAACACCCTCGCGTGGTTTAGGATAACAGCTCTTCCCGCTCCCTGTCAGGATACGTTCACAGACGGGTGCGCGGCGAGGCTCCAAGGACAGAAAAAGAGCAAAAGGCGATGTCCTGTTGTTAAAGGGACTGAGCGGCCGTCCCAATAACTGCCTCCGATGCATGTCCTTTGACGGTGACGATCAAAAAGTGCATTGAACTAGATGTTATTTTATGGTGACGAGGAGGGACAACGTAACCACCCTCCCTCTCCCCCCCACCCCCGGCTCTCTCTCTCTCTCTCTCTCTCTCTCTCTCTCTCTCTCTCTCTCTCTCTCCATTCTCTTTCTTTATGCGTGTTCCACCCTCCTCAACAAGCACAGCGCAACCAGTTCCTGCACTAAAATCTTGGGGAAAAAACTCACTTCTCAGGCAATCAGGATTAGGAACATACACCCGCTGCCCTAAAGCCTCATGATTTATGGGTTAGATCAGAGTGATACTAACCTGCTCCCTTCTTTGGGGTTACCTGCGAGGAGGAGCTAGAAGATGAAGGGAGGGAGGGAGGGAGGAAGTGGGTAGAAGACAGGGAGAGGATGGAGGGTGGAGGGAAAAAGGATAAATAATTGGGATAGGACGGCAGAGGAGGAGTAAGATAGGGGGAAATGTGACGGTGCAGAAAGAAAAGAAGGAAGGAGAAGAAGAGAGAGAGAGAGAGAGAGAGAGAGAGAGAGAGAGAGAGAGAGAGAGAGAGAGAGAGAGAGAGAGAGAGAGAGAGAGAGAGAGAGAGAGAGAGAGAGAGAGAGAGAGAGAGAGAGAGAGAGAGAGAGAGAGAGAGAGAGAGAGAGAGAGAGAGAGAGAGAGAGAGAAAAGGTACTCGTTGAGGGTGGATGAAAAAAAAAAAAAAAAAAAGCAAGGAGTAGAAAAGGTACAGCAGGTCTTACGAGCAAGAAGAGTGGAGGGTGATATGAATATTTTGCCTCGTATTTTCCACTTTTTACATGAGAGAGAGAGAGAAAGAGATGAAAAAAAAAAAAAGCCAGAGCGGTGCGCGAATCAGGTTATTAAAACAATTGCCGAGGGAGATCCGAGCGTGATAGCGGCTTCAATTTGCCACAACGATGCCCTATCAGAGTGTCAACCGGCCGGCGTTTTTATGGCGCCCGGCATATATCCCGCGCTAATTACAGGGCTGCGCGGAGATCACTGGAACTCTTCATTTACGCGGAAATAGATGCAGACGCGAAGGACGACCGGGAAGACGGGTGTGAGGGGCAGATGGAGGAGGAATAGAAGGAGGAGGAGGAAGAAGGGGAGAGGGAAGGTGTGATGATGCAGAGAAGGAGAGGGATAAGAAGGAAGAGGGGAAGGTTAAGCATAGGAGAAAGCGCCTGTGAAGATGAGGAGGAGATGGAGAAGGAGAAAGAGGAGGAAGAAGGGGAGAGGGAAGGTGTGATGATGCAGAGAAGGAGAGGGATGAGAGGGAAGAGGGGGAGGTGAAGCATAGAGGAAAGCGCCTGTGAAGATGCGGAGGAGATGGAGAAGGAGAAAAAGGAGGAAGATGGGGAGAGGGAAGGTGTGATGATGCAGAGAAGGAGAGGGATGAGAAGGAAGAGGGGAAGGTTAAGAAAAGGAGAAAGGGAAGTTGAAGATGAGGAGGAGATAAAGAAGGAAGAAAAGGAGGAAGATGGGGAGGTGTGATGATGCAAAGAAGGAAAGTGATGAGAGGGAGGAAGGGTGTGGAGGAGGAAGAGAGGTCTACGAAAAAAAGGGAATATGAAGATGATGCTAACGATAATGATGAAGAAAGAGATGTAAGAAGAGGAAGAGGTGGAAGAAGATGTGGTGCAGAGAAGGAATGAGATGAGAGCAGTACGGAGGAGGAGAAGGCAGCGAAAAGGAGAAGGGGGATGTAAAGATGATGAAAAAGAGAAAGAAGAGGAGGATGAAGAGGAACTGGATGAAGGATTATGATGTGAAGTTAAGGGATGAGAGGGAGGAGGAGTCTGGAGGAAGGGGAGGCTGCGGAAAGGAGAAGGGGATGTGACGATGATGTTGACGATGGTGATGAAGAGGAAGAAGAGGAAGAGGAGGAGGAGAACAAGGATATAAGAAGTAGGGAAAAGGAGGAGGAAGAGGCTAAGAGATGGAGGAAAAAAGATGGGATGTTGACGATGATGATGAAGAGGAAGAAGAGGAAGAGGAGGAAGAGAACAAGGATATAAGAAGTAAGGAAAAGGAGGAGGAAGAGTCTAAGAGATGGAGGAAAAAGATGTGGAGGATGAGGAGAAGGAGACCCAAGAGAAGGAAAAGGAGGTGTAGGAAGAAGCTGAGAAGGAGGAGAAAGAGAAGGAAGAGAAGAGGTAAGTGGTAAAGGAAGAAGAAAAAAAGAGGATGAGGCGAGCCAAGTTAGGGATGATGTTCTTGTGAATACATTCTATCTTGAGCAAGAATAATGTCCAGAACCGGTGGATGGCCGGTATTAGCGTTGTACTCCCGGGCCCTCTTTGTTGGTCCTGGCGGCCTCGGCGGTGGTGTGGGTAGTGGTGGCGATGATGGTGGCGGTGGTGGTGGTGGTGATGGTGGTGGTGGTGGTGGTGATGACAAAAATGATGATGAAAACGATGATAATGATAGCGCTGGTTGTTCTGAAAGTGATGCTGAAGGTGAAGATGATGAAAATTATAATGCGAGGCTGATTAATGTGTTGGCTGAGAGTTTAATTATTCCGAGATGAGTTAACTTACAGATCGTGGCATGTGTGTGTGTGTGTGTGTGTGTGTGTGTGTGTGTGTGTGTGTGTGTGTGTGTGTGTGTCTCTCTCTCTCTCTCTCTCTCTCTCCACACACACACACACACACACACGATAGCCAGGTGGAACCAAACTAATACGAGAGCTTGGTTACGGTGGCGAGCAGGGTCACTCCGGAGCGAGGGGAGCAAAGAGCATCCCGGGTAGAGGCCCAGTCGCTCCTGATGACTGAACACTTGCAGGAGCTGATTTATTAGTGTCCAAGGAGCTGCCGAAGAACAAAGTTAATGTGATGTTGTAAGCCAGCGAGTATATGGAACGCTTACGTGGAAACCGGGAACTAGAGGTACCGGAGAGAAGCGAGAGACAATTACAAGTAAAACATGCGTTCGGCTGGTTACCAATATACTCAAAATTGTTAACGGCTGGCATATACCCTCTTTTTCAGAGTGGGATAACATAGGAGCCAAGATCCCTCAACAGCCAAGGTTCGCAGATGATGTACTCTTACTGTGTGAGTATGAGGAAAACTTACGCAGAATGATCAACAAATATCTCAGTAAGAGCATGGGGATAGGTCTGAGAATGTGAAAAAATCAAAGGTAATACTTAATAAACAGTTGGTAAGACAGCAAATAAGGATAGTGGACGAAACCCTTGAGAGAGTAGAGAAGTACACATAAAACAAACAATTAGTGCAAGCCCAGTACACGAAAAAATAATCAATGCAAGAGAATAGGAATGGAACGGAGCGCTTCTGGTAAACACAGTAACGTCATAAATAGCAACTTGCCAGTGTGCCTGAGGAGAAAAGTCTACAATCGATGTATCTTGCCAGTCCAAACATACGGTTCAGAAGCTTGACGCCTCACAAAATATTAAGAGTTTAGAAACGTACGTAGAGAAACAGAAGAAAATTGGGTGATATATCTTGATGACAGAAAGCTATCATCATTGATTGAAAAAAAAAGACGAAGGTTGAAGATATTCCGATGGCTTTGAAGAATTTATTATATGGATTTAACGGCTCATATCCTGCGTTAAACTCATAACAGATGGACAACCAAAGTAAAAGTGGCAACCCAGAAATTTTAAAAGTCAAGGCAGACAGAGGACCAGGTGGAGATATGAAATTAGAGCATTTGCCGTAAAAGGGTGGACTTCACTAACATCAGACAGAAAGTGGTGAAGAATGTTGGCAAAGGCCTTCGTCCTATAATGACTTGTAAAGGCTGAAAATTATAATGATGGTGATGATGATGATGATATTTCCTACAGTTGAATGATACACGCTGACGATGATGATTCCCTATCTGTCTGTCTATGTCCTTATCTGTCCATATATCTATCTGTCTGTCTGTCTATCTATCTATCTATCCAGCTGCTTATCTATTTATTAATTTACACACACACACACACACACACACACACACACACACACACACACACACACACACACACACACACACACACACAATCATGACAATATTTTAGAAGCCTTGTGTAGGTGCTCGCTGTGCCAGGGCGGTGTGGCCAATGCTGAGCCTCCAGTGTGTGGGTTAGCGTGTGCAGGAGACTTGTCCCCGAGCCCCACTGACACCTTAAAATGTAGTGCTACGATAACCAAGGCTAACAACATCGTGGACGTAACCATAATGCTCCTTCCAGGAACACTTTCCTCCTGATATGCTTCATCATAAAGGTGGCAATGTGTATCATCCCAGGTTTATATTGGAGTTCCATCATGTTACTATCTCGATGATCTCTAGCAATTATCCGGTAACAAGCGGGTTTGTTAGCCTTGCACGTCATGCACACGTTCTGATAGTTATCATTTTTCTGTTATGAGCTCGGAGGCGTGAGGAAACTGGTTCGAGAGAAAGAAGAAAATTGGGGGCCCGGATTTACGTCCGGCCAGCGGGTCGGTTATAGGATGTAATTACTGGTTGACAGGTGTAACGATTAGCCGCTAATATCAGGTAATCACAGAGCGAGTGAGTGGTGAGTGAACGTCTGGACGCGATGAGGGAGCAGGTCCAGTGCGCTATGAGGTACCGTGGTGCAGCCACCAACGACCGGACACCCCCTCCCTTTCTCCGCTGCCCTGCCACCCACCCGCCGGAGGGCTTCGTTGTCCAGCCACTCTCAGGACAAGAACAAAAAATAAAGCTCATCCCCACTGCCAACGCCTGAGGAGCAAGCACTGTGAGTGAGCCTGGCGGATGCTTGCCCCCCCCCCAAAAAAAAAAAAAAAGACAACAGCAATAGTTTAATTTCGAGAACAACTTTATGTCCCTGTGCCAACAGCTGGAAGGCGAGAAGACGGTGATTACACAGCTGTAAGTTTTCACTCCAAACCTGAGGCTGAATAAACAAAGTAAGGATGCCGAGTTGTGGAGCGTTACTTAAGGATCTGACTGAATAAAACTGCGAAGAAAACAAGTTGCAGCGTTGGGTCAGCGGCTGGCAATATCGGTGTGCCTGCAGATCATCGCTAACTGACCGAAGGCACCTAATCTCCCCCGTCCACCCTCTGTCAGGCGGCGATCACGGTGAAAAAAAATTACTGGTCCCATAAAAAATATTGCCCGAAGTGTCCTTTCTCGCTTCGCACCGCCTGGCAGGGAGGGGCCGGGGGCTGTCCCCTCGTCCCGCCTCGCACTTTGTCTCCCTGTGATGGCCAAGTGACACCCGGAATGTAACACACAGCCACTAACTTCTCCTTTCGCCTCATTATCTCTACAGCTCTCGCCCTCTTCTTGAATTTCTCTCCCGCGTTCCTCCATTCTTCTCCTTTAGTGCCCCATCTGCTGGGGGATTAAGATGCCACTAATGTGCGTGTCTGTCCCCTACCTTGAAAAATGTGCGCCGCCTAATGACTAGGTTTCCTTCAAAAGGGATGAAATAGAAATGAAAAACAGAAAAATAGTAACGCAGAAGTGCAGGAACAAAAGAACCATTCTCGAAGGTTGTTAAAACTTGCGAAGGAACCATTCATCGTGCATCACAGGTCATGCAAAATTGATTATTACGCGTACGTGAATGTGTGCATATACAAATAAATCCGAGCCAATGAGATATTTAGGATAATGACAAAACTTTTACAATAATTTCTTCTTTCTTACTACTGTTACACTTCAAGGCAATAAAATAAATGAATAAATAAATACAGTGCCGTTAGGGCTGCGCAAAAACATTCTCCCGCGCCAATGTGGCAATAAAAGGATCACCAACAGAAGCAGTATAGTGCTGTCAAGGCAATAAATGGCGGTGCTTGTGGCGGAGGTGGCGGCCAGTCCATCAACAGGTTCCAGGGCGTGAGTGAACTCCTCCTCAGTGCAAGCAGATCAATTCGTGTGTCAGGAAGATAACGTATGCCCCGCACCACCTGAGCTTCCTTTCTTTTATTTTTTCGTTGCGGTCTTTCTTCAACAACTTTTCCGTTACTTTAGTTCAGGTAAAGGAGGAAAACAACTCAAGGCAAAACAAACTTTGAAACCCAAATGGCGGCAGCACGTTCCTTCTCAAAATATTGCAGGGGATGCCGAAAACACCATGATAAATTTAGTTCCAGATGCCTTGATACTCCCCGGGCATACGGATCTATAATGATTTCTCCACGATATCAAGAATGTCATGATAATGAATAGCACAAGGCTACTGTGTACAGCCACAAACAAAACAATAGTGCCTGAAGTGGTTTTTATGTCTTCCTCTTCGTCCCGCCGCGGCTGGCGGTCCCGTGGGGAGGGGAGTACTTGAGCTGCCCTGTGGGTTGCTCCCCCTGACCACTGGCTGAAAGGGAAAAACATGACCAACACCAGCTTGCCTTACAAAGTCCAGCAACCAGTGAACGCCACGTGCAGAGTTTCCACCAAAATGTTTACGACCTTGCTCAGTTACTTAAAACCAATGCAAGTCAAAGTAACTGAATGCTCTGTCCCCCTCCTCCATCATCGACTACATCTCCCCCTCTTAATTCACCCCCTTACCGCGTGCTCTCATTCTCGGTTCAAGGCGGCAAAGACTACAAGACTAACTCAAATATACGACCTACGGAAAATATACGACATGCGCTGAAAGCCTTCATTCACTGCTCTTTTTCCCGCCATCACGCTGCCTTCTGTTCGTTACCCTCAAGATCCTTTGTTGGGTTTTCGACGATCGCATGTTTTCTTATGTTCTCTTTGGTTTTAACTGACCTTACCGAGAGTATGAATGCATATTTAACTAATGCTATCAGTTGCTTCTCCCGTTAACTTGTTTGTGGTGCCTACATGCCTTGTTTGAGCTGATAGCTGTCTCTTCATGTGCCACCGTCTTAATGCGCTCCTTATAACAGTCTCTCACATCGTTAGGTCCGCCTGTCTGTTTTCCTTCTGGCTCTGTGTTGTTTATCACGCCATTTTTAATCCCTGCAGCTTCTGTTCATCTTCACAATTTCACGGGCTGTCCTCACTCCACTCAGCGCCCTTGTCCCGCGTCAGATGTCACCACTTGGGATGTAAATGAACGCCCGCCCACACGTCTACATTCCCTGGTCCATCATGCCCTCCCCCCACCTCCTCGTATCTGTGATGGATCTGCCAGTCGCCTGAAGCCTGCGAGAAGATGGTATGCAAGTGAACACAGTTGCTTCCCACACTGAACGTTGGAGAGCCTTTCAACCTCCCACAGTCCTCTCCATGGGGCTTGTTGGAGGAGGTGTTTGCGGCACCATTAAGCTAATTTAAGGTAAAGGTGCAGTTCTCGTATTGTGTTGTGGTCGGGAGGGGTGGTGAGAGGAGGCGGCCAGTGTGTGACTGTGCTTGGGGCAGAGATTGTGCGATTGGATCTGCTCCCCGCCACACAAGGGCCATCACCACACCCTTGTGCTTCCAAACACCTATGCTGCCACACACCCCGACTGCCATTCATCGCCGGTTACAGACACATTCAGGTTCTCCCACAGCCCACAGGTCACCAGACACAGAGGCGTCCCAACAGCCAGGTTACCACGCATACTAGATTAACGCACACTCTGAGCCACACACGTTCAGATACACCTTGGGAGCCCCACACACCTGCGAGACAAACACAGCTGAACTGGGCATAAAAAGTGAGGAAAAATAAAAAGGGTCTCACTTAGGCGACGGGAAAGGAAGGATTAATGCCGTACTTGAGCCCCTGTGTGTGGTTGTACGGGTTGTCGCGGCCACCACCATCAACCATCCTGTCCGCATGGTTCTCACAGGCATTGTGTGACTGTTTCCCGTATGCAGATCACCGGGCGACCTGCATGGACCACCCCGGCATTAACAGATCTTCGGGGAGATGTCACGTTCAGAGCCAACTTAGGCCTAGCCACCTGCAGGTCAAGGGAGGGAAGAAAGGAAAGAGGCAGAGGAAGGGGCCCAGCACCTCGCTCGTCCTTCCCATCATAAACTGGCACGGATATAAAACATGAATTAAAGAGGCGTTCTTCCCATGCCTCCTCCGCTGACTGATGATATGGATGCCTCTAAAGATCCAGTAGGTGTAAATCTCACGTTCAGAGCAAGAAAGGATAACTTTTTAATAAACATAATCGCATGTACTTTTTTCTACTCGTTGATTTAAGTTGAGCTGATTGATACTGGATTCACTTCACTGCTAAGTCACTGATCGTAGAGGAAAAAATATAAGTTGGGGTTGGAAGAACTTTAGAGACTTCAAACGTTATATGCGTTGCCTGGGGTGATGGTACTGGTGGTGGTGGTGGTGGCGGTGATGGTGGAGTTGGTGGTGGAATTGGAGGTAGGAGTAAATATAAGTTGGGTTGGAAGAACTTAGAGACTTCAAACGTTATATGCGTGGCCTGGGGTGATGGTACTGGTGGTGGTGGTGGTGGTGGAATTGGTGGTAGAAGTGATGCTGGAACTGGTGATAAGAATTAATAATATAATCGGTAATTGACATGGCGATAGTGGCGCTGGTGATAGACAACAAACGTGCTCGAGATGGTGTATATATATGGAGGTGACGTGGAGGAGGCACTGGCGGTATTTCCAGGAGTAGTTTTATGACCCTGGTGGTAGTGTGAACCTTCTCCTGTACCGTGAACCTGAAGAAACACTCATTAGAGCTCGACTGACCCCCTCTTTGGCCTTTAGAAATAGCTGATGTGAGACGCAAAAGTGTCTTATAATACCGACCTAAATCACTTGAGTGGTAGTGATAATGGTAATGGTGGTGGTGGCAAGGGTGGCGGTGGCTAGTCATGCGGTAATGTAGTCGACGGGTGTTGGTGTATATGGTGTAGACGGGTATATGTGAATGGTGGAGACAATGGCGATGCTGAATATGGCGGTGGACGTGGCGGTGATGCTGATACGGTGATACTGGCGACGGTGGTGATACTAATGATGCTGGTAGTGATGCTGATGATGGCGGTGAACCTGGAACTCGTGGCGGTGATGCTGGCGGTGGCTGTGGTGGTGATGATGGTGGTGATAGTGATGGGGGTGGTGGTGGTGGTGATAGTGATGGTGGTGGTGGTGGTGGTGATAGTGATGGTGGTGGTGGTGGTGGTGATAGTGATGGTGGTGGTGGTGATAGTGATGGTGGTGGTGGTGGTGGTGATAGTGATGGTGGTGGTGGTGGTGATAGTGATGGGGGTGGTGGTGGTGGTGGTGGTGATGGGGTTGGTGGTGGTGATGGTGATGGAGGTGGTGGTGGTGATAGTGATGGGGGTGGTGGTGGTGATAGTAATGGGAGTGGTGGTGGTGGTGTTTGTGTTGGGGGTGGTGGTGGTGATAGGGCTGGGGGTGGTGGTGGTGGTGATTGTGTGGGGGGTGGTGGTGGTGGTGATAGTGATGGGGGTGGTGGTGGTGGTGATGCTGGTGGTGATTGATGGGGTGGTGGTGGTGATAGTGATGGGGTGGTGGTGGTGGTGGTGTTGGTGGGGGGGGTGGGGGTGGTGGTGGTGTTTGTGGTGGGGGTGGTGGTGGTGGTGTTGGTGTGGGGGGTGGTGGTGGTGATTGTGATGGTGGTGGTGGTGGTGATAGTGATGGGGGTGGTGGTGGTGGTGGTGATAGTGATGGGGGTGGTGGTGATAGTGATGGGGGTGGTGGTGGTGGTGATAGTGATGGGTGGTGGTGGTGGTGGTGATATTGATGGGGTGTGTGGGGTGGTGGTGGTGGTGGTTATGGTGATGGTAATGATGGGAGTGGTGATGATGATGGTGGTGGTGGTGATAGTAATGGGAGTGGTGGTAGTGATGGTGGTGGTGATAGTGATGGTCGTGGTGGTAGTGATGGGGTTGGTGGTGGTGATAGTGATGGGGGTGGTGGTGGTGGTGGTGTTCGGGCTGGGGGTGGTGGTGGTGGTGATAGTGATGGGGGTGGTGGTGGTGGTGATAGTGATGGGGGTGGTGGTGGTGGTGATAGTGATGGGGGTGGTGGTGGTGGTGGTGGTGATAGTGATGGGGGTGGTGGTGTTGATAGTGTTGGTGGTGGTGGTGGTGATGATTGTGATGGTGGTGTTGGTGGTGGTGATGGGGTGGTGGTGGTGGTGATGGGGTGGTGGTGGTGTTGACGGTGGTGATAGTGATGGGTGGTGATGATGGGGTGGTGGTGGTGTTGATGGTGGTGATCGTTATGGGGGTGGTGGTGATAGTGATGGGGGTGGTGGTGGTGGTGGTGGTGGTGATAGTGATGGTGGTGGTGGTGGTGGTGGTGATAGTGATGGTGGTGGTGGTGTGGTGGTGGTGGTGGTGATAGTGATGGTGGTGATGGTGATAGTGATGGTGGTGGTGGTGGTGGTTAGGGTGGTGGGGGTGATGGGGGTGGTGGTGATGGGGGTGGGGGTGGTGGTGATGGTGGTGGTGGTGGTGGTGGTGTTGGTGTTGGGGGTGGTGGTGGTGGTGGTGATAGTGATGGGGGTGGTGGTGGTGGTGATAGTGATATTGGTGGTGGTGGTGGTGATTGTGATGGTGGTGGTGATCGTGATCGTGCTGGTGGTGGTAGTGGTGATGGTGGGTGGTGGTGGTGGTGGTGATAGTGATGGTGGTGGTGGTGGTGGTGATAGTGATGGGGTGGTGGTGGTGGTGATGCTGGTGGTTGTGGTGGTGATAGTAATGGGAGTGGTGGTAGTGATGGTGGTGGTGATAGTGATGGTCGTGGTGGTAGTGGTGATGGTGATGGGGGTGGTGGTGGTGGTGGTGGTGATGGTGATGGGGTGGTGGTGGTGGTGGTGGTGATGGTGATGGTGGGTGGTGGTGGTGGGGGTGGTGCTGGTGCTGGTGGTGGTGGTGGTGCTGGTGGTGGTCGTTGTGGGGGTGGTGGTTGTGATGGTGGTGGTGATAGTGATGGTCGTGGTGGTGATGGGTGGTGGTGGTGATGCTGGTGGTGGTGGTGGTGGTGGTGATGGGGTGGTGGTGATGGTGATGGGGTGGTGGTTGTGGTGGTGATAGTAATGGGAGT
The DNA here is from genome assembly GCF_024679095.1 of Eriocheir sinensis. Taxonomy (NCBI): domain Eukaryota; kingdom Metazoa; phylum Arthropoda; class Malacostraca; order Decapoda; family Varunidae; genus Eriocheir; species Eriocheir sinensis. Next base: position 19,273,701 of record NC_066518.1, read on the forward strand.
GGTGGTAGTGGTGGTGATGGTGATAGTGATGGTCGTGGTGGTAGTGATGGGGTTGGTGGTGGTGGTGATGCTGGTGGTGGTGGTGGTGGTAGTGATGGGGGTGGTGGTGATGGTGATAGTGATGGTGGTGGTGGTGGTGATGGGGTTGGTGGTGGTGGTGATGCTGGTGGTGGTGGTGGTGGTGGTGATAGTGATGGGGGTGGTGGTGGTGATAGTGATGGGGGTGGTGGTGGTGATAGTGATGGGGGTGGTGGTGATGGTGATGGTGATGGGGGTGGTGGTGGTGGTGGTGGTGATAGTGATGGGGGGTGGTGGTGGTGGTGGTGGTAGTGATGGGGGTGGTGGTGATAGTGGTGGTGGTGGTGGTGGTGGTGATAGTGATGGTGGTGGTGGTGATGGTGATAGTGATGGTGGTGGTGGTGGTGGTAGTGATGGGGGTGGTGGTGGTGGTGGTGGTGATAGTGGTGGTGGTGGTGGTGGTGGTTGTGGTGGAATACTGAGTCATCCCCATCAATGGTAGTCCCTCCCATGACCCCGCGGCCACCATGACCACTTTCCGCCAGCCTCGCCATTACCATCACAATCCCCAATCATTAGCACGACTCCCCGACGCGTCAAGATGAAAGGACAAAGAGAAACACAAAGGGAAATACCGCGACCTGCGAGAATTAAAAGAGATGCTGAGAAAGATTGAGAAAAGAGTTGGGGAATCATGCGTGGGGAGGGAGGTGGGGAAGGGGGATTGTAAGGAAGAGGATGAGAGGTAAAGGGGATGAAGGGAAGGCCAAGAGAACGAATATGGGGAGGAGGAAGTTATTTGAGAGACAGTGAAGGAGTTAGGGAAGGAAAAGGAAAGACAGGGAGGACGTGCCATGAGTAGAGAAGAGAGGAACGATAAAAATAAAGAGTGAATAATGCGACAGCGAAAGGAAAGCCGGAAAAAGTAATGTAAAACGAATAAGGTAAAAAAAGAGATGGTGAATTTTGAAGGAAGAGTCGAATACAAAGGGACGAGGGAAGTAGATCAGAAAAGAAAAACGGCGAAGGAGTGGAGAGGAAGAGGAAAGTGTTGAGAGGAAATGAATAACTGTAACTAGAGAAGGAAGGTGACGAAACAAGTGAAGATGAAACACAAATTGAGGAAAGCGCTCGATAAAATATACATATATAAAGGAAATTGAACCGAACGATGAACAGACACTGAAGACAAAAGAAAACACACACACACACACACACACACACACACACACACACACACACACACATTTTTTCCACAAGAGCCAAGCGTCATCTCACCTACGACCAGGACAGCACGACGACACACCCTACAATTCCTTCCTTCTTCCCTTCACCCTCTCCCTCCCTCCCTCCCTCCCTCCTTCCCTTCAGAGCCCGTCCCTCGGCACCCGCGTGGGAACCTGAGGGCCAGGGAAGGGAAGTGGGATGAATAGCATTAAATAGATGTTAAGGATGAGTGGGATACTGGAGACGGAAGAAGGGGCGACGCGAGGGAGGCGTAAAAAAAGGAATGTATGTTTTTGAAACCTATAATTAAACAAATTTATTCCGCGTTGGATGATTCGTCAAGATGCGTGTGTATGTTAATGTGACAGGGCGGTGCTTTTTGTGCGCGAGTGGAAGACTGAGAGTGATGGCGTGAAAGGTGGCGGGAGAGGAGAGAAAATGGTTGAATGAGTGTGAGTGTGTGTGTTTTTAACGTGGGTGCGAGTGTTCTGAAGCAAAGGTATAGTAAGTACATTCAAGAGCTGTTTTCCTTTATTCCGTTGGCGTGTGTGTGTGTGTGTGTGTGTGTGTGTGTGTGTGTGTGTGTGTGTGTGTGTGTGTGTGTGTGTGTGTGTGTGTGTGTGTGTGTGTGTGTGTGTGTGTGTGTGTGTGTGTGTGTGTAAGAACGTGACAATCAACTCGCAGAAAAAAATAACACACAGAGAACGCAGCCCCCCTCTCCCCTTCCCCCCCAACACACACCTGAACGCCGGGCATTTCCTTTTCCTCCTTCGTCGCCTCGTTTCAAATAATACTCCGCGGCGTCCCTCAGCACCCGTCAAGCTCTCCGCCTCTCCTTCCCTGTCTCTTTCCGTCCGTCCCTTCCTCTCTCCTGCCTTCCTCCCCTCGCCGCCTCCGTCTGCATGTCATCACAGAAATGGGAAAGGGTTAAAAATTCCCACACTATTTGTCTCTCCCTGGCATGGGTTCCGCCCACCCCTGCCACCGCCAGCTACACGATGCCCGAGACGTGGTGGAGTGTGGATCGGGTATGTGGTGGAATGTATGGATCCGGTGAGGTGGTATCGGTTGTTGATGTGGTGTGGTGGTATGGTTTTAGTGTAGTGGTGTGGTGTGTGGTAGTGTGTGGATGTCGTGTTGTGGTGTGTGGTGATGTGGTGTGGTGTAATGCGTGGTGTGGTTGTGTTGATGTGGGAATGTGGTAATGGTGTTAAGTCGCGTGGTTGTGTGGTGTGGTGTGTACTGGTGTGTCCTGATGTGTGGTGGTCGTGTTATTATGTGTGGTGGTGTAATGCCGTGTGATGTGTGGCAGTGAGTAGTTGTCCTGTAGTGTGAGGTAGTGTGGTATGTTTAATTGTATTTGGTTGTACTATGGTGGTATGATATGATGGCATGGTGTGTGAGGTGGTTTCGTGGCGGTGTGGTATAATAGTTAAATGATGTGGTGACGAGGTGATGTGTAATGTGTGAGGCTGTGGTGGCGCGGTGTCTGAAGTATTGCCTAGTGAGTGATGTGGAGGTGATGTGTGATATGGTGCAGAGCGTCTTTTTAAACACTCCGGCGCCCCAGCACACATATTTGACAAGGCTTTCCTAGGAGTTTCGGGCATTTCCAGGGGTAGTTTATTGACCCTATTGGTAGTTTGACCCTTCCTCTGTGGCATGAACCTACAAAAAAAACACTCAAAAGAACCCGACTGATCTCATTTTTGGCCTTTGGAAGTAGTTGATGTGAGAGGCGGAACTGTTTAAGAATACCAACCTATGAGTCTCCTTGATATGGTGATTGTGCAGGTGGTAGTGGTGGTGTTACGATAAGGTGTTTCCATATGAAGTGAGTGTATGTGGTGAAGGTGGTGGTGCTGTGCTAGCGTTAAGGGTGGTCTGCTGTGTGTGTTCATGGTTGTAGGCGCGGCTTTAACTATGTGGAAGAGGCAAAGGGAATGCGTGTTGTGGCTGTGGCGGCGGCAATACCAAAGTTAAGTATAATTTCGACCAGGCAAGTTGAGAGAGGGGGAAAAAATGGGTTAGTGATTCAGTACAGGAAAACATGAAGCAAACTGTAATTATTCCTTCATCTGTCGGACACACACACACACACACACACACACACACACACAGCAGGACGTAAGGAATGTGTGTGTGTGTGTGTGTGTGTGTGTGTGTGTGTGTGTGTGTGTGTGATCAGGTGGTAATTGAGTAGTGATAAACATTATAATCCACATAAAAAAGATTAAGGAAAATGCAAAACGAGCCTTCAGGATATATAATTAGAGGACAACCAATCTCTCTCTCTCCTACTACTCCTCCTCCTCATCCACCTTCCCCCCCTCTCCTCACCCACTACTCCCTCCCTCCCTCTTGTCTCCGTGCCTCTTCCTCCTCCTTCTCCTCGGTCTAACTCTCCCGAAGTCACTATATTGTTTTTTCTCCAACGGGACGGTACATTATTATTCAACTACCAGTGTACACCATGGCATCTAATTTTAATATATAATTACATAAACGCTTTTGAGTAGGCAGTAAACAGACGGAGGAAGTGAGGAAGACAAAGAAAGAGGAGACAAGGGCACCGACCAAGGAAACAGGATATAAATAAGTGAGATATGCATGTATGTCTTCAGAGCCAAACACCAGGATCAGGGGAAGGATTTAAAGGACCTTAGATTTAGTGCTACATGTTCTGAGCCTGTGGAAAGAGTAGTAGTTGTACATAGAAGTAGCTGTAGTAGTAGTAGTAGTAGTAGTAGTAGTAGTAGTAGTAGTAGTAGTAGTAGTAGTAGTAGTAGTAGTAGTAGTTGTAGTTAGAGTAGTAGTAGTAGTTGTAGTTAGGGTAGTAGTAGTAGTAGTAGTAGTAAAAATAGTTGTAGTTAGAGTAGTAGTAGTAGTAGTAGTAGTTGTTGTTGTTGTTTTTGTTGTAGTTAGAGTAGTAGTAGTAGTAGTAGTAGTAGTAGTAGTAGTTGTAGTTAGAGTAGTAGTAGTAGTAGTAGTAGTAAATTAGCAGCAACAGTACTCGTGGTCACGCAACATACCCTCCCTTTAGTGGTGTTCTGTGTCAGCCACGACCCATCCACGAGACGAGACGAGACGAGTGGAGTGTGCAGGGAAGGGGGGGGGGGGCCGGGTCTGCTTACTGCTGTTCCGCCCGCAGGCTGGAAAACAGGTATGTGCAAGATGAAGAGAAAACAATGGTAGTTAGAGAAAACAGCTTCACCACGCTTGCTGCTTTACTGTATAATTTCGTGTGCTCTTCACTTTCTAGTCAGCCTTAAGCTCGCCTCCTGTGAGCGATTTCTTTGCTTTCCTTCCCTCACTCCTCACCCTCTCCTTTTTATTCTATTCTCCCTCTTACTCGCTCTTTCACCCCCCCACCCCCTTCTCTCTCTCTCTCTCTCTCTCTCTCTCTCTCTCTCTCTCTCTCTCTCAATCCCAGCCAATCATACCATTCTCACTCCCTCCCTCCGTTCCCTCATAAACGGAAGACGGACCCCTCGACACACCAGGTGGACGGGCGGCGGGGGACTCACTCAGGGCGCTGTCGAGGAACTGACGCCGATATGAGTGATGTGGCTGCCGTGGGAGAGCGACACGCGCCGCCACCACCACCACAAGCACCACCACCACAACAACCACAACCATCACCGTCACCACCATCACTGCTAAAGTAGGGCTCAAGCAAGAAGACAAAAAAAGGATTGAAAAGTTAATTAATAAGAAAAAAGCTGCACTGTTGTAGTTTATTTTATGGTAATGGAAAGATTGCATTGGCACACACACACACACACACACACACACACACACACACACACACACACACACACACACAGCCGTCCAGGTGTCTCCCATAAAAACATTTGTCATCTCCCCTGACAGGCAAACACACTCAAAACTTTACCCCACGGCTTCATTTATTCAGAAAGTATAAATATGACTTTTTTTTCCTTTGTTTTTCTTTGCTTTTTTTTTTTATTAGCATGGCACACAAACTCATAAGGGCCAATGCACCGGAGATGAGCACCGAGGCCACGAGTAGGTACACATATGCAGCAAACTTTACCTTTACACAAACTCATTTATGGCTGCAAAACCTCACTACCTCGACGCCCTCCATCTTGCCCCATCAATGACCCTCGCTGACCGGCACACACACCTCATTTTTTCCCCCTTTACTGCAGCGCCGCCAAGCCTTCTCCCACGTACGCGCTCAACGCGGTCCTGAGGTAAAGTTTCTCTCGAGCGGCGCAAACTGAGGCCATTTCTCACATCGGATTTCCTGACACACACAACCACCATTACCAGCGCCATCTCCTCCGCCTCCGCCGCCGCCACCACAGCTGCGAGCACCTTCACCCTGCGCCATCAACACCATTTTCATCATTTGCTTTCTCGATACTCACATATTTTTTTTCCAGCGCCACAACAATCACTGTAACTACTTCCAATATCATCATTCTTTCCTCCTCCTCTTCCTCCTCCTCCTCCTCCTCCTCCTCCTCTCCTTCCTCCTCTTCCTCAGACTCCCCACTTTTTCATTTTCACTCGTCTTCTCTCGCTTTCTTCTTGTCATCGTTCTTGTTGGTCTTATCTTCATTATTTTACTTTTTCTTATTCACTGTACCTCACCACCACCACCACCACTCCTATCAAACCAGCATCATAATAACTACTCCCTTCTTCTTTCCTCACCTCCTCCGTTTTTTTTCTGCTCCTTATACTATTTATACTTCTGCTAACTACTACTACTACTACTTTTAATACTACTACTACTACATCCTCTGCTGCTGCTAGAACTAATAATACTACAATGATAATGCCCAATAGAAAAAAAACATATTAATAAAACCACCTCCACTCTTACTTCGACCACCAAGGAAACGGATCTGATAGGATTAGGAGAAAATTCCGTTCATGGCGCCCGTTGTAAGGAGGCAAAAGTTCAACGTACAGTTCCGTGTGTCAGAGACGTACGGTCCTGTCAGATGTACAGTCCGCCGTGTCGGAGATTAATGCCCAGTCCTCAGTACCGAAAGTGCAAAGTTCCAAGTATATACCAACCCCAACCCGGGCCGAGGCAACAGGCGGCAGGCACACAGGTCCTAAGCCACTGCCTGCCTGCCTGCCTGCTTGCCTGCCTACCACCACCTCGCCCCGCTGCTACTCCTCCCGTACTGAAAGGCACGAAAAACGATCCTAAAAAGTGCATATTAGATGTTGAAACGCATAAAAAAACGGGATGTATCGTCTCTGTAAAACATGCAACTTTCCATCCAGAGACCCTTCGGGGCATTAGACAGAAAAGGGACTAGAAAACACACAAAAAAGTAAGTAGGTATAGAATTGAAGGACAACAGAAGACTAGAAAAAACTATCATGACGAAAAAAAAGAAAATAACCAAACACATCATGGTGCTGAAGGAGGGGGAAGGGGTAGGGAAGGGGAAGGGGAGGGGTGAGGGTAGTGTTGTGCTTGCTTGGGTGTGTCGGCTTTTTTTGTGTCGAGTAAAAGGTGAGCGGAGTATCGGGTAGCGTCAATCCATCGTTTTTTTTTATATTTATATATTTATACGATTATGCGTTCTCTCTCTCTCTCTCTCTCTCTCTCTCTCTCTCTCTCTCTCTCTCTCTCTCTCGGATGCTGCCTAGACATGGTGGAAAGTGGAGTAAGTTGTTTGTGGTGAAAGGGGCGAGGAGGGAGGGGAGGAAGGCAACGAGAGGAAGGAGGGAGGAAGGGAGGAAGGGAGAGCCGGGTAGGGAGGGAGGAAAGGATGGATGGGGGGGGACGGACGGACGGAGGCTGAGGGAGAGGAGGAAGGGAAGGGAAAAAGTGGGTGAAGGATTCCAGCAAGTTAATTTATTTCCTTAGAAAGTCAAAGGTAAGAAACATTAAACATTGCTTCACAAAACAGCAACATGGACGTTCAGGTTGTACAGATTTCCTAAGCAGTAAGGAAAAAAATGGCACAGTATTATTTTCAGGTATTATTCATCATTCGAGGCTAGCATTCAGGGTCGAGCAGCTCTATCAGCGAACACCTGGGCATCAGCCATACCCGTCACCTGTGTTCGGGCAGTGTCGCCCCAGGACAGGCTAAGAACAGCCATCACTTAGGTGTTACGCGTGAATCACCTGCCCGTGCTTGACTCACTGCAGTGCAAGAGTAACAGCAAACAACCACACAAAAAGCATCATAAAACACACAAAAATTAACTATATGCGGCATTAGACAGAAAAGGGACTAGAAAACACACAAAAAAGTAAGTAGGTATAGAATTGGAGGACAACAGAAGACTAGAAAAAACTATCATGACGAAAAAAAAGAAAAGAACCAAACACATCAAAAAAAGCACATTCATAAGGCGAATGTGTGAGAAATGAAATACACACACACACACACACACACACACACACACACACACACACACACACACACACACACACACACTAAAGTAAACAAATATCGCAAAGAAAACAATGAACAGGGAAATCATCAGATACAGTCTCAGGATAATAAACATGGCGGGGGACTAAACGCACAAAAAAAGCAAAATTAAAGAGACAAAACCAACAAACAAAATAATCAAAAAATCACACAACCATGAGACCAGAAAAAACAATAGTACAATCAACACAGGCAAAAAGAAACATGAGGGACATCAGCATCCGGACACGCTATTTTTACCCCCTATAAATATAAAATGGCAGCGAGGGAGGAAGGCAGGAAGTGTGCGGCGATAAGGCGGCGGCGCGACGGGCAGTGATGAGGCGCGACACGCTAGGCCAGCGATAAGACAGGAGCCACACAAAGCAAATAAATGAAGGCCAGCACACACGAGGGAACGAAAGACAGAGATAACAAAGAAAAGACGAAAGACTAAAGAGCGAAGGGAAGACTGCAGAGAAAAAGCAAGATGGATATATAAGAAAAAGACACACGGAGCAACGCTGAAGATTAATGGATGAAGTGGGAAGAAAAGCGAGGGAGAAATGTTACTCGCCAAGAAAGCGACCATTAAGAATGCATGGCAGGTACGCGATCGAAAGGAGGGAGACAAGAAAAAAAAACATAAAAAATGGAAAGCAAGGTTGAAATATAACAAAGAATGATGGGAGAGAAGAAGCGGAAAGTTAAAGCGCAACTGTGAAACGAAGAAAGAGGGAGCTAAGGAAAAGAGCAAGAGAGAAATGTAACAAAGAATGGTAAAGAGAGAAAAAAAAGGAAGTCTGCAAAGTAACAGAAAAACGGAGGTAAGGAAGAAGGAAGCTAAACATAAAGAAGAGAAGAGAAAGGAAGAAACGTATAACAGAGAAACAGAAAGCATGGGAGGTAACTGTAAAAGGAAAAAAAGAAAAGAGGTTGAAGATGAAAGTCGAGCAGGTAAAATAAGCAGCCCAGTAAATAAGCGCGAAGAGGGAGATAAGGAAGACGTGATGACTGAGAGGAAAGACACGAAAAAGAAAGTTTTAGAAGGTGGTTAATTGATCTGCGCGCCACGTTTCACCTCCTTTCCTGGCGATGATCAGGGGAAAGTGTTTTTGCTCTCGTTTTTATTCTCTCTCTCTCTCTCTCTCTCTCTCTCTCTCTCTCTCTCTCTCTCTCTCTCTCTCTAACATTCTCCCCGCCGCCTCCCTGCTCTTCATAGTCCACTTCTCATGGGCTGCCCATTATGCATTGCCTTCAACTTTTGCCTTTACTTTCCTCTCCTTCTCCCCCCCCCCTCCCCCCCGTGGCGACCTCCTCCCTCACAGCTCCTTTCCCTTACCGCCGAGATGAATGACTCGACAAAAAATAAAAATATACACGGGACTTTGTTGATAAATTCTAATTAAAATATAATTGAAGAGAAGTCCTGTATCTGAGTGACGGAAGGGGCCTGTCCCTCCTTATGTCCCTCCCTCCCCTCATCCAATCCCTCCTCCCTGCTCTCCATCTCTCCTCTCCTGGGAAAACACGAAATCTATTTGCGTCGTAAGCGTGCATTATATTACAGCTTGCAGCACTAAAAATTAATGCACGGGGTCGGGGAGAGAATAAGTGCACCGTCTGATGATAAACGGTTCAGCAAGAAAGAATTAAAAAGATATTTTCTCGGGAGCAAGTTCATATTCACTCATGTCTTCCAGCACCTGCCTGGCGCGGCGCTGACAGGGCCGAGGCGCGGAGGCTTTCTGGGCCTTGACGAGGCTGGTGAGGCAGGTCAACCGATACGAGGCAGGGCTCGGAAAGATCAACACCTGGAGGGAAGGATGGAGGGTGAGAAGTCGTGATGCGTCGTTTCTCCAATCCTGCTAACGGAGACGCATGGCAGCCGGTTACGGGAAGACGAGGATGAACTTTATGAAAAAAAACTTGTCTAAAGAAGCTAAAGAACTACAATGTAACAAGCAGCGTAATACAACCACTTTCCTCCTACCAGAAACAGGAAATCCAACAATACATACATCAGCGACTTACACACAGGAACCTCTCATTCACGACTGGGAAGACTAAAAATAAAGCATGAACACTGGCTTTAATCGAGGCGGAGTGAGTCAGCTGAATGCCTCCTTAAGCAGTGCCCCAGAAGTGGTCTCATATGCGGCCCGGGAAGTGATCTAAGAACTGCCCTCAAGTGTTTCACGCCATCTTGGAGAGCAACCAAGAGGCGGGGAACTCTACACTATAATGGACTTGAGAAAAACGGCTTGGGTTGGGAGAGTGTGGATAGGCTTGCTCTTCCCCCCTCCCCCACCAACGACCCCCACCCCCCCACCACCACCATCATTACAACCACAACTGCATGCACAAACCTCCCTCATTAATCTTCACTTATTATTCCTATTGTTGCTGTTATTATTGTCAGTAGTAGTAGTGGAAGTATTATTATTATTATTATTATTATTATTATTAGTAGTAGTAGTAGTAGTAGTAGTAGTAGTGGAGGTGGTGTCATTAACTATTACACTACAGCAACTCCTCACCCTGCCATCCATTACCGCCTCACCCTCGCCTCCACACTACGTCACCCTGACTCAAACTGATCACCCTGGCAACAATGAGAGAGAGAGAGAGAGAGAGAGAGAGAGAGAGAGAGAGAGAGAGAGAGAGAGAGAGAGAGAGAGAGAGAGAGAGAGAGAGAGAGAGAACCATTATCACCCCACCAGCTTCCAATGTCGCCTCTCATTTGAATACGACCCTTTCCCCCATGCCCACCGTTCCCGCCGTCACATATCCTCATTTATCCACGTCCTCATTAGCTCTTATTTATTCCTTTCCTCCTGCCTCCCTTTTATTAGCAACGACCGAGTGATTCTCCCGCTGGTGCCCGCGTTCACTGAGGGGGGGGGAGGGAGGGAAGGAAGGAGGGAGGGAGAGATTGGAGGGAAAGGGTGAGGGAATAAATGCGAAAATTGAAAAGTTATTGATTATGCGAAACAAAAAGTGAGAGTTTCTGTTGTGCTGCTGCTGCTTAAGTGATTTGTGTGTGTGTGTGTGTGTGTGTGTGTGTGTGTGTGTGTGTGTGTGTGTGTGTGTGTGTGTGTGTGTGTGTGCGCGATATGACATTTGTATGCAAGAAAACTACTAAAAAATAAATGGGTGAGAAACGGATTTAAAAAGAGATAGAAAGCAAGCAAGAAAGAAAACGATAACAGCAAGTGAGGTAAAAATAAGAACAAAAGCGGAACTGAAGGAGAGAGGAGGAAAAAGAGAAGGAAGGAAACGCAAGACTCAACTTAAGACATAACTTGTTGAATGTTATCCGTGACTGTGTAATAAACTTTTCCCGTGTTGGCGCCTTCCCCCTTGCGTGCACTGAGGAAATACCAGATTTATGAGGAAAATTCCTGAACAAGACCGTCATCACTCATAACGGAAGGGGAGTGTTCTCTATATCACTCAACTTCACTCGCGGCACAGAGGAAGAGAAGTCACTGTAGAGTCTGTCACTACAACCCGCAGTGAAGGTTACTGATTACAATACCACCAATGAAAGAATCACAGTAAAGCCTGTCACTAGAGCCCTCAGTGAAGAACGTTACTTTATACACTGACACCACATGAATTAATGAAGTCGTTGCTGCATACCTTGTCCCTATAATCATCATTGAAAAGTCACTGTAGAGGAAGGATAGCACCATTACCACCAATGAAAGACACCATTATATTAACTGTCACTGTGAACATCAATGAAAAGTTACTGTACAAACAAAAATAGATAAGTAATGTATGGCGAAATGTGTTACCATAATCATCAAACAAAAAGAAAAGAAACCTATCATCAATACCCCGTTACCCTCCATAACTATCACCATTATCATATCGTCATCGCCACCATTCCTAGGCCTTGTCAATGGTATACGTTCACTATACTCTCGGTGACAGTCAGTGATGCTCCATAAGTCGGACAGTCAGTCACCACAAATGTCATCACCGCCACGGCCCATGTGTTGCCAGAACTAACACGTCCCTATACCTGACTAGAGAAAGCTGGCCCAAACACGTGAATGCATAACTGAGTGTACGGGAGGCAGAGACCTAAAGCTAATGTTGCTGCTGTTGCTGGTTTTTACTCTGGCCACATGGCAAGATATTAACTCATATAACTTGCATGGCCACACTGAAACACACACACACACACACACACACACATTCATGCACTCACACACACAACTTGCTGTTATTTTTATACGACGGAATGATTAAAAAAAAAGCACAATCAACTTTTGCACATTAGGAACGTCACTTAGAGAGGCTTAGACCTTCACACAGTTTTTCTCTCCTTTCTCCTCCTCCTCCTCCTTCATTCCTCCCCCCTCCGTCCTTCCCTCCCGCTGGTATAGGCCGTCTCATTACCATCACATAATTAATCTTTATTATGCACGATCCTAATCACACAAATGCCAGCGACCATGAAAGCTGTCGCCTGCCCTTAGCTCCTTTGTTCATTTAAATTAATAATGACGGGGTTATGTTCACCTCATCGACGAACACGAAAATGATATTAATGATGGCTCAGCTTTGATCAACCTGGCGTTCTACCGATGGGTTAACTTTCACCATCCGGGCCGCCGAGGCGCTGATGATCCGGTCGTATGTTTGGGTTGGTGTGTTCATCACGGGAAAAGGAGGTGAACTGCTAGCCACTGACGGCCGTGCGAAGCGTCATGAAGTGTGCCTGCCTCTGCAAAGTTGTTTCTCAATGGTTTTTTTTTTTTTTTTTTTTTTTAGTTTCAGTTATTTATTTGTTCCATACCCTGGCGGACCACAATGATGCCCCTAGTGATCTCTCTCTCTCTCTCTCTCTCTCTCTCTCTCTCTCTCTCTCTCTCTCTCTCTCTCTCTCTCTCTCTCTCTCTCTCTCTCTCTCTCTCTCTCTCTCTCTCTCTCTCTCTCTCTCTCTCTCTCTCTCTCTCTCGACTCGTTCCTCCTTTCTCCCTCTTCTTCCCCTCTCCCCTTCCCCCTTCTTTATTCTCCCTATGCTCCTCTCTTTACTATGCGTCATCCCCCTCCCTTCGCCCCCTGCCTCCCCTCGTCCCTGGGTTTCCATAAATCACAAGATACTTTACATGCAGCGGCGGTGTGTGACGGGGCAGATACATCACGGCTGCTCGAACGACCAGCCACCGCCAGCAGCCATCCGTCCAGGCCCGCTGTGTGCTCGACTGGCTTTGTCCGGCTGCGAGCTAGTTCGGGTTGGATGATGCTGTTGCTGATGAGGAGGATGGGACTGAGTAGCAAATAGCCTTCCCCCTTTCTCCCACACCCTTACGTAAATTTGGGATAAAGTTGGTTGATGGATTTTGGCTACTTCCATCTACTGTTTTTGTTCTTTTTTTTTTTGTTTGTTTGTCTGTCTCGGTCTGTCTATAAGTCTGTATGGCTGAGTGTCTGTATATCTATCTATCAGTCTGTTTTCTCTCTCTCTCTCTCTCTCTCTCCAGTAATCAACTAAATCTTCCTTTTTTGTCATTGCATTGGCCCCAGGATACGTCCGAGGATGTTCCACGCTATCGTAACACACACACACACACACACACAAACACACAAACACACACACACACACACAAACATACACAACGGGCCATAATTGGAGCACCTGGTCGGTCGTTTATGTACGTAGGACTTTCGGTCTCTTGTACAGTCTTAGTGGAATAACCGGCCAACAAAAAACACGAAACCCTCCGTACAGGTAAAGGTAATTTATGGGCATGAGTTCATGGATTAAATTAGCAATACATCATACCTGCCTTCTGTACAGCCTCTCTCATTCCCATTCCGGACAAAATACAACACATTTTCCCATTCATACAAATTAACTGATTACGGCCGCTATTGAAACACACGCTGCAGAAAGTTAGCTTCATGTGTACCTCCACAAGACCTTAACGATGCTGCCCACCTGCCTCGAGTGATAACGTGACCTCAGAGAATGGGAGTAATGGACTCAATTTGCTGTTACTGCTGCTCCCACGGCGCCTCGCCTCGCGTTGCGCAGACCGCTAGTTACAACATGTGCACAACTGCACTGATTGTTTGTATAAAGAGGAGACTAGATAAAAAGTATATCATTATTGGATAGCACACTGATAAAAAGTGGCGCAGTGGTTAGCACGTCCAGCTACCAAGCCGCGGGTCTGGGTTCGAATCCAAACCTGGGCAGTCGACGCGCAGCCCACCCAGCTGTTCATTCACCCTTCCGGACTGGTCGATGAATGGGTAGCCTACCTGGAGGAACCTGGGGAAGGTAAACTGTAGTAACTCGGATGTCACACTGACCCTGCGTCTCAACGTAATCGGTTATTACACGCCACAGGCTCAAGGGCTAATGTGATTGAGCTGAGCACCAAGGCCACGCGCAGCTATAGCGTATGCCCCCCGATTTTACCTTTTACCCTTCTTGGTCTAATTCGCCACGCACTGGAAGACTGTAAGTATGGACAGTCTAGCCTTCTAAATAAAGAGAAAAAATCAGTGTCACCTTCCTTGGTCACAAACAGTGGACGGTTGTGAAGGTATGGATAGCGTAGCCAACAGAAAGAAAGAGAAAGAAATAAGAAGCGCTGCCTTCCTTTGTGTGTGTGTGCGTGGGGGGGTGGGGGGGGGGGGCATGGACAGTGTAACCTACAGAAATAAATCAAGGAAAATAAAGAGAAACAACGCCTTGGTCACATTCACCAAGCCCTGGAGAGCTGCCTAGTGACCCTCTTGCTGGCCGACTCAGACTAAACCGGACTCTTGATTTTCCAGGCTTTTATGGAGAGCGAGTGTTTGTTTACTTGGCAGCATGTTTGGCTGGCTTAGTATGTTCGTTAGCGTCTTTTCTTCTCTTGCCTTTTTTACTTTTTACCTCATATTTCTTCCGCAACAGAGTGTCACAGAGAAAGCTGAGACTCTTAAATGAATGCTACACTCCACTGACGGTAAGGTTGGCACCCCTCGTGCGACGCCTTGCCAATTTATTTCAAACTGTTTTCAGCGGCCTGACTTTCTTAGCAACTTCTTTGTACTACCCTCGCTGAAATATGAAACACATAAAAAAAAATGTGTTGAAATAATCAATGGAAATTAATATACAAAGGAACATCTGTGGTGTATGATAAGGCAGGGTGAGGGTGGTGATGCAGGCGAGGTGTGCAAGACAGAGGCTACGTGGTAAACGAGTAGAAAATGTTGCTGAGATTGTGTCCATATGAACAGAATAAAGGATACTTCGGTAGCAGAAAAAAGCTTCATAAGTAATGTTGGCAGGGAAAGTAGGCGCAGACGCCCTAGATGCCTGTTTAGAAATAGTGGAGTATGCAAAGAGGAGCTGATATGCTGCCTGCTCGAGCGTTGAGGGATGGTTGGCAGGAAAGACAGAAGCAAGGAGTACATGCACAACGCGGTAATTGACAGGCTTTTTCTGCCTTATTATGGAATGAACACAAAACAGCGCCGCTCGTTGTGCTACTGCCCCAGCAAATTATTATTATTATTATTATTATTATTATTATTATTATTATTATCATTATTACTATTATTATCATTATTGTTATTTTCATCATCATCGTCTTCATCATTACGGTCACCGCATCGTCCTCGTCCCTCAGCATCGTCGTTATATTTGTGTTCAGCAGCGGGGCGTGCAGAGCACCGGCCAGACAGACGGCACGAGGTCTCCCACAGTCCTACCTGCGACCCGTTTTGTTTCTGGCAGCGAGGTTCTTGCTCCCTCGTTTACTTATTTATTTTCCTAACACGTCTCCCTCAGAAGGTCTGTGGGAGGCTGACCCCGATCTCCGCGGCGTCACTCTGAACCCAGCCCGCATACCTGCTCCGCTGAGGTGCCATTACCACTGTCTTCGGTGGCCTGATGGCAAACACTTTAATGACAGTACTTGCAGAACTTTTTTATGAAATATATAAACCTCCATTCAAGTCAGATTTCAAGTGCCAATTACTTTAGTACTCAAAACCCTTTTATGGATTCCCTCAATGACTGGAAACTTAGAATGAGACCGAGTAAAGCATTTCCAATTTTCCAATACAAAGGCAAATGGAGAACGTAACACAACTGAATTTTAAATAAACATGGACTTCAAAACCCTGAAGTGTCTACTAACAAGTGAAAATCACTTTCAAGAATCGGTCCACTTCACAGACGATGGAAGAGACACGCGCTGATTTCCTTTGATCACGGACAGACTATCCCTTCAGGAGCACGAAAGCATGACGCGCCCAGCTGGTGTGCGCGCCGACGCGTTGGTGGCAAGCTTCGCGGCTCATGAGACGAGGCACCACCACCACCACCGCCACCATCCCCATGACCACCACCACTACCACCATGACCACCACCACTTCCACCTCCCACCACCATCGCTACCACCACCACCATCGCTATCACAACCACCATCACTACTCAACATTTAGAACTCGAGATATTTTTTGACTCAAATGAATTCCAACCAATGATTATCATTATATTTATATTCTTATACGTCATTTATATTCTTTGGTTTAAAGGAAAAAATGCCATTAAACTTTAAAATCATATTATTGCCATTATAATTATTACTATAATGATTATACCTCTCATTATTATTAATATTATTATTATCTATTATTATTATTATAATGATTATACCTCTCATTATTATTAATATTATTATTATCTATTATTATTATAAATAAGATCATTATTATTATTATTATTATTATAATTATTATTATTATTATTATTATTATTATTATTATTATTATTATTATTATTATTATTATTATTGTTATTATTAATAATTTCTTAATATTATTACTACTGTTAACATTTCAATTTGTAGCATCAGTAGTAGTAGTAGTAGTAGTAGTACTGGTGGTGGTGGTGGTGGTGGTATAAGTAGCCACAGTGTCATTATCAGTATTTCCATTACCATAATCATCATCAGTATCATCATCAGCACCATCATCATATCTTGGAGCCTCCCTCCCTCCCCCGTCAACAATCCCTGGAGCCGCCTCCTCCGCCACGCCCTGCCTCCTGCCCTTGCGGAGCTACACCTTCTCCGGCAGCCTGCGAGGCCATGCCGCTCCTGCGAGGCCATGCCGCTCCTGCCGGCCTGATGCGTGTGCCAGATGCTCCCCTACACTCCCCTTCTTGTTGCAGTGGCTGTGTTGGTGTAGACACAGCTGTTACGAGACACGCCCCGCCACCCCCTCACCGCCCCACTCTCCACTCCCCTCCCTTTGTACAGAATCTTCCATTAACTCCCTTAACCCCCTTTTTATAACCCCATTAGCCTCCCAAC
The DNA here is from genome assembly GCF_024679095.1 of Eriocheir sinensis. Lineage (NCBI taxonomy): Eukaryota > Metazoa > Arthropoda > Malacostraca > Decapoda > Varunidae > Eriocheir > Eriocheir sinensis. The sequence continues at coordinate 19,290,706 of NC_066518.1, forward strand.
TCTTTTTTTTCTTTTCTGCAGGGACAAACAAAATTAAGCTAAGGAAAACCTGAAGCATACTTTCTTTTGTCTTTGGTGAGAGGAAGCAAGTTTAGGACACTATGCCAACCGCCTCTTTGATGACCTACAGTTTTGAAAACCTATCTCTAACTATTCCAGTCGCTTCAAATGTAACGGGCTAACCTTTCTCTCCGATCATAAGTTGTCTACCTGCACGATGGCTAACGAAACATTTCTTTGGAATTGAATAGGCACGTACTGGTATTAAAAATATACATGCACCACTACAACTTCAAGAGATTTCAAACCCATTCCCTAATGCACTAATAAAAAGTCCTACGCAAACATACTGATCGGCCGTACATTTCTTTAGCGTCGTGGTGGCCCCATATATACAACGGACTAGAGTCCACAGTATTTATTAAAAAACTTTCCTCAACTGTATAGACCTTAAGTAATTTTTGTATTGGTCCCGGAAATGCACTAAATACACATTAATTTTTTTTCTTGGATTGCTTACCGCCAGTATCTATTTGAATCTGTTATCTTTTTGTTATCTTTAGAGCGTTCAAGTACAGAAAACTTTACATTATAGTTAGCTTTCTTTATAAGGTCAGCATAGTTGGAAATGTTAATGAACTTCAACTTTGGGTAACAAAAAATCGATACCGTGTCTCTATGTGAAAGTAGACGTGTTTGTGAATAAGCTCCATAAAAAAATGAAGGGAGGACTTGTTTGGTGTAATGGAGGAGACAGTGATGATGTCTCCTTGAAGGGTCCGTTAGCGTCGGCAGATAAATTTGACCATATCGCTGTAACCTACATCTTCCCCTCAGGTCCGTGCTGCCCGCGCTGTCTTCTTTGTTACAGTTCACTTTACTCCACCTCTTTTTACTCCATATCTTCACCTCCTTAGCTTTCAAACCACCACTTTTTCCTTCCTTACCTCCTCCTCCTCCCCTGCTTCTCAACTTCCCCAGCCACCACTTCCTCCTTCCTAAACTCTTCCTTTTCTCCTCTACTCCACCCTCCCCCTACCCATCCTCGCCCACAGCATGCCAGGCCCGCGTGGGTTGTCAGCCTCACGTTCGCCTCTGCATATCGTTAGCGTCGCCGTCACCGCCAGACACACATTGATCCGCCGTGACTTGCACTGCCCCCCCACCTGTCCTCCGGGTCATACATACCTGCTAATTGATTCCCCCTGGACGAATAACTCACCCGATAATGCTACACCCGCAGCCCGCCTTGACGTCGCTTCACGCCCAGTCATGGCCATTATGTCCAAGCACTTCTTGTCATAAGCACGCCCGTTATGACTGCAAGAACGGTGCGTGCCGCGTGTATTACAAGGCGGCGCGTGCACATAGAGGGAGGCGGCGCGAAAGCAATGAATGCTAATGAAGATCCAACAAAACAACTAGAAGGTTCTGTAATGTAATGTCAAACGCCTTCAAACATATATATCATACACGTGCACATAGCTTATAATGATAAAAAAATAATGTTTTGTATCATTATTATTATTGTTATTATTATTATTATTATTATTATTATTATTATTATTATTATTATTATTATTATTATTATTATTATTTTTGTTATTATTATTGGTAGTAGTAGTAGTAGTAGTAGTAGTAGTAGTAGTAGTAGTAGTAGTAGTAGTAGTAGTAGTGGTAGTTGTAGTAGTAGTAGTAATAGTAGTAGTAGTAGTAGTAGTAGTAGTAGTAGTAGTAGAAATAGTATCATCATTATTGATATAAATGAAAAAGAAGAAGAAGAAGAAGAAGAAGAAGAAGAAGAAGAAGAAGAAGAAGAAAATGAAGAAGAAGAAGAAGAAAAGAAGAAGAAGCAGAAGAAAAAGCAGAAGAAGAAGAAGCAGAAGATAAGAAAAAAAAAGAAACATCAAAAAAAGATACTGAAGAATGAGCATAATGATGGAGGTGAAAAATGGTGACGAGGAACAAAGACAAAACAATAAAGCGAGAACGAGAAGGAAAAAAAAAAAGAGTGAAAGAAAACAACGGAAAAGGATTAAGCAATTTACGATGAGGAAAGGGAAGAAGAAAGCGTTACAGCCACTCGCAAAAAAAACTCCTTTACATTTACCGCAAACGACTTTCATTCCGTCTTTGCGTCCCGCTGCGAAAATAAGCTCCGGGGGATGTAAGATTTTTTTCCCTCAGTCGCTTATCGATGTCGACTGTGCATTTATTTTATCAAGAGACTCTCCATCTTGCGGCAGCTCCTGGCAGACTCTCTCTCATTCTCTCTCTCTCTCTCTCTCTCTCTCTCTCTCCTTCCATTACTTTTCAGTTTCATTACCTCCTCCTCTTCCTTTTTTCCTTCTTTCTTTCCTTTTTTTAACTTTCCTGTTCTTTTTCTTGTTTTGTTGTGTTTTTCTTCTTTTCTTTTTCATTTTTCTTCTTCTTTTTCCTCATTTCTTTCTTTTCTTATTATTCTTTTATTTTTATTTTTATTCATCTTCTACCTCTATTTTACTTTTTTTTTTCTTCGTTCTTTCTCCTCCTCCTCTTCCTTCTACAGCGTCTCCCTCCCATCAGGAATTTTAACCTTCCCTAAGAAAAATTACACGGCGTCTTGCACTCAACTACCCGGCGGATTTATACTCGTCCACTTTTCTCCCTCCCCAACATTTATTACCGCCAGTCCCCACATTCCACACCTGAGTAAAAGCTGCCACTAAATTTAACATTAATCCTCATGGCCGCTTCCCCTGCTCCTCCCCCCCCTCCTCTCCCTTCCACTGCACCTCCACACACACCACAGACACCACACACTCCTTCGCATTTGTTATAATCACTCACTAACACTCCCAGCCGCCCAGCAATACGCATTTAAGCAACCACCGACACCACCTACGTTCCTACCTGGCCACCTAGCCTGATACACCTCGCAGTTATAAAGCCACTAATACCACCCCGCGCTGCACACTTACAAAACCACAATGCTGCTAACAAGCCTCATTTATAAGACTTCTAACACGCTCTCACGCCCCACATTCATAAACTCATCCGCACTCCACATTTCACTGGCTGTCCTCTCTCTCTCTCTCTCCCTCTCTCCTTTCCGGTTCATGCACAAACTGTTAAAATGAAAAAACGAAAAAAAACTTACAACATTCTACCTTGTTATAAAATGAACTGACGCTCCTTAACACACTTCGCTTAAGAACGCGCCGCACTTTGGAGGCGAAAAAAATTCTAACAGGAGTTTCTTTAACCTTTAAACTTTTAAGAACTTACCGTATACTTTTTTTTTTCGAAGCACGTATAAATATTGCTGGCCAACGCACACATATATATACCATAGTGCGTTCCAGGCTTATAAAACTCTCTTCTCCCTCGCCACTCAATCATACTCCCTCCATTTGACAAACATAACACACTCCACTCTCTCGATGGACAACAAAAGGCAGCAGCACAACACAAGCAGCACGCACACACTTCACATTTCAACACACGCTTATCCTTACACACACTTCACACACCACTGCATCTCCATCCCTCCCTTACCCAACAGCACACTTCACATTGATAAATACATCCCCTTCCAAGCTACTCCCAACCCCTGCTAACAGAACCACTCGACACCAAGGAAAAGCACATCTAATACTTCCTCCTCAACACTATGGGTCGCATTATAAGACATTTCGCCGCCGAAGAACATACATTTGACAAGGCTTTCGCAGGAGTTGTGAGCATTTCCAGGGGTAGTTTTATGACCCTGGTGGTAGTGTGACCCTTCCTCTCTACCGTGAACCTGAAGAAACACTCATTAGAATCCGACTGACCCTCTCTTTGACCCTTAAAAATAGCTGATGTAAGAAGCGCATGTCTTATAATACCAGCCTATACCTATCCATGGTAACCTTGCCACTCCACATAAAGGAAGACATAAGTACTTCTCTTTCCACACTCCTCTCGTCATCCTTTCTATCCCTACCACTCCACGTAGAGAAAAGAAACAAAAAATACTTCCCTTCCACACTGCCTACCCCTGTCAACCCTGCTACTTCCCGTGAAAGAAAGCCACACCAATTTTTTTTCCCTCTTCACACTTCTCTCCACCCCTGCCACCCACGTGAACGAGACGCACACAAAATACTTCTCCTGCTACAATCCTCTCCACCCTGCCACCCACGTGAAGGAAAAGCACAACAGAGGCAGGGAGCAGGCAAGACAGACGAAGATAAAGGCCACCCGGAACTGTACACACGTCACATTTTCTTGCTGGACTCAAATGCAGCCTTTTGGGAGGGGAAACCCGAGGCACGTCCCGCCGACCGCCGCGACTCGACTCTTCAAACAGTCGAGGGCAAGGAAAAAAGTCACTAATTGATAAAAAGAAAAATGTATGTGGGTGAATAGGAATGTTAATAGGAAAGAGGCGAATCAGAATGCCGCGCAGGTTGTGTTAGTTTTGTTTTTGTTTTCATTCTAAGGTCTTTTGTTTCGTTAGGTTTTGTTTGATTTGCATCCTTTTGTGTTTATAATGGTTACGGATATATTTAAAGGTCCACGAGGAAGGTTTCTCTCTCGCCTCCCTGTTCCTGGTCTTAATTTACCATTGCGTCGCTGAAGAATTGACTCTCTCCCCTTTATTGAACGCTAACAACTCCCTCCCCTCACGCCTCTACCTCCCCTCAACAGCCTCCATCCTCATCCGTTGACACCTCACTCTCGCCCCTCACTCCACACCCACTTCATGTTCTCCTTAGCGATCATTCCTTACCTTCTTCACTCGCTCCTAAACAACACTGTAACTCTTGACATGCCTCTCAGTAACCGTCGCCCCTCTCTCTCCCCTCCCCAACCCCTCCTCTAGTGACCTTAGCCGCCGAGCCACGCCCTTGACCTGTCTCCCGCTGCTCCTCCCGTTATCTTCCCGTGTGTGTGTGTGTGTGTGTGTGTGTGTGTGTGTGTGTGTGTGTGTGTGTGTGTGTGTGTGTTTAGAATTTCCTATTGTGTTCATAACTTTCTCCTCAGGATTTATGGCACCAAATTTTCCTAACTGAAAACTTGTCTCGAAATTTAGGCCAGTTACACCTTTCACTGGTCTTTCCTGGTCGTTGTCTTGCCTGGTGATTATCTACGTACCCATCCATCGATCCACCCAGAAGGCAAAGTGATTCTCACGGTGAGTCTCCCGTGAGCGCAAACATACCTTGCAAGCGCTCAACCATGGACGTAATTAATTTGTTTCGTTTCCAGCTCTCCCACGGCTCCGCCTCCGCACAGCCTAGATACCGAGAGAAATGTGACCCTCTTTACACGCCATCCCTGTTTTCCTGCACCACTGACACAACGGCGTAGCCACAACAGCTCCATCATGTCAGCCAAGCGCCAATATTAGCACACAAGACCGCAATCACTTGACCAAACAAAGAGCGGCGCCACACCCACACCCATGGCCGTGTCACTGAGCTGCCACAGACGGAACTACGGTCATTGGTCAGCATTATGGCCGGACACGTGCCGTCACTGCCATCCTCTACACTCCGTAGTGCCTTGCATAACCGTCTGAGCCCCTTCATCACACTCTTAAATCTCACACCTGGCGGCCTTGAAACCTTGTCTCTGTGTGTGTGTGTGTGTGTGTGTGTGTGTGTGTGTGTGTGTGTGTGTGTGTGTGTGTGTGTGTGTGTGTGTGTGTGTGTGTGTGTGTGTGTGTGTGTGTGTGTGTGTGTGTGTGTGTGTGTGTGTGTGTGTGTGTGTGCCCATCAATATCTCCTACCGCAAACTGTTTTAAATTCAGCAGCTCTGCAGAGTAAAAGGCAGAACATGAAATTAGACTCAGCAATATTGTGGAGAAAGCCAGAGATAAGGGAGAAATATGTGTCTGGAAAATCAACCCGGAGAAAAAAAATAACACACACGTAGATTCTCACTCAGGAGAACATGGTGTGGAGATTTCGCTTCTCTCTCAAGAAAGATATTTTTAGTGTTGAACTTTAAGTCTTACCCGGTGACCAGCCTCCCGCTGTTCCTTAAGGAGGGTCGCGCCATCGAAAGCAGGTCATTAGAAAGCTCCCGGGGACACGGCCATCACTCTGCCTATGCTGGACACAAATCTGCGAGTTACACCAAAACCTTTCGACATAAAACATATATTAATATAAGAAGTCTTTTGACTCGGCTATACTGAATATGAACAACAATCATAAAAACCCTTAATACTTGTAACAAAAGAATTCAACTCTCCAAAGTGATTCCACCGAACAAAAGACCTTATAAGTGCATGGGAGCGGGAGCCTTCTGAACGTATAAGCTTGCATCGGAGGAAGGGTCCGCAGAAGAAGCAAAAACACGAGCCGCCTCCACGTGCCCATGCCAGCCAGCAGGAACAGCAGCCGAGACCTTGACACACTGGGTCAGTGGAGAGGCCGAGGGTGCAAAGGGGCTGGTCAGGCCGTGCGTGGCGGAATGTTGGAGGCAGGGAGAGTGCCGGCGAGGAAGAGTGAGGGAGGGAGTGGGCACTGGGCAGGTGAGGAAGGTGAGGAAATGAGTGGGTATAGGAGAGAGTGAGAGAGGGAGTTTGGGAGGTGAGGAAGTGGATAGGTGAGCGTGGAAGTGGATAACTGAGTGACCAATCATGAATGAAGACGATGCTGACTATATTAAGGAAACAATGCATCATCCCTGACTCACTGCCTCCACAACCGTTACCACCACCACCACCACCACCATCATCACTGCCACTACGACTACCACGATCACCATCACCATCGTTTCCTTTACAACAACCAGCAGTGGACCATACCGACACAACAAATACTACTATCATCAGCACCACCAACTACAAAAATAATAGAACCAGCGCAACAACAGCAACAACAATAACAACTGCTATCACATAACTTCGCCACCTTCCTCTTCAAATGATTCCGCTGCCCCTTCCTCCTCCCCGCCACCTCCCTTTCCCCTATGGGCGAGTAACAAAAAGAAATGACAGATGAACGATGCAACCTAAAATAATGGTCTTACATATCATTGTGTGTGTGTGTGTGTGTGTGTGTGTGTGTGTGTGTGTGTGTGTGTGTGTGTGTGTGTGTGTGTGTGTGTGTGTGAATACAACTGCAGGATATCTCAGAAACACACACACACACACACACAACTGAGAATACGTAAAGTACACAACATTAATAAACTCTACTACTTCTTCTTCCTCTTCCTCCTATGTCCACTCTCTTCTCCTCCTCCTCCTCCTCCTCCATCATTGCCAAGACAACTCTCATCTCCCTTTCTTCCATCCCCTGTCCTATGCGCATCTTCATCTCCTCACCCACAACCCCTGCCCCTCCTACCCTCTGCGTCTCCATCGCCACCTCGGCCCAGCACAAGAACCACAAAAATATCAGTCCTACCACATTACACAAACAAAGTAACCACGCGCCAACCACCAGCCTCTCTCTCTCTCTCTCTCTCTCTCTCTTCTTTCCCTCTTTCTCTCTTTGCTACTCGGCGCCGCTCTTCATGCTTTGTCAACTTTCAATCTCCAGTAACGAATGCATAAGGAACAAACACATTAAAGGGGCGGTGGCGGGGCAGACAAAGCGCGGCATTAGAGGACCCGCGACCACATATAAATCTTGTCGCCAGTTGCAGGACAATGTGTTATCGGAGGGGCGAGGCAGCTGCATGCAGTGGTGGGTGTTGGTGCAATGGCGGCGTGTTGCGGGGACTGAAGGGGAGGGATGGAACGGGAGGGAGGAAACGGCAGCATGGAAAAGCAGGCGACTGAAAGCTAGCTTGTTGTTTGCATGCTGCAGTGACTGAGTCTGCTCGTCTAGCGTTTCAATAAGATTAAACAGATTGAAGCGCTTGTTGAACGCTGTTTGGGGAACGATCGATTAACTCCTGACGCAGCAATGTAACAATCAATGCAATTTTCAAATGGAATGATCGTTTCCCCACTTACCGCTTCACTTGGAAGGTTATTCTGATGCTGGGTCAATGGGCTCAAGAAAAAAATATCTGCTGTCTTTTACACTGCCTTCTTGAATCATTAAACCGTAATTTTTATTTATCGGATAATTTGAAGCTGAAAACTTAGGGTTACTGACACTAGAGGACTTGTTCAAGTACTTCGAAATCTTAAACACCCAGTAGTCGCCTCTTTCAGTGAAAGGATATTGAATTGCTTGCATCGTTATTTATAGAGCTGGGCCTATATCATTTTCGAGACGTGTCACTTTACTCCAACAAATAACTCATGCCCTTATAATTGTGGGGATCTGAACAGCACTGTTTATTCTATATGAGGTCTCACTAACGTTCTATACAAAGGTGAAATTACTTCTGATGTCTCGCACTGATTTTTTTCAGAGGCAAACCCGAGCGAGGTATTAGCTTCCAGTATAAGCAGACTTACGGAGCTTTGTGTGATTGAGGTAACTGTTGATAGTGACCCCAAGATCAAACTCCTCATGTACTACCTACAGAGGCTTCCCAAATATGCTGTATGTATAGTTACTACTTCTGGGACACAGTACGTGACTTCGCATTTGTCAGTGTTGCAGGATATTGGTAATTTTTCAGACCATTGAATAATGTGGTCCAGTTCCTTTTGGATGGCTCCGCAACCGCTCGCTGATGTATATAATAACCAGAATTGGTCGAATCACTGATCCTTGTGGTATTCCGCTGCTGACAAGGAATCAGTCGGAAGAATTTCCAGTAAGTAAAGCTCCTTGTCTTCTTTCAGTAATTTAGTCTCTAATCCAGACAAACAAACTTTCTCCGATACAAGTCGATTGTACATTTTTACCTTGTTTACCTTGTTTACGGCACTCTGATAATCTAGATATATAACATCGCATGGGATATGATTATCTAGGATTCTTATATGTCGTGAAAAAGTCCAACAAGCAGGAGTGCTTATTTCTTAACTTATGCTGAGCATCAAAAATTATACTCTTGTCACCCACAAACATAAGTTTGTCAGGTATTTATCAGATCTTTCTCGTCACCGATTATTGGCTTACTGGCCTATAGTTAAGGGAACACTCTAATAACTGTAATAATATAGGTTCGCAAGTTTTCAGTCTTCAGGAACTCTGATCAGTTTTATTCACCAATTGAAGATGCTACTGAGCTGATGATGTTTGTTCTTTTTTACAATCGGAATACATACATTGCCGAATCCTGTTGACTGATTAGTGTTGAGTTTACTCGGACATTTTTGCACATTATGTTCGTATATCGTGCCACTTTCCAGGAGTATATTATCCCTCTCAGCGAGACGGGAGTTTTCAAGACAATTAATTGAACAACAATCTACAGTGAATATATGTAAGATACAGTGTTCGCATACAGAACATGGTGAGTTATAGTAAAGCTGGGTCTGAACGTTAGTTAAAAACAGGAATTTGTTTACTCGCTACGTAGTAAATGAAGTTTGTCTGCGTCTCGTGGTCGAGTGGACGGAGTTAACAGGAACAACAACAGCAACAATAAAAAATAATCCAAATAAGGCAGGTGCAAGAAGAAATAAAGCTGTACAAGCCGACAAAGATTACTGCGCAATTGTTGGTAATTTAAACCATAAATCAACACAATCCACACGAAAAATGACGCTCAACAACAAAGCAAATGATTTAGTTCAGTGACCTGATGAGACCAGGAAGCATTCACCGGGGGTACTTTCGGGGACGACTGAGTCAAGAGTGAGAAAATGAAGAAGAATGAATGAAGAATGTAAGGGCTAGGCCAAGAATGAGACGGCAAGGGCAAGAACGAGAGCCTAGGTCAAAAAACGAGAGAGCTAGGTCAAGAATGATGGGATTGGGCATAGGAGGAAGAGGGAGAGGAGGAAAAGGAAAGGGAAAACTGAGTAAGAAGTCTGAAAAGTAACCATTTAAAACGAAATTTATTCACAGGGATATGTGCAAGAAATTTATTAATATTTTATGCATAAAAGAAAAAATAGAGGAGCAAAGAGGGGAGGTTTGGAGGGAAAGGCGAAACAGAAAGGAAAGATATAAAAAAACGAGAAGGAAAACAAAACGAATATAAAGAGCTGAACACACAAAAAAATCATATTCATTAAGTAGCTTCACCAATATGAGTGAGATAATGAGTTTCAAGGTGTGAGAGATTAAGGAAACAGGAAGCGCTGAATTGTGAGTGTGTGTGTGTGTGTGTGTGTGTGTGTGTGTGTGTGTGTGTGTAAAAATGATGGAGGTACGGATAATAAAAGTAAAACAAATCAACAAAGGAGCTGCCATATACGGAGGTAAAGATTAATAAATCGTAGATAAGTGAATATACAAGGGAATGGGACAGATAAGCCAAGGAAGTAAGAGACATTCAAAAGTAATAGGAAGGAAGAGGAAGAGCAATTTAAAAGTAATATATAATGAGAAAATGAAGGACGACAGAGAGATGGACAAAGGAGATATGGTGGAGGAAGAGGAGGAGAATGGGGGAATGGAGGAGGAAAAGGAGGAAATGAAGGAGGAGGAGGAGGAAGAGGAGGAGGAAAAGGAGGAGGAAGTACTTAGGTAAATAGTGTTTTCAAAGTGATTATTCGAAGGCCAAGCTATATTTGCGATGAGCTGGAAACAAGGAGGAGGAAATAAGAAAGCAGGTGGAGATTAAAAACTAATAAACATATACAGAAATAACTTGTTTATATCATAAAACTTGGATGAAGATATAAATGTCCAATCCAAATTTGAGAAAGTGATTAAGATGATGGAATGATGAGTATGATGATGACGATGATGATGATGATGGGGAGGAGGAGGATATGTGTGTGTGTGTGTGTGTGTGTGTGTGTGTGTGTATGTGTGTGTGTGTGTGTGTGTGTGTGTGTGTGTGTGTGTGTGTGTGTGTGTGTGTGTTTGAGAGAAATAAATGTAAAAAGTGGAGAAGATGATAGGAGAGGAGAGGAGGGACCAGAGATTAAAAAAAACTCAATACAGGATAGGATGTGCAAGGACACAGTATGAATGGAGAAACATTAAGAGGTGAAGGAGGGCTAAGCTTACACGCAATATGAAGAAAAAATGGAAGAAGAAAAAAAAAGAATCTCTCTCTCTCTCGCCGCAGAGCCCTGTCAAACTATATCAGTAATACATATTCAATATAAGAGAAGTAAGTAATGAAAGAAAGTGACGGGGGATAACCCGTTAGTCTGTTTGTCGTTCAAGTGACGGGGGATAACCCGTTAGTCTGTTTGTCGTTCAAGTGACGGGGGATAACCCGTTAGTCTGTTTGTCGTTCAAGTGACGGGGGATAACCCGTTAGTCTGTTTGTCGTTCAAGTGACGGGGGATAACCCGTTTGTCTGTTTGTCGTTCAAGTGACGGGGGATAACCCGCCAGTCAGTCAGTCGGTCAGTCTGTCAATTAAGAGTGGCGGAGGGAGGATCCGTCACGCAGTCGGTCAGTCAGATAAATCAGTTAAGTGTGGCGGAGGGAGGATCCGTCACGCAGTCAGTCAGTTAAGTGTGGCGGAGGGAGGATCCGTCACGCAGTCAGTCAGTCAAGTGTGGCGGAGGGAGGATCCGTCACGCAGTCAGTCAGTCAAGTGTGGCGGAGGGAGGATCCGTCACGCAGTC
>NC_066518.1:19307291-19314791 GCF_024679095.1 Eriocheir sinensis
AATTATGGTGGTGGATAGGGTAAGATACAAGTAACTGTTAGAGAAACAATCAGGGGAGACAAGTCAGTCGTTCACTTAGAAACGAAGTAACTAATTATGAAACTGAAGGAACATTTTTTAACTTGTGCGTAACGGCATGCATAGGATTATGAAACACACACACACACACACACACACACACACACACACACTGTAGGTATGGATCAATATGAATAAAATATGAATTAGAATTATGCTCAGCATTCGTGCTTAAATCTAAAGAGCATCATCCAAGAGAAAACAAGCAATTGTAAATGAATACGAATACTTCGGACGGCAGATACCGACACTAGAGCCTGACTAGAACAGGAAATAAGAAGAGACTTATAGCAATGGGTCGGAGTGCTTTTGCATATTATGTTAACATACTGAGGGGCTCTTTCTCGCTCTACTAAAAACTAAAAGTTTTAAATCATTGCATTATTCAAATAATGACAAAGGCATCAGAGACATGAACACTGACCGAGACTCTGGAAAGGGAATTGAGAAGTGCTCCAAAAGGATTGGAGTGATCAATGGTGGGAATCACCGTAATATAGAAGAACACTACAAATGGAGAAGAGAAAAAACAAAGGTTGACACTGTACATAATAAGAGCATTTACAATCAAGAAATGACCATGGTCAGGACAAGCATTTTGGAGAGAACACACACACACACAAAAAAAAAAAAAAAAAAAAAAAAAACGGACAAGTTTCTGGCATAAAATGACCCACGTGGAGGCCAATCACCAGATGGTATGATAAAATTTAGAAACATAAAACGTTGGCATCGAAAATGAAAAATTGAAGTTCTAGACAGATATGGATGAAAACGTTTGGAAGAGGCCATGTAGGCCGTGTCCTGAAGTAGTATTTTTTTTTTTTAATCAAGGGTATAGTACGAAGAGGAAGTGGGTTAGTGGTGAGGTACAGGTGGGGAATAGGAAAGTAGTAGTAGACTGGGGAGGCGGTGACTGAGTGGTCAGAGCGCGGGCGGGCGGAGCCCGGGGACCTAGCCATAGCCGAGTGAGGAAATATTACCTCCATGCTGTCCAGTCCTTCAATCAATACTAACTTCAGCAACTTCGGTCAAGAGAAGCACCGGGGGGCCAGAATGAGCCAAGGAAGAATCATATATCTTGGCAGCCACTAAAAATAAAATTCGCCTGCGCCACTAACGGGCTGGGGTCGCCCAAGAGACCCGTCAAGAAAGCCTACCGGCGCTAGAGGCACAACATAAAAAAATAAAGTACTAGTAGTAGTAGTAGTAGTTGTTGCTGTTGTTGTACCAGCAGTTGTAAAATAAGAATTAGTAGTAGAAGTAGTAGTAGTAGCTATTGTTGTTGTACTTCTAGTTGTAATAAAAGAAGCAGTAGAAGTAGCAGTAGTAGTAGTAGTGGTAGTGGTGATGGTAGTAGTAGTAGTAGTAGTAGTAGTAGTAGTAGTAGTTGTAGTAGTAGTAGTAGTAGTAAGAGTTATTGGCTTAATGGTGTTAATATATGTCAAAACATAGGAGCAATAAATATTAATATGCAGTTCATGTCTTCAGATTTATGCTTCCTTGTGCAATGGCGTTAAAAGTAATTGGTCTCTCGCACTAGTTTCGCCAGGCGCGCGCACACACACACACACACACACACACACACACACACACACACACACACACACACACACACACACACACAAACAAGCGAACACAAATACAAGCATACAAAGGCTTGCTATCAGGTCCAAACGCCACTCGATGCAATTAAGACACGACCATAATTTCATTATATTTGTTTTAATCCATAACGCTTTATTTACTGTTGCTGACGGCCTCCATGCAGCGGAATTTATGTTTCCTGCAGCACCTCGGGCAGGAACACGTCGTGCCCTAGCTGAGAACGGACGTCCCCTAAACCTCATGTTCTGCAACTTTCGTAAGTAACGTCTTTGCTAAAGGAAACACTACAACACACACCTCATAAAATGCTGTCCTTGTTAGTAACGTCTTTGTTCTTCTATGACATGACACTGCGAGAGAACAACCCTCATGTTCCAAAGGCCTCGTTATTGACGCCTTTGTCTAAGTAAAATTTAAAACGCACACCTCATATTATGCGGTCCTTGATAGTAATGTCTTAGTTCTTCTATTACGAGGAACTGAGAGAACAATTTCTAAACCTCACGTTCCGAGGCCTTTGTCAGTAACGTCTCTGTCCAAGTTAACTCTAAAATATACAGCTCATACAGTACCGTCTCTGCAGTAACGTCTCTGTTCCTTAAAAACATGGCACGCCAACCTCCTATTATGCAGATGAAACAGCTTGGTACACGCCCTGATCACGAGGGGGAGGAAGCTGTTTCTAATACTTCGCCTCGTTCTCGCGTGTCATTATGTCTTTTGTCTAATTGAGGCATCGCTGGAGGAAGTTGTAACTCTTCCCGTGAACTGATAAGATATGCAAACACCCAACAGGCAATGATTTTAGCACAGCGTTGAGGAAAGAGGTGCGTGCCTTCATTAGTCGCTATTGGATGATTGCTGCGGCGCCTCGTCATCAGCGGTGTCCGTCAGAGGGAACTGGAGGCTGCGGGGGAAAAAAAAGTCCAGCATCCACTTCCTGAAAGAATGACCGCCTAATGAAGATCTCCAGTTATGTCGCTTTTTGTTTTCTCCCCTTCGCGTTACCTTCTCACATTTTCCCTCTCTCGTTAAACAAGCTTTACTCTATATTTATCCAGCTCATGCCCGGCCAGACACTAATATTAATAACTTGGGAAGCAATTACCAGCTGGCACGACGAACAAAGGCTGTGGAAAGGCGCCTGCAACATGTTGGATGAGGAAGCTGTTGTTGCTGTTGTTGTTTACTATCGCTATCTCTGGTTGTTATTGTTGTTCTTTTGTTACGAGTTGGTGTTGCTGTCGCTGTCGTTTCAAGTCGTTATTGGTGATCCTGATTGTATGCTTTCAAATATATCAAACTTACTTCAGTTTACTTTATCGGGTTCAGTATTGTAACTCCACACTCGTGATAACAAGCCAGACTTTGTACAACGCAGTTTTAAGACTTTTCGCTGTTGCGTAAAGCCAGCAGCATCGGGAAACATAACGGATAGCTCCTCCCTTCCCCTCCTCGTTAACCAAGCATTTCCTGTTCCCATAACCAAGCTCCTTCAGCCTCAGCACCTGTGACTTTCCTTCCTCGGCAGCTGGACTGAGTGTGGCTGAAGGAGCAAGAGGCCCAGCGAATATTTTCACAATTATGCTGGACAATGAACTCCTTTCACCCAAACAACCTCATTCATCCGCCGTGCTAAGTCAAACGAGACATTTCGTCACCTCTGTCGTTTGTGATGACATGTCTGATGGTTATGATGGGTGTGGACCATGTTGGCCCAGTGGACACCTGCCCTTCATTTGGAAAACACGAGTGGCAGGAAGAGTCTGACGTACTAATTGACCTATTAAGGCATGAAATAATACTTGCCGATGTGAAGATTGCCACACTGTTGTCCCGCGGCGACGGGGGAGTGTCTGGCTGCATGGCCCCACCTCCCGAGGCAGAATCTGTAAGAGAAAACAGCTCATAGCAGAAACAAGCCTCCGCCACGCCGAAAAAGATCATTACGCGTTTCCAAAATGTCTTAAACCGGCTGGCTGACTTGCTGGCGCTCTGGCCGAGGAGCCGCTTGGCCAGCCGCTCTAGTGAGGGTGCCTGATGCGGAATGGCTCCAGGGAGATATATGACGGCGATTAAGGACTTTCTCCTATTTATTACCGCAGCTTTTCCACCAGAGCAGAGGTAAAATGTTATGATGATAACCGCAAAGAAAAAAAAAGGAGAGTTCGTGGTTATATTAGAAAGACTTATATAGTATGGAATAATTATCCCAAGGCAACTTGATTCATATATATTAGTTTTTTCTTTGAAGTGACGGCGGTGCAGGATGTGAACAGGTAACACTCATCACGGGGCAGGAAAAAAAAGGAAGAAAAAAATTGCAGTAAAAAACAATCTCTCTCTCTCTCTCTCTCTCTCTCTCTCTCTCTCTCCCCAATCCCACCGCCTCCAGCCTGCCTCACATACGGTGACTGAAAGCCGGGGGATTCAGGTTGAGGGAGGCTGGCTGGAAGGGGGGGGGGTAAGGGCAGGAAATTGTAGCTAAGGGGGGCATGAAAATGGGACAGAGCGATTCATATTTAAAGAGGCTCATAATTAATCAACACCTAAGAACACTGACGGTGAAAACAAGGGCGAAGGGCGTGGCTCTTGTCATGACGGAAAAAGAAATCGAATTCGTATAAAAAAATAAAAAAAGATTATGAAAAAGTAATGTTATTATTTCCTCGTAATTTGACCATAATTAAATGTAATAGTTCTCGCACATTTGCATTCCTAATTTATGTATGATTAATGAGAAAGATAAGGCTGAACTATCTGCCCCCACTCCTGATCGTATCTATGCCGGGACATTTATCTTTGTCAATACTTGCCTATTTGTTTTCTAATTTAACTTGTGTGTTTATTTTCAACTTTACATTTTTATTTTCATGAGTGTTTTAGAACGGGTATAGTGTGTATGCAAGTGTGTGTGTGTGTGTGTGTGTGTGTGTGTGTGTGTGTGTGTGTGTGTGTGTGTGTGTGTGTGTGTGTGTGTGTGTGTGTGTGTGTAAAGTAATACCTCCACTGCTCACAACTTATGGATGGCTGTGGAAAACTTGTGTATCAGATGGGAGTGCTTGTGTTAGTGTCCCTCTTAGTGTGCTAGTGTTTGTGTATGTTAGTATGTGTGTTAGTGTGTCAGTGTTAGTGTTAGTGTGTGTGTGTGTGTATATGTGTGTGTGTGTGTGTGTGTGTGTGTGTGTGTGTGTGTGTGTGTGTGTGTGTGTGTGTGTGTGTGTGTGTGTGTGTGTGTGTGTGTGTGTGTGTGTGTGTGTACGGCTCTGGATGCACCTGGAGGATCGCGTTTACTCACCTCGTCCACCGATACCTGACCTGCGAACCTCCTGTGAACAGCATTGAGAAACATGGCATCCGTCAACGTCACCTTCAGCTCAGCGTAACTAACAATATGTATCTCTGAGAACATCACTGAATATATACCTTTAAAAAAACTCCTTTCGTTACACTCACCTACCCCCCTTTTCCCTTCTCTCACTCTCTTTCCATCCCCGCTAAAACCTGCCCGGAGACGTGTGTGAGGTGAGGTAAAGGGAGGACAGAGGCAGGGTAGAGGGAGGAGGCGAGGCGGCGGCGGCGGGTACAGCGAGGGCGAGAAAAAAATGAGGTGTCGCGGTAACCCTCAGCGTTATGCAGAACCAATCCGACAAAGATGCTCGTGGGAAGCTCGAGGCGAGGACAGAGGACACGTAAATGAGCTTGTGCGTACATACATAATGAGGGCGTGTGAACCTTCGTGATGGTACGGTAAAAGTGTGTGTGTGTGTGTGTGTGTGTGTGTGTGTGTGTGTGTGTGTGTGTGTGTGTGTTTGTGTACATAATGGAGATACATGGATAGCTAGATAGATAGGTAGACAAATATACAAATATATAGAGATAGAAATAAAGACAGACACTATCTGACAGAAAAACAGACGGACAGAGACAGCAGACATCGCCTGACTGTCAGACAGACGAGACAGATAGATACAGTAGACACCTACAGCACAGACATACAGAAAGACGGACACTGGTAAATATATTCAGTTCTCAAAGTAACATAAAATTAAAGCATATTTAGCATTCGTGGAAAATTCAGTTTTCACATTGGCAACGCCTCATCCTCAAAATCCTGCTCGTCACAGTAACGGCGTGAGTTGGAGAACTTTATAGAATATACTTGTCAAGGATCTTGTTTTCGTTCCATTACGCGCGTCGAAGTTTCTCTTGGCGAGTGACAGGACAGTTACGACCACTGGGGCACAAAGGCCGTCCGAGGAGCCGGGCCACTTTTTCTTCCCCGCTGCTGTGTACACGAGTGAACCAGAAACTCGTGTGAGGCGAAATCCTGCCTAATGAAAGACATTCCTTCCACTAAAGAAACTCCAAAACACCAGCAGGTCCAGGCTGTGCGAGGAGCCCGGGGAGAGAGTCTGGGAGTACAGTAATGAATCTCTAAAAATGAAATGAGAACTTCGTTATAGTGTACATATTACGGACAGCACGACGCAGTAATAAAACATGTCTTTATGGTGATGATGTATTCATTCCCGCCCCGCCGCCCCGACACGGCCGCCCGTTAGGGCACAGTGCGAATGACGCCCAGGGAGGCGAGCAGCGAGGGACACTCCCGCCTTTATGACGGTCTTGTAGAGTACTAGGCGAGGCTTGCTCTTCAGTGATGACCCACACCAGCAGGTACACGAAACACTGTGAGAAGCGTAAGGGTTTGGGCCGGAGAATACCATTAACACGAAGGAGGGAGGCTGCTGCAACAGTGGCGGCGATGAGGTGCCCCGAACGTCCTCACGGAAGGTCGTGTTGAGGCCAACGGTCGCAGCTCGCTGGGTGGATGCGGCGCAGCGGCTCAGAAGGTCAGCTGGCGACCTGTGGGTCCTGAACGGCAGATCAAACAAGTAACTGTATTCATATTCAGATCGTAAATGGAAACGCTGGTTCCAGCGGTCATAAATGAAAACAATTAATAGGGGGAGAAAGAGAGGCAGCTGGCCGGGGGCATCAGCTGACCAGTATAGCAACATCGCTCCTGAAACACTGATAATCGAGTGAAAAAAGAAGTACATTAAACTGACCACACGATCTAGATAACAATATTCAGGCAGTTTAACACGCTGGCCTTATCTACCATCGCAGCAAAATCTGTGTCATTAAAACATTTTGTTCCTGAAGCCTCTGGGAATGCTGGAGGGATCCGTGACGTGGAATTTTGCCAAGTAAAACTCATTTAGCTATAAGCTCCAGTGAAAAAATCTTGTGAGCGGTGAACGTCCCTGGCGCACGATGAAGCGAACTCTTAACAGACAGATGTTGTAAACATGTCACCACCGACGACTCCATTCATCTCCCAGATAATATTACCGGATCAGAAAGCGCTGGGTGCCGTTTTTTTAGGATATAATTTTGCTGATGAAGCCTGACACAACTTGCAAGAGATGAAAACAAGTTAAGACAAAATGAATATACATAATGCTGAAGTGGTGCCATAAACACCGAGGCATTATTAACTAGCAAGGCATCAGCCAGCGCCTCACAGAAAGAGAAAGGGCTGGCGAGGGCAGGCCGGTTCACCATGCTAACAAGGAACCGGAGCTGTTAACAGTGAAGCAGAACAGCGGAGACAGCTGGGGCTCCGTGGGGTAAAGTTTTGTCGATTAATTTCAT
Organism: Eriocheir sinensis; assembly: GCF_024679095.1. Lineage (NCBI taxonomy): Eukaryota > Metazoa > Arthropoda > Malacostraca > Decapoda > Varunidae > Eriocheir > Eriocheir sinensis. The sequence goes on from NC_066518.1 coordinate 19,314,642, forward strand.
CCCATTAATATTCATTCAGTGCCCGCCTTCCCCTCTCCGCGTCAGCGCTGGGAGAGATTCAGCGAGATGGAGAAAGAGAGCGGGAGGGAGAGGGTCGTAAATGTCTTTGTGGGGAAAGGGTTAAGAGAGGAAGGGAGGCATGGAGGGCAG
>NC_066518.1:19322291-19354791 GCF_024679095.1 Eriocheir sinensis
CGCACACGTTTCCGGACACCCACATAAACTTGATTAAACAGGAATAGCCATGCAGCCCACGACGACCGAGAGCTACATAAAAGACGCATGCACCCACTCCCCGCACGGCCCCTCTCTTCTGCTCGAATCCCTAAGACGATTTTCACCTCCTTTGACGCATTAAATGGCCTTAGAATGACTCCCCCGTCGCCCGCCCCGCCACGACTCCTTGTGTGGCCCTGAATTAAAGAAAAGTGACGTGGCGGCTACATGAACCTCGTGATGGGAGACTCTGCCCCGCTGCCTGCCCTTACGGTGCCTGGATGGTACGGCGCTGCGTGAAGCGTGCACACACACACACACACACACGCACACACACACACACAAACCCTAGGTCTGGTTATTACCATTACTTCATTGCGTACAAAAAAACATCATATGCATAAGAGAGAGAGAGAGAGAGAGAGAGAGAGAGAGAGAGAGAGAGAGAGAGAGAGAGAGAGAGAGAGAGAGAGAGAGAGAGAGAGAGAGAGAGAGGGGAGTAAACGGAAGGAAGGAAGGAAAGAAGGAAGGAAAGAAGAAAGAAAGAAAGAAAGAGAGGGAAACCAACAAACAAACAAAAAGAAAAAGAAAGAAGGAAAGAAAGATACAAATAAAGGAAGGAAGAGAGAGAGAGAGAGAGAGAGAGAGAGAGAGAGAGAGAGAGAGAGAGAGAGAGAGAGAGAGAGAGAGAGAGAAGGGGGGGGATGAGCTCTGGTTCATTAAATCCAGGAAAAGCGGCTTCTCATCGTGTTTTCCTGGTGCGTGTCTTTACATTTATATGATTCCATTTATAGCTAAGAAAGTGGCACACAGTTATATAAAATAATTATCAAAGAAAACATGTGAAATTTATTTAGTTCAGTTTCTCTTCCTCACTACACCGTCACTTGATCATTCCTTCTTCTCTTCCTCCTCCTCCTCCTTGTTCACCTCCTTTTTCCCACGCATCATCTTTTTCTCTATTCCTCTTCCTCCTCTTTTTTATCTTCCTTCTCCTTCCTTCATCGTCTCTGGAATTCTACCGAGAGTCAATACGTTCGCCGGATACAACAACAGTAAAGCGTACGGCGTCAACACTAGTCTAAAGCAGTTATGTAACTATGAAGGCGTAGGGGTTCACGAACGCATGGCATCACTTCAACCAGCGCCCAGATTTGTTTTGGGAGGACGGACTCCACTTGAACGAGGTTGGTTCGGCGCGGCTAGGAAGGCTCCTGAACGATGCAGTTGAAAGCTTCTCGAAAAGCTATTCAAAAAACTGGAGGCGAGGGCAAGGCAAAGGCAACCCTTGATCAACCGAACCGTAGCGTCGATGAGGCTTGCAGGAAACTGTGTAACCAACGACGCCTCCGACAAGCGAACTCATTCAACACGACGCGGCCAAACCAGGAGTCACATTTCCATTTTGTACACAATGCACGCAGTCTATTACCCAAAAAGGACGAAATTAGGGCGTATATTGCGACTGAGAAACTAGATGTGGTAGCCATCACAGAGACTTGGGCCAACTCTGCACATCTAGTATCTGAATTGTCATTTCCCGGGTACGAAAGCTTCCAAAAAAATCGAATGCACAAGAAAGGAGGAGGAGTAATTTGCTACGTAAAAAGTACGCTCCCTGTCATAAAAATAGACAAACAGGACGCAGAGAGTTACGACTCCGTCTATGTGGAAATAACTGCGAATAATAAGAAACTAACACTTGCGACCGTATACAGGCCCCCAAAACAACAGGCAGCCGATGACACTGCCCTGTACGAAGAGCTTCACTCTTTAACTAAAAGTAAAGAAGCAATAATAATTGGGGACTTTAATTGCCCTAACATTGACTGGGGACAACTGACTGGAGATCAAGAGGGTAACAGGCTTATAGAAATGGTGGAGGATTCGTTCCTCACTCAAGTTGTAACACAACCAACAAGAGAAAACAATCTGCTGGATCTGGTATTAGTAAGCGACCCCGACCTCATTCGCGACTGTGAAGTTAGTGAAAAAATTAACGGTTGCGATCACCACTTAATCCGTTTCAATGTCAACATAAGTCACAAACTCGTAGACAATCCGTCAGTGTTACCAGACTACAAAAAAGCAAATTTCAACCTAGCCCGTGAACTGCTTCCCTCTGCGACCTGGGACCAACTTCACCTAACCGGCAATACAATCGACAACGTGTGGTACAACTTCAAAGATAAGCTTTTGGGAGTAGAAAAGGCTACAGTGCCTACGAAACCCAGGCGAGTAAATGGTGCCGTAGATCCACCGTGGATGATCAGAGAAATAAAAAGGGCGGTAAACTTAAAAAAAAGGAATTATAACCTAATGAAAGAGAATGTCACGGCCGAAGCCCGTACTCAGTACCACAACAGCCTCAGAGCTTGTCGCACCCTTATTCGGAGTAGTAAACGCAACTACGAAAAACAAATAGCGCGTGACATCAAGACAAACTCAAAAAAATTCTTCACATACATCAGATCGAAAAAGAAAGTAAAATCCAATATTGGTCCCCTGACAGACGAGACTGGAGCTGCAACTCAGGACAGTAAACAGATGGCCAGAATCCTCAACAGTAACTTCGCATCCGTATTCACAGTCGAGGACATCGAAACCACGCCCAAGAGCCCTGACCCGCCGAGGGGAATCACGCCCCTGAAAATTGACTCAATATGCGACCAAAAAGTGAAAGAGTATTTGGATAAACTCGACACGAACAAGTCAACAGGACCTGACGGTTTGTCCCCGCGGTTATTAAAAGAGCTTAAACAACAAATACTTCAGCCACTCACTAACATATTCAACCAGTCTGTTCAATTGAAAAAGGTCCCGGAAGACTGGAAGATGGCGAACGTAACACCGATTTTCAAAAAAGGAGACAAAAGCGTTGCATTAAACTACAGGCCCATAAGTTTGACATCAGTGGCAGGAAAAATACTCGAAAAGATTATTAGAGACAAACTTGTTAAGTTTCTAGAAGACAATAATGTAATCTCCGACACCCAGCATGGCTTCAGAAACAAGCGCTCCTGCCTAACGAATTTATTAGACTTCTTCCAAGGTATATATAAGAACTGGGATGCCCACATCCCCAGTGATGTTATATACCTGGACTTTCAGAAAGCCTTCGACAAGGTACCGCACGAGCGACTCCTTAAGAAACTGCACTCGGCGGGCATTGGAGCCAATCTGATCGCGTGAATAAGAGATTGGCTCACCGACAGAAAACAACGAGTACTACTCAACGGACAGCCTTCCGATTGGATTCCAGTCACTAGTGGAGTGACTCAAGGGTCAGTGCTGGGACCCATTCTCTTCATTATATATATCAACGACCTCGAATCAGGACTGAAATCCACAATATCGAAATTTACTGATGACACTAAGGTGATGGGAAAGGCCCTCACAAAGACCGACTGCGAAATCATTCAGAAAGACCTCAATCACATTATCGAATGGTCGGAAAAATGGCAAATGTCCTTTAATGTTGACAAATGCAAAGTCATGCACATTGGGTCCAGAAATAGTAACCACACATACATCATGAATGGGAGACCTCTGCAAGCGATACAGGAGGAAAAGGATCTTGGAGTCACTATCAGCAGTGACCTGAAACACGCGAATCACTGTAAAAAAGCATACAACAAGGCCAACACTATGCTCGGGTTCATAGCGAGGAACTTCGAGTGTAAAACGCCAGACGTGATGCTATCCTTGTATAATTCCGTGGTAAGACCGCACCTCGAGTATGCAGTACAGTTCTGGTCTCCTAATTACAGAAAGGACATTGATTTACTGGAAAGGATTCAACGACGCGCCACGAAAATAATACCATCCTTAAGGGCTCAACCGTACGAGGAACGACTCAAGCGACTCAATCTCTTTACATTGGAGAAAAGACGCCTACGAGGGGATATGATTCAAGTCTTCAAGTATCTGAAAAAATTCAATAACGTCGATTACTCCAATTTCTTTAAATTGCAAACCAACTCATGAACTAGAAATAACGGTTTACCCATTCAGTCTAGTCGATGTAACACAGACATCGGAAGGAGTTTCTTTTCAAACCGAGTCATCCGTCACTGGAACAATCTTCCTTCAGAAGTAGTAAATGCGAATACTATCAACTCCTTCAAATATAGAATCGACCGTCACTTCGCTGCGTCGGGAGTAAACTGGATATTGAGTTACTTTCATCTGCTCCTCAATATCGAGGTGCTTTCATCTGCTCCTCAATGTCGAGGTGCTTTCATCTACTCCCCAGGCCCCAGGCTGTCGAGCAGATTAAATCACCAAAGCGGGCAACCTCGTAATGAGCCAATAGGCTTTCTGTTGCCTGCATTTCCATGTTTCCATGTTTCTTCATCACCACCACCAACACCCCCCATTCACTATCACCACATCAAGCAAATATTTCAATATTGAAAAGTGCAAGGTTATGCATATCGGAATCAACAACGATCGTATTCATTATCAAATTAACGGAGTGCAACTCGCTGAAGCCAACAAAGAAAAAGATCTTGGAGTAATAATTTCGAACGATCTTAAACCGAGTCAACATTGCACAGAAGTAGTAAAAACTGCCAACAAACTGATCGGATCGGTCGTGCATTTGAACACAAATCAGAAAAAGTAATACTGACACTACAATTCGTTAGTTCGCCCACATCTTGAGTATTGCGTTCATTTTTGGTCTCCCTATTACAGAAAAGATATAGATACACTCGAGAGGGTGCAGCGTCGAGCTACTAAAATGATCCCTAGACTGCGAAACAAACCGTACGAAAACAGACTTAAAGAACTGAACTTATTCAGCCCAGCAAAGCGCAGGCTAAGAGGTGACCTTACAGAGGTGTTTAAAATTTTCAAGGGATTCGATAACGTTAATGTTCATGATTATTTTACAGTCTCTTACTCAAGAAACAATGGATTCAAAATATCGAGGAAGCGCTTCAACTCAAATGAATCAAAACACTTCTTCTTCAATCATGTCATCAATGTATGGAATGGTTTGCCTCAAAACGTCGTCGAAAGCGAAATTATTTGCACGTTCAAAAACCGACTAGACAAATATTTAGAAGCTAACCCGAACATCCGCTATTTTGCTCCTGTCTAACAGAAAGTAGTGTTAGCTTAGTTGTCGTGTATGATCTTCCTTCTGTCCATGTAAAATTCCATTGTAGTTTTTCTATACTACATGGTATACTTCCTTTTCTTGCCAGCCTCGGCTGGAGGGATTGGTGGGAGGGGAGGAGCCCTCGCCTTTGCTGTCCTGTGTCTCTGACTCGTAGATTAGAGTAGATGGTAGCGACAACAAACAGTATAGTTAGGACCAAGAGGTCTGTTGCTGTTTGCTTTTCCCTTGTACTCCTTTGTACTCCTCCTTCATCACCACCACCAGCATCCCCCATTCACCAACACCACATCAAGCAACACCTCCTCCTCCTCCTCCTGCTTCTCCTTTACACTTCTATATACTTCTCCTCGTGCCTCGCTGAATCTGAAACTCCTTCAGGAAGACTACAGTGACGTGAGGCAGCCATGGAGAGAGACGTCCCAAGTGTTATGCGAGGAGGCACTGAGGGACGGAACTACAGCACAGTGAGAAAAGAAGCAAAATTAGCAGGAGAGAACGGTACTGCGACAGTCGTCAGGAATGGAGGAGAGGCGGTGTGCGATAAGGAAGTACCTGGACAGCCTGACTCGGGGACAGAACGTGACTGTGTTTATCTCGCGGCCCTAACAGAGCCCCACAGCTAAAACTTTTGTTAATAGCTTTATCTGCCCGTCTTTCCGTCTGTGTCTAGCGGTGGGTCCCGGTGCGTCGACATAAGAGACAAAAATAAGAAATGTAATAACCCAGCGCGGGGACAGATCGAGATGCTGCTCAAGGATGTGATTATCTTTCCCGCGGCCCCGACAAAGCCTCATAGCAGGAAGCTTTGTTAATATAATGGACTGTCCGTCTGTGTCTAGTGTGGAGCGTCTGACTCGAGGACAAGTCAGATCACTGCCCAAGAACGTGACTGCATCTTCCCCGCGTCACCAAAAGAGCTTAACAGCAGGAAGCATTGTTAGTACGATGATCTGTCACTTTGTGTCCCAGCATCGGCCTCCGGTACGCCATCATAAAAGATTAAAACAAGAAATGTAACAAAGAAAAATCTGCCCTTGCTTTTCCGCAGACTATTGGCCATAACTAAAGATCTGAAGAAGTTTAATTATGCAAGCAACGGACTTAGTAGTGTGAGGAAGTGGTCTACTGCTGGTAAAGAAACAACCCCACTTAATGAAACTAATGTTCCAAGGATCCCCAGTAGATGCATGTAAATTCTCAATACATAATATCTTTAATAAATATAATAATAGAAAAATTATGATCGCCCTTTTTGCTACTCGAAGGTATGCGATACGGGGGATGGATTTGAGTAGTAGTAGTAGTAGTAGTAGTAGTAGTAGTAGTAGTAGTAGTAGCAAAGATCTTATAAATGGTAAGACGCACCACTCCGAGGCTTCCCATTGTAATCGGTCGACGGTGGCGCCGCCAAACGGCTGTGAGGAAGGCTATCCTTTTCTCCCTTGGTGGGTCACTCCCGCCTCCTGAAGATAATAATTTTTTTTTTTTTTACATCTAAGGAGACAGTTCAAGGACTCAAAGAAAGAAAGAAAAAAAAAAAAAAAAAGCCCGCTACTCACTGCTCCCGAACAGAGATCAAAGGAGTGTCCAAAAAGAGAGGTCAATTTCGGGAGGAGAGGTGTCCTGAGACCCTCCTATTGAAAGAGTTCAAGTCGTAGGCAGGAGGAAATACAGATGAAGGAAGATTGTTCCAGAGTTTACTAGCGTGAGGGATGAAAGAGTGAAGATGCTGGTTGACTCTTGCATAAGGGGTTTGGACAGTATAGGGATGAGAATGAGTAGAAAGTCGTGTGCAGCGGGACCGCGGGAGGAGGGGAGGCATGCAGTTAGCAAGTTCAGAACAGTAGTCAGCATGAAAATATCGATAGAAGATAGAAAGAGAGGGAACATGGCGGCGGAATTTGAGAGGAAGAAGACTATCAGTATGAGGAGGAGAGCTGATGAGACGAAGAGCCTTTGACTCCACTCTGTCAAGGAGAGCTGTGTGAGTGGACCCCCGCCACATATGAGATGCATACTCCATACGAGGGCGGACAAGGCCCCTGTAAATGGATAGCAGCTGTGCGGGGGAGAAGAACTGGCGGAGACGGTACAGAACGCCCAGCCTAGAGGAAGCTGATTTAGTAAGAGATGAGATAGGAAGTTTCCAGTTGAGATTTTGAGTTAAAGATAGACCGAGGATGTTTAGTGTTGAGGAAGGTGATAGCTGAGTGTTGTCAAAGAATAGGGGATAGTTGTTTGAAAGATTGTGTCGAGTGGATAGGTGGAGAAACTGTGTTCTTGAGGCGTTGCAGGACACCAGGTTCCTCTTGCCCCAGTCGGAAATAATAGTAAGGTCAGAGGCTAAGCGTTCTGTTGCCTCCAGCCTTGAATCGTTAAGTTCCTGTAGGGTGGGTCTTCTATTAAAACAAGTTGAGTAATGCAGAGTGGAGTCATCGGCGTAAGAATGGATAGGACAGTTCGTTTTGGAAAGAAGATCATCAATGAACAACAGAAAGAGAGTGGGAGATAGGACAGAACCCTGTGGGACACCACTGTTAATAGGTTTAGGGGAAGAACAGTGACCGTCTACCACAGCAGAAATAGAACGGTCAGAAAGGAAACTGGAGATAAAGGTACAGAGAGAAGGATAGAAACCGTAGGAGGGTAGTTTGGAAAGCAAAGATTTGTGCCAGACAGTATCAAAAGCTTTTGATATGTCCAGCGCAATAGCAACAGTTTCACCGAAGCGGCTAAGAGAGGATAACCAAGAGTCAGTTAGGAGGGCAAGGAGATCACCAGTAGAACGCCCCTTGCGGAACCCATACTGGTGATCAGATAGAAGGTCAGAAGTGGAAAGGGGCTTTTGAATCTTCCGGTTAAGGATTGATTCAAAAGCTTTATAGACAAGAAAGTAAAGCTATAGGACGGTAGTTTGAGGGATTGGAGCGGTCACCCTTCTTAGGCACAGGCTGTATGAAGGCATACTTCCAGCTGGAAGGAAAGGTAGATGTTGACAGGCAGAGGCGAAAGAGTTTGACCAGGCAGGGTGACAGCACGGAGGCACAGTTTTAAAGGACAATAGGAGGCGTTCCATCAGGTCCATAAGCCTTCTGAGGATTGAGGCCAGAGAAGGCATAGAAAACATCATTTTGAAGAGTCTTTATAAGAGGCATAAAAGAGTCAGAGGGGGGATGAGTAGGAGGAATATGCCCAGAATCGTCAAGTGTGGAGTTTTTAGAAAAAGTTTGAGAGAAGAGTTCAGCCTTAGAGATAGATGAGACGGCAGTGTTGCCGTCAGGACTGAGGAGTGGAGGGAAAGATGAAGAAGTGAAATTTGAGATGTTTTTGGCTAGATGCCAGAAGTCACGGGAAGAGTTAGAGAAAGCAAGGTTTTGGCATTTTCTATTAATGAAAGAGTTTTTGGTTAGTCGGAGAATAGATATGGCACGATTCCGGGCAGAAATGTAAAGTTCATAGTTAGCATTAGTTTGAAGGCTCTGGTACCTTTTGTGAGCTGCCTCTCTATCATTGACAGCACGAGAACAAGCGTGATTAAACCAAGGCTTTTTAGCGTGAGGAATAGAGAAAGTACGTGGAATGTATGCCTCCATTCCAGAGACAATCACCTCTGTGATGCGCTGAGCACACACAGAGGGGTCTCTATCCTGGAAGCAATATTCATTCCACGGGAAATCGGAAAAGTACATCCTCAAGTCGTCCCACCGAGCTGAAGCAAAATGCCAGAAGCATCGCCTCTACGGTGGGTCCAGAGGGTGTACAGGAGCGATAGGACAGGATACAGAAATAAGATTGTGATCGGAGGAGCCCAACGGAGAGAACAGTTTGACAGAATAAGCAGAAGGGTTGGAGGTAAGGAAGAGGTCTAGAATGTTGGGCCTGTCTCCAAGACGGTCGGGAATACGTGTAGGGTGCTGGACCAACTGCTCTAGATCGTTGAGGATAGCAAAGTTGTAGGCTGGTCAGTGAAAGAGGATGAAAGCCAAAGCTGGTGGTAAACATTGAAATCTCCTAGGATGGAGATTTCGGCGAAGGGAGACTGGGTCAAGATGTGCTCCACTTTAGAGTTCAAATAGTCAAAGAATTTTACATAGTTAGTAGAGTTAGGTGAGAGGTACACAGCACAGATGTATTTAGTAATAGAATGACAATGAAGTCTTAGCCAGATGGTGGAAAATTTTGAAGAATCAAGGTTGTGGGCACGAGAGAAAGTGATGTCGTTGCGCATGTAGGCGCAACATCCAGCTTTGGATTGAAATTTAGGATAGAGATAGTAGGAGGGAACAGAGTAGAGATTGCTGTCAGTAGCCTCAGAAACCTGTGTTTCGGTGAGGAAGAGAAGGTGAGGTTTAGAGGAAGAGAGATGGTGTTCCACAGAATGAAAATTAGAACGAAGACCGCGAATGTTGCAGAAATTGAGAAGAAAGAGGTTCGAGGAGTTATCAAGACACCTCTCGGGTCGGCAGCCAGAAGGGGAGTCCTCCCTGGGGGAATCTGTGGTCCCCCCCCCACCAAGCGGGGACTCCGAGGCATGATGTAGGTGTGCAATTTTTAAATTTGAATTTTGGGAAAAGGTGTATATGTTGTGTGGATGTTGTGTGGTGTGGATAGAGAGAGGATCTGTCTTTAGAGAGCATGCTGAACTACTCTCCGGTGATGCTATCATCGTGGAGTTTGATTAAAAGTATTCATATGAGGTAATCATTATTGTGGCAGGAGAGCAGAAATGTATCATATTGATGAATATAGGACATATTATAGGTGTATTAGGTCCTTTTAGAGATACAATAATGGAACGTGTGTGTGTGTGTGTGTGTATGTGTGTGTGTGTGTGTGTGTGTGTGTGTGTGTGTGTGTGTGTGTGTGTGTGTGTGTGTGTGCACGCGATGGACGGAGTGAGCAGACTGGTGGAATGAAGATGTACAATGGATTCGAAAAGCAAGTAAGGCAGGGAGGAAGAAAGATTTGTGTAGGAGTAAGACTGAATGTCAGCATAAGGGTACTGAACTGTCCTTTACACTGCAGTACGGGATGTCGCTGGGAAAGGTCTCATATCTTAGTTCAAAACAGTAAACGAGGGAGTAAAAGGCAAGATACATGCATACGAGTACACACACACACAAACATACACGTTGTACAGCTGATGAGGTCTTGCCGTTTACTGCTCGTCCTCGTTCCTTCTCCCCTTCTTTTTCTCCTCTTCCCCTCCTCCTCCTCCTCCTCCTCCTCCTCCTCCTCCTCCTCCTCCGCACTGCAAAAAAAGTATATGAGAAAGCCATTAACATGTGTTCATAACGAGGAACTTCGAATATAAATCGCCGGGAGTAATATTATCTTTTTATAACTCCTTGGTAAGACTTCACCTCGAACATACAGTGCAGTTCTGGTCCCTAATTACATGAAGTACATTGAATAATTAGAGCGAGTTCAGTGACGTGCTATTAAATTGATTCCACCTTTAATGTAGGACTCAGCCGTATGAGGAACGGCTCAAGAAACTCAGACTCATTACTCTGGAAAAGAAACGCTTACGGGGATATTTAATTCCGATCATCAAGTACCCGGAGAAGTTCAGTAACGTTGGTCACTCCAAGTTCTTTGACTTACAAATCAACTTAAGAACTAGAAAAAAACGGTGTGCTTATTCAAGCGAGGCGATGAAGTATAGACATTGGCAGGAGTTTCTTCACAAACCGAATCATCGGGCAATGGAACAACCTTTCGACAGAAGTGCTAAGTGCGAAAATCATCAACTCCTTTGAAAATTGTATCGACCATAACTTCGTTGCAAATAGAGTAAACTGAACGTACGTACCGAATGTGCTTTCATCTGCTCTGCAGGCATGAGGTACCTGTCACTTGAGTGGGCAAGCTCGTAATGAGGTAATAAATTTATGTTGCCTGCTTTTCCATGTTTTCATGTTTCTTTCTCCTCCTCCGCCTCCGTCGCTGCCTCTTTCTCCTCCCGCCTCCGCCTCCTCTTCCCTCTTCGCTTCCTCCAACATCCCCCGCTGCTCCAGACTCGTCGAAAATCAATCAGTGGGAGGTGGAGTCGCCTGTCCCTGCGGCGGCCACCAGACGGACATCATTCCCACCACAGCGAGGCGTCTCCGCGGGTCGCCCATGGGTCCAGCACTTTACTGCCCGTGTTTACCCTCCCACCATGCCCTACACACACACACACACACACACACACACACACACACACACACACACACACACACACACACACACTCAAACACACAAATAATACACATTCTCACACTTTCAGTATCCGCTATTTCCTTTATTCGTTTCCTTCACACTGTCTCTTCGTCTCCGTGATCTGAATTCAGGTCAAGGAGTCAATTTAATCCAAAACATCACGATCGCTCGGATATATATATATATATATATATATATATATATATATATATATATATATATATATATATATATATATATATATATATATATATTAAAAAAAGGACATCTGTAAGTGCGGCTGTCTTTATATTTTCCTTTAATACGGAACCATCTTGCGTCCTTTCACGATGCAGTTCTCGAGTTTATGCAACACTAACACTGATCCTACACACTGCCTTGGTGAGTCCTGAGAAGTGTGCACTAACGTCGGTAATCTCAGACCCTTCCGCCTCTCACATCAACTATTTCCATAGGGCGAAAAGGAGATTAATCGGATTCTGAAGAGTACTTTTTCACTTCTATGGTACAGACGCTTTATCAAACTACCACCAGGGTCATTAGACTATACACATGGAGAGGCCCACAACTCCTACGAAAACCTCGTTAACCCGTCCGCTGCGATTGGCACGGATTTTACCTTCACTGGTAGCCTGGTAACATTATAGTCCCAGGTCTTTCTCTGCCTCTGTGGTGGATAGTGGAGTGTTTCCCATGTGGTACTGGTATGCTGGATATCCCCTTTACATTTCTCTTCATTGAATTGTAGAAGCCACTTTTTGTTCCATTCCTGTAGCTTGGTGATGTTTTCTTGTAGGATATCCGCAGTCAAGGGGTTAAATGTGTGTGTGCTTGGGCGCCGAAATGTTAAAGAATATGGCCCAAAGCGTCCCCTCTCACTTGAAGGTTCCGTCTCACCTCCACGTCCCTCCTGCACCCACCCACGCAAGTTCGCCGCCGGCCTCGTGACCTCAACATCTCAGTGCTGTCACTAAAAAAGGCGCCAGACTTCACCGCTATGACTGCCACAGAGAAGAGAATAAGGCTCCCAGCGTGAACATTCGTGCTCGGTAAACATCTCCACCTCGTACCTCTGCTAGGAACACGGCAGAGGAGTCAAGGAGCACGAAAAAAAAAATGGAAAAAGAAAAAAAATAGCAAATGTGTAAATTCAATGGACAAGAACATCCTTTCACTCTTTCATTAACTGTTTTTGAGGCATCGCTTCAAGCTCAAAGGATGACGATGAATTTCTGCCGCCTCGTCGAGTCATCCTCAGCGCGGCGTCCTGCAGATGCTTCGGGAAGATCACGTATCTTGATTTGTAACGAGCTCTTATTTTCTTTATGCTCGCTTTTTTCCGGCGATAAATATAAACGCATCATCGACTGCGAGAGTTTATTAATTTCTTGCTCTCTTCCATCTGATACGCGTGGATCCGCCGAGTCTTTCAAGTGGCTCTTCGGCGTCTCCTCACGAGTGAAAGTTTACACGACAGTGGAGAGTTAAAACTAAAAACTCGACGCCGTGTTGGTGCAGCGATGATGGCGTGCGGGTGCATCCCTTCATCAACTGATGCCTTAAGTTTTTACCTAATAGCTAAATGACCTCTTCCCCGTCGTCGTTGTCGTCGCATTCTGCTTCACCCATTGCTTCGTGACACTACCATGCAATATGAATTTCCAAGGAATTTAAGAGAAATAGCAAATTATCAGGAACATTCGAACTATCTGTTGGAGTAAATTTTCATAATTTCATACCTAATATTGGTAAGTTTTCGTAACGTAACAAGAAAATAAAATCAATGTTCCTGAGATACAAATGTAAAAGGTCGTCTGTCGAGTACTACAAGACCGTTTTGAGGAATAAAAGACCGCAATCGGGAACCAGTAATCTAGCGACCTAAGGTAACGAAATGGCCGTCGTCCCTTGTGACCCGATGCCCCGCCACGTCGCCCGGGGTGCGCCTACCCCTGAGGCCTCGCTCTCGATGCCCCTCCTGATGGCAGTCCCTCCACTGTTACTGATGTCGGTGCCAGGCGGGCGTGATAGCATCGGTACTACTCTAACTGTTCTGCTGCCGGTGACGTGTCGTGGGTGAATGCTGATACAGGGGCCGCTGCTGCCGCTGCTCCTCCCGCTGTCACCCTCCAGCCGGGGGTAATACTATTCACCGCATGATCAATGGCAGGAGATAGCGGAGTGAGCCCGTACACCGCCACGCCGAGGCACCACCGTCGCCGGCATTAACGTAAGAAGAAAAAACGGGAACTCACCGGCGCAGAGAAAGGTACTCGTGTTGGACAAATAATAGATGGTATCTCCGGCCAATGGGAGCAGAGGGGCGACATAGCAGGCAAAACGAGGAATATTCACCGATAACTTAGAAGATTTAAACCCTCACTTTTTGTAGCCACACGAATACAAGGAACCGAGTATGATTTCTGCGTCAACTATCCGTTCTAAAGAAGCAGAACGTTCTAATTTACACGGTTAGGTTACCTAAAAATAATAAGAGCAGGGATTGAAATGGAAATAGCCATACTGCATGTGTGTGTGTGTGTGTGTGTGTGTGTGTGTGTGTGTGTGTGTGTGTGTCTTTCTATATCTATTTATATATATATATATATATATATATATATATATATATATATATATATATATACATATATATATATATATATATATATATATATATATATATATATATATATATATATATATATATATATATATATATATATATATATATTCTTTCCTGTATCGTGTGTATAAACACTTCATTGAACAAAGTACCAAAAATTAATGTCTGACTGAACATCATTAGGAATTTAATAACCTTCGCTACATAATATCTATAATCAATTGCACTTCGGAAACAGACCAGTTCCTATGACGTTACAGAGCCCTATAAGGCTTCCCTTCACGTAAACAACATCAGTTTGGTCACTCCCTCTATTGTTGGGCCAGACAAGCCATAAAATAACTCCATAAATCCGTACAATAAATTATTATTCAAAACCTGCCAAGTTCTGAAGATAGTGTTGTGGCAACAAACAATTATCGCGCCGCGGCCCACACATTGCTTGGTCCGGCAGATGACAGGTTTGCTTTCCCAGTCCAGGAAGGAAGCCTCTGACTCGTGGGATCCGCCCAGCCCCCGCCCTCAGCCCCGCCAGGCGCCACCTAATGAAACGCAAGTCGTTTAGACTCAGTTAACTATTCACCCTCTGACAAACTGACATGGCAGAATTCTTCATCCTGTCCCCCTTTGTACTGTGGACTTGATCGTAGGAAACCCTGCGTGGAGGACTGAACTCTCCCGGCGGGGCGAGCACCAAGGAGCCTTACAGACGAGAGGGTTTGGTTTGGGTGCACGAGACGCTTTGAAAATGTGAGCAAAAGAGTGACACAAGTACGAGCGAAACACATTATAGCCTACAGAGCATTCATCTCACAAGTATTCATCGATGTGCTACAAGCATCGTCGGTGACATTCTGCTCTAAAATGACAGTGCTGCTGCTGCATTGTAATAGAAGAAACAGCAAAAGCAACATGAACAAGAACAAAAACAATAGTAATAATAATAATGATGATAACAATAATAATAATAATAATAATAAAATAATAATAATAATAATAATAATAATAATAATAATAATAATAATAATAATAATAATAATAATAATAATAATAATAATAATAATAATAATAATAATAATAATAATAATAATAATAATCAATAAAAACACTAGAGGTTATCATAACAATAATAATATAATAGTAATAATAGTAATAGCTCTGCGGACCATAGTCGTGACCCCTACGCTGCGTGCTTCCTTAGATACAGTCGTTTCATTTAAAATATACAATCATGATTTAAATGATACAAACATCATTAAACACAGCTTGTTAAGTGTCCAATGAAGCATTGTACGATAGCTCAGATGAACGCCAGATGCATATTAATGCCACTGTGTCCCTCGCACCCCGGGGAGCGGGCAGGCGGGGGGTGGCTGGGCTCCCCGCCCCGGGAGCTGGGGGGGAGCTGAACTTTGGCGAGGCGCGGTGCACGCAGGTGGCGGAGGATGACTGTGAAGGTCGGGCGCGGCAGACACGATGGGGGTTTTCGTAACGTAGAGGGAGAGCAGGCAGATGCTCCGGGTCGATGTAACGTGCGCCGGAAAGGCTGGCGGGAATTACTACACCGGCACGAAGGAACACAGTCAGGCCACTATGATGTATTTTACATAAACAGTTTAACTTTAATCCAAACATAAGCCAGTGAGGAATTAAGTGTTTCAAGAATATGTTCATCAAATTAATACACGCTTTCCTCACACCAGGAAGGCGATAAGGCGCCAGTCCACAGGCGGCCAGACAGACAGACACTTCGGACCCTTCGATGGGGGTCACCCGGTTTATTTACATACTCAAATATTTATATCAAGAAGGAGACGAAGACTGCCTCGCCGCGTCTCCCTTTCCCGTGCGCTATCCACCTGCCAAAGTCAGAGAGTAAACAAAGTGTGACGTCATGAATAAAACAACGGACGACCGGGGCGCACAAAACATATTCTCTGTGCATATCGTCGCTGCGTCGAGTCAAAGCGTTGGAAAAAAGAAATGAGGAAAATAACCGAAGGGAAAATGTGTTTCGTCGATATGTTCATCATAAAAAAGAAATAAAAGCGCCCTCATATCGCGGTCCCTGTTCGTTGTTGTTGTTCTTCTGCTCCCTCCCTCGCACCCTTCCTGGAAGCAAACCTACATTTCCCACCTGTGACTCAGGGACCCCTCCTCCGCCTACCTCCCCTCGCCCCTCCTCCCTCCTCCCTCCATCCACCTCCACTCACCCTTTCCTCATAACGATAGTTCCGTCCCCGTCCCATCTTTTTCCCTTTTGCTCTCATACAGTTGTCCTCGTAACTATTAAAACTTATTATTGACTCGCATCATTAATGTTACCCTCATCCCTCCTTTTACCCCTCACCATTTCCCTATTATCTTACTTGGTCCAACAACCTTTTCTCATTGCCGCCACTTCCTCTCGCTGACCTTCATACCCTTCTCCACTCTCCTACCTTTCTTTATTATCCTCATCTCCAGTCTTCATCCACAACGTGCATCCACATCTCTTGAATTCTTTATCCACATTTCGCTTCCCTACAGCCTTCAAGTTTACTTAAAGATGTCGTCTTATTACATTTTCTCTCTTTCTTGCGACTTAAATTTGTTGGTGAGGTCGTGACATTTCAGACAATTTTTCACAATTTTTTTTCGTGCCAGATATTCCATCTAGTCACTTTCTTCCTTTCACAAAGAACAACAGAATAAGAAATGTTACACGATAATTTATTCCATTCCTTTTGCATAAGAATTTTCTTATAATTCTTATGGCAGTGAGTCCTGCTGAGCCAATTTATCTGTTTATACTGCAATGCTACAGTCTTCCTGGCCTGCACACAGCTGGAGAAGGAATCACTCTGTGTTGAGATGGCCTGATGGCTCTATCTCCCATCTATGACCTCATCCATCAAGGCTTTCACCCGCGGGGCCACCTGTCACCGCCTTTCACTTGCCCGCCAACGCCCATCAGTCCATTAGCTACTCATAACCAGGCGCTCATTCCGTTTCCCCTCGCTAGAAAATAACAATAAATCTCACGATTCCTCTCCTATACCCCCCATCTCCTTAAAAAAGCCACTCTCCCTTGAAAGAAAAAAAAAGGGTATCATCAATGTATCACTCTGGGTACAAGGAAACATTCAGTTAACGCTTCAGGCACACCGTGAAATGCATGTCAGTACGGCGGTAAGTAAAAAACAAAAAACTTCCTTGTCCATTGATTCTGAGCCAACCAGCAGGAAGAACAGAAAGCGTCACGCATGCACACGAAGCCGGAGGAGGAGGAGAAGGAGGAGGAGAAACCGAGTAGAAAGGCGAAGTGATGGAAAAGAGGAGAAAATACAAAAATGCCAAAGAGGAGGAGGAGGATAATGCAAATTTACTAAGGAGAGGAAACGTTGTAGTGGAAAGAGGGAAAGAAGGGAGTAGAGAAAGGCGAGAATGAGAGAAGGGAGAGGAAAAGGGAGGGAAGGAAGAGGGAGAGAGAAAAAAAGGAGAGAAAAAATGAGAGGAAAGAGGAGAAGACAGAGGCGCAAGAAAGGAAGAAAGGAGGGAGGAGGAGGTAAGTAGATGGGTAGGTGGGTTATTTAAACACTCAGTTCGGGATATTTCATAATTTTATTGAGTTATTGCCTCAGTACTTTCCCGCAGGCACGGTGTAATTTAAATAACGTATGAGGACATTTGCCAGTGTGTACAAGGGGCAGGAGGAGGATGCTGGGGGCTGGAGCTGAATCCTAATGTCTCTGATACGTTTATGCAGCCCCTCCCCCTCCCCTGCCCCTTCCCCTCCTCCCCCTCTTCCCCTACCTCGTCCTCCTCCTTGCTCATACCCTTCTGTTCTCCCTCGGTACCACTCTGCTACAATGTCCTTCTTCTACCCTCCTCCTCCTCCTCCTCCTCCTCCTCTTTCAACTGTCTTTCCCTTTTCATCCTTATCTCGTCTTCCTTTTAGTCCTTTCTCTCTTTCATCTACTTTCTTCTCCCTCTTCTCTTTTTTTATTCCTTCTTTTTACTTTCCTTTTACTTATGTACCCCAGTCTCCTTCTTTCTTTAATCCTTCTTCCATTCCCCCCTTTTCGCTCGTCTCCATTTCTTCCTCCATTTTCTTTATTCACTTCTCCCCCTAGGCTCGCTTCCATCCTTCGTTCTCTTTTTTCTTTTTCCAATAATATTTTCTCTTTTACCTTTCCCGATTTCCCGCTGCTTTCACTTGTCTTTCCATTGAATTATTATGCACCGCTAATCTACTTTTTCTTTCTATTTTTTCTGTCTTCCATAACCCGTTTCCTTTCCTCTTGTTTTCGGTTTTTTTTTCCTTCCTCAGCTTTCCCCTTCATTTACTTTCTCTCTCTTTCTTACCGACCAAACTTTCATTCCTTTCGTTTATCCGAGTCATCCTTTTCCCTCTTCCTCTACCATCTCCCTTGCCACAAAATATGCCCTCCTCCTCCTCCTCCTCCTCCTCCTCCTCCTCCTCCTCCTCCTTCTCCTCCTCCTCCACCATCACCACCACCCCCACCTCCTTCTCCTCCTCCTCCTCCTCCTCCACTTGCGGTCAGTTTCTTTATGAGTCGCGTTATTTAAACTGACAATGTTAGCAACGAAAAAAATAATAGTAAAAAAAAAATGGAATCAAAAGAAAGCCAGATGGTTGGTTTGTTGTTAGCGTCTATATATGAACCGACTTGTTAGATGGATGGTGTGTGTGTGTGTGTGTGTGTGTGTGTGTGTGTGTGTGTGTGTGTGTGTGTGTGTGAGAGGGGGAGGTCATGAAGGTGTGTGGAATGTAGCCTATGCAGTGGTTAAATGAGTGAGAGTGAGTGAGTGAGTCAGTGAGTGGGTGAGTGCGTGAGTAGAGAGCTGGTGGATAAGGGAGTGATTAATTGTTTTGCATGAGTGAGTGAGAGGGTAAGTGACTAACTGATTGACCGACTGACTGACTGACTTACTGACTAACAAACTGACCTCCTTAATTACTGGCAAACAGATTAAGGATTTGAACAAAGAGAAAGAAGCAACAAACGAGAACAAATATCAAAACCACACAGGTATAAGCTATCATATACTAACCACTAAGCGATGAACCACACATACAAACCAACGAAAAACGAATAACTGAATGATAAAAAGCTTAATCGGGCAAAGGAAGGGAGAGGAAAGTAATGTGATAATAGGGGCAGTGGCTCTTACCTGGCTACATCATTACAAAGGTCTTCATTAAACGGAATGCGAGGCGGATGCTGGAAGGCCCATGTCGTTTTGAGGGGCAGAGGTGTGGATTAGAATGTGTGCGGGGAGAATAGGAACAAAAGGCTGGGTGTGGCTGTGGGTGTGGCTGTAGATGAGCTAAAGGTTTACTATGCCTCACGGTGAGAATAAAAATTATGTGTGGTTGTGGATTAGACTGGGTGTGGATGTTGGAAAGAGGGTGATGGTGTGTGTGTGTGTGTGTGTGTGTGTGTGTGTGTGTGTGTGTGTGTGTGTGTGTGTGTGTGTGTGTGTGTGTGTGTGTGTGTGTGTTTACAGAAAAGGAGACAGTTCAAGGGCGTAAACAAAAATAAAGCAATAATGAAAAAAAGCCCGCTACTTACTGCTCCTGAATAAAGTACAGAGGAGTGGCCAAAAAGAGAGACCAATTTCAATGTGTGTGTGTGTGTGTGTATGTGTGTGTGTGTGTGTGTGTGTCATTGGGGTATGGATGAAGCACTGAATTAAAATGACTATGGATGAGGAGAAAACGACGATAATGAAAGGAGTTTGTGAAAGCTTGCAAGAAAAAATATAACACACATAACATGGATGAGCATTAGTAAGAATGCAGTGAATGAGAGAACAAAGAGATATTATAAGGAGTCATAATTTGAGTGTCGCTAAACATATCCGTCGGCACGCAGCGGTTGACGAATAGGAGCATGAAGGCAACATGTGCAAAGATTGTGAACGAAAGCCTTGTGTCATTGAGCAGCTCCTCTCCGTCTACTTCCCTTATCGTACTCCCTCACCGAACTACACGGGTAAAGAATGGCACAGGCATCCGGCACCTAGCATAGAGGCAAAATACACTTACGAAAATCATACCGTAGAGATACTAAAGCGAATATGCAAATAGAGATACAAAGAAACAAATTCAGATGCAAATGAACATACAATCGAAAGCCCTGATACAAGCACGACAAAGATACAATTAGAAAGACAAATTAACAGACTCATCTACATAGAAATAGAGGCACACATTACATTCAAACAAATAAACACTGAAAATTATCGTCAAATAAACATTGAAACGAATATATAAACAAAGCCACAAAGAAACAAACAGATCAAGATATAAATCAACACAGAGTCGAACACGCAGATAAACGGCCACGACTGCAATTAAACGGACTGATAAACACACAAACACGGACACGACGCTAACATTCCCATAAACACGCAACGAAACATACGCACGTACATACTTACATACATACAAACGCTAAAATACATCCATACACGAATAACTAAACAAACTCTCAAACAAACGCACTCATCTGGCAGGAATACAACTAAAAAAAATACACAAGCGGAGGAAGCAGAAAAAATAAATCCAAGTTGACATGATGTAAAACGAAGATACAAACCAGACAGCCCAACGAATTTACACACACACACACACACACACACACACACACACACACACACACACACACACACAGTCGCAAGATAAAAACATACCTACAAAAACACACACATGTAAGTCATCCCGAGAAACAGCCACTAGACAAATGCACCTTCCCTTCGGCGGCCCGAGTGGCGGTGGTGGTGGTGGCGGCGGCGTGCATGGTGACCGGATGCATAAAAGTCATGAGAGGAGCAGGATCGACTCTGGACGCCTGACGAAGGGGCAGGACGTGCAGGCCATAACTATAAAGTGTTATCGTGTATAAGATTTCTTTTTCCTCCACTTTTCCCCCGGCTAAAATAATTGTATGTTCGTGTGCTTGTGTGTGTGTGTGTGTGTGTGTGTGTGTGTGTGTGTGTGTGTGTGTGTGTGTGTGTGTGTGTGTGTGTCAAAATTAAAACTCTGAGGGTGTTGTTTCGCGCCATAACAGTCACAGCCGCGTACACACTGGCGGCTCAGCACTGCCTCGCCAGCATGGGGTACTCATGCCATTGACTTCTGACTTTAGAACATCTTTTTCCACTTTTCTGTGAGGCCGATGCTTCTGATCCTATAAACCCAGTCCGGTCATACACATCGTCCTCTGATTAGCTTTTGTTCTCTTAAAGTCCATTCACCATCGCTTCGTTCTTCGTTTCCCGCTCCCGCCCTGTATCGCCATCTCCATCAGTCTTCTCCTTACATGCGTCTTCTCCTCTTGTACCACTGCATCTGTGTCTCGTGCTTTCATCGTTGTCTCCACTACCTTCGTTGTTCCTCTTATTCTTTCATTCCTGATTAAATCTATTTTCATTACTCCACACATCCGTCTAGGCATTTTCATCTTTGCTACATTCAACTTTTGTTTCTAACTTTCCTTTTCAGTGGCCATGTTTCAGCTCCATACATCATTACTGGTCTTACTATTGGCTTGTATATTCTTCAGAACTGTAATAACAAGCTTCCTTTTGCAACCTTTCATCGACACAACTCTTTAGAGCATATACGATATATATATATATATATATATATATATATATATATATATATATATATAAATATATAAATATATATAAATATATATATATATATATATATATATATGTATATATATATACACGTATACTGAAGAATGCTAGGAGTTACCACTGAGTTTTTTCAAGTCGTCATACGGGTTTATCTTCACGCATACAGCCAGCCATGAAAGTCTAGTAAACGCAAGGCCCATAAATTCATAAGCCGGCGGCATGAAGATCACATAAACAAGCAGGATCCGTAACACAGGCGGACAAGTGCTGCTCGCCGGCCAGGTGGTGGTGGTGGTGGTCGCTTGTTACGGGAAAAGCCCTCCAGGTGACGTCCTTCCTACCTGCCGGTCCGCTTCACCTGCTGTCTGTGTTTCCGCTCCGGCATTAATTCTACACCTTACACAACGACATCCCAACGACACTCTCTCTCTCTCTCTCTCTCTCTCTCTCTCCACCGTCTCTTTCACTTGGCCATGTTTTATCTGGCCTGACAACACTTTCCCGGCGTCTTTAATAGTGACGCAAAGGAGAGATGAGAGCAGGAGGCTAAAAGAAGCGAAAATAAAACGAGTTCAGAGATAGCATCGCACCGCACTGGTCCGTAAATTACTTGAAGAAATAATTAAAAAGGTATCTGGCAGGTGGATCAGGGAGTACTCGGCTTGTTGGACAGGCCGGGCGAGCCAGTCGTAATGATGCTTAAAAGGATTTGGTGCCACGCTAGGAGTATGTGCTTAGCGTCCTTAAGTGATGTCAGGAGGCGACGTAGGGACTAAAATCATGCAAATAGGGGAGGCTGCATGTCCCTCGCAGTGACAGCGTGCATAGCTCAAGGAAAGTAGTAGAAGTAGCACTACTAGTAGCAATAATTATGGATATAAACAAATAAAATTAAAAAGTAATAGCAATAATAATCGTAATATTAATAGTAATGATAATCATAATCATAATCATAATCATAATAATAATAATAATAATAATAATAATAATAATAATAATAATAATAATAATAATAATAATAATAATAATAATAATAATAATAATAATAATAATAATAATAATAATAATAATAATAATAATAATAACAATAATAATAATAATAATAATAATAATAATAATAATAATAATAATAATAATAATAATAATAATAATAATAATAATAATAATAATAATAATAATAATAATAATAATAATAATAATAATAATAATAATAATAGTAATAATAATAATAATAATAATAATAATAATAATAATAATAATAATAATAATAATAATAATAATAATAATAATAATATAATAATAATAATAATAATAATAATAATAATAATAATAATAATAATAATAATAATAATAATAATAATAATAATAATAATAATAACAATAACAATAATAATAATAATAATAATAATAATAATAATAATAATAATAATAATAATAATAATAATAATAATAATAATAATAATAATAATAATAATAATAATAATAACAATAACAATAACAATAATAATAATAATAATAATAATAATAATAATAATAATAATAATAATAATAATAATAATATAATGATAAAAATATATAATAATTGTAATAATAATGATAACAACAATAATTTTAGTAATAATAACATTAATAGTAATAATAGCAAAAATAATAATAGCGATCGTACAAGCAGGTAATATTCCACAAGCTGGAAGCAAAAAAGTTAATGTTCCGTCCGTCCGAGGTGAGATTTACGAGAACACCTGCAGCCCGAGAAAGGACTAGTGGCTGACTCTCCCTGCATTTATTATTCACTTTTCCTTTCCTTTTCCTCCCTCTTCTTCCATCCTACAGCGAGCGTGCAGGTTTTCTTAACACTGTAACATTATTACTTCTTCCTCGCTGCATTTTTCGCCTGCAAAGCATCTTTCAACGTTCCACACCACGGACTCAATCCTACATTCACGCAGTGCTACACATTCTGACAATACACGAGCCTTGGGACAAGTACTCCTCATACAGCGGCTCGCCACAACACACAGTCCTCCGGCTCACAACACCCACCACGCCGCAGGGAAAGACAACTCAAAGGCTATTCAGTTTTTTTTGTTTGTTTGTTTCTCTTTCCCTCGCTCAGGGGCACACGTCTTTTTAGGAGAGCGTGGCTACAAGGTATTCAGGAACACACTCGCCTTGTAGAGAAATCTGAGGAATTTTACAGTCCCTGCCGTCGCACAAGTCGCCTGAGGACTCTCAGCCCATAACTTGTCCAACACAAGGAGCGTCGGTGCTGCCGTTACTCCATTCTTAGGCTCGTTGGCGGCGGCAGCCCGTCATTACCACGGGCTACGTCTCACTCAATATTGCGAGTCAGCTATATGACGTCCCGCGGCTGATTTTATCCGTGTTCTCCCTAATGGAACAGCTGCCGACGTGGGCGTGGGACTAGAGAGGGTATAATTACCGCCTGCAATAATTGAGTTTGTTATTAGGGACGACCAGTGATGTAACAATTACCTTGGTCACAGTCATTATGACCAACAATCTTATCCTTATTCTTCAGCTGTGACAACAACTCCGTAATTTGTCCTATCAGGTTTCATCCTTATCGTGCTGTTGTTACTCTTATCGTGTACATCACTAATTACGGATGTATTTCCTTGTTAATTCATTACACGTTTCACCAACACCACAATGTCTTCCTTTCAACTGTCACTGTTTTAGTTAATTACGGAATTTAAGCAGTTACAAAATAACAATTACATAAATAAATATATAGATAAATTAATAGATAAATAAAAATGGAGATTTGTTCCTTGTTTTCTTTACGATTATATCCTCTCCCTCTGGAGGCAGCCATGAAACCGTCATTCCTTCTCTACACTTGGGTGTAGACATTCAGCGCTGCGGCCAGGCAAAGAACACTGCCGAGTCCTTTTCTTCCTCGGCCCGTGGAATGACCCTTCGCTTCTCGTCATTTTCCATCACACTTGTTTATTGTCGTTTACTATTTGTGTATGAAATTGTTCTTATAGATAATAATTATGTTTTGCAAGAATATATCTAGAAACAGCCTTCAGTACCTGCTCATGATTCCATTACCTCAAAAGGGGTGACCAGGTTCAGGGGTCCAGCACTCCCGGCGCCCCGTGATCAGCTGCCACCTCCCCACCGCCTATCCGAGGCATCTCCACGTTTGAAAAAAAGACAGAATCAAAGTGTATCACGCACGGTGCATCGCCGTAATATGATGCATTGAATACGTCGCGCTGGGCAAATAATGGCACATAACAAATTTGGAAGGCCATAAAAAACCTTGTTAAGTCCGAGAATCGTGCGAGGGAGCCCCGCCGAGCGACTGGATCGTCTTTGGCAAGTTGCAGGCTATTGCTGGCGATTTTACGTTGTATTGCCAAGATCTCAGCTGTACGCAAGGTCAGCTTTTTTTATCTGAGGGACATGACAAAAGCGGCCTTACACCCGACCCTCGTAAAGGTTAAGGTGGAGGAGGAGGCCGCGCCGAGTTTACGCCGAGGTCGCGGCTAATCCTCGAGGCTGGCGATAAATAAGGCAGCGCAGAGCCACAAAGAAGACAGAATCGTATGAAAAGTCGGCGTGTAAAGCATCTTGGTTAATGTGGCCATATGTATGCGGAGCCCCGCGTCTCGTTTCCAGGCTCTGCGTCAAACGGTTCATATGCACGACTTGGTAACGACGCCCCACGACCACGCAGGGGGACCGGCCGCTGGGGCAGACGGGAGGAACGACCACAGTATTGTCTGGCTTCGGGAGGGAGAGCAAGTGCCCGAAGAAAGAGGGATAAGGAGACTCAGAGTAAGAGAGGAATAAATATGTGAGAGCGGAAGGTATACGAGAAAGGCAAGGGAGGATGGGAGGGAGGGATGAAGGGACCCTGGCAGGAAGGGAGAGAAGTCATAAAACTTTCTGAAGTAAGAAGGAAAGTGATCAGCATGGTGAAAATGAATGTGACACAGAATGGAACCTAGACCCGTCAATAGCAACGCAAGGAGAAGGGGAAACACATTAGGGAGAGAACTGATCGCGCGCGCACGCACACACACACACACAAACAAGGAATTGGGGGACAAAGTTCCTAAAATATATAACAAACATAATTGAACTCGCACACGAAGAGCAGCAACAGAAAACATTATACATCAGTCCAAACGACTAACAAAAGAAACAACTAGCAATAAAAAAACACACACAAACAAATCTGCAAAGGCCTGGTCATCATAGACAGTTAAAGAAAAAAAAGCTAACAAAAACCTACTGTAAACACACGACACACAAAAAAGCGCCATTCAAGAAGACAGCCCAGCGGGAGGCCAACACGAGACAGTCACTGGAGCCACACACGCGAGCAGTCACTCACCGCGACGCAACCTGAGGCAGAGACGCACTGGAATATAAACGCTCACGATTAAATTTAATTATACATAAGGCCTGCTTCATTAGGTGGATTTAACGACGTCAGCGCAGGGGTAGCCGGGCGCCCCTAGGCGGCCATTTACTGCTTGGCACGGCCTCGGGGGGTAAATGATGGCTCCGCGCAGCCCTGCTCCGGTCTTTTTCACTGACACTCGCCCGTTCCTTCGTCTCTGTAATTCATAATTTTGTCTGTACACATTGTCGGGGAGGTGGCGACGTTTCACTTTCCTTCCTCAGGGTGTCTCTCAGCCTCTAAGCCATGAAGACACTGCTAACGTTGCCTTTTGGCCAGCCAATTAAGGATTTTTTTATTGATATGAACTTCTATCCAATGACGCTTCAATATGGTGATTTTTTTAACAATATACATATATATATATATATATATATATATATATATATATATATATATATATATATATATATATATATATATATATATATATCTTACAATCATTATCACAATCATCGTGCGTTCCATTCTTGAAGTGTTTCATCTAACATTTAGTTCCTTCTGTACTGAGGTTAATGGCCGCTCACGCAGAGAAGCCTTAAATCAAAGAAGTCATTTTGCAAAGGCTGGCTAGGGCCATTGTCTCTCCAGGATCGCAGGAATGGCTGGTGAGTCGCAGCGAGGTGGCTCTCCAAACCAGAGCTGCTCTGGGAAAGAAGCTTAGCGTGTGAAGCGATACATCATGTTCGTTATTACTCTTTGACAGCCATAAATTGCCTGCCTCCCCCGCCGGCCTCGTCCCCAACACGGGGCCCCGGCGCACCTACCCTCGGCCCCTCCTTGCCCAGTCCTTCCACCATTCCCGGCAGCATCTATACAGCAGCGTCTATACAGCCTCCATCGTCAACTTTACATCTCTCACTGTTACCGCCTCCTCTCCCATTCCTCTAATGCCTCAGTGACTCCCCTGAACCATTCCCCATCCTTCTCTGCCCTCCTATACCTTTCCCTTTCTCGCTCCCTACCTTTCCTTCTTACAAACCCCGACCCACAACCCTACACCTTCTGTCCTGCCCGATGCCCTTGCCTATCTCCTCTACCCTCCTCTACCTTCCCTATGTCTCCCTGCCAACCCACGGCTATGGTAAACACGATCCCCTGCTGACCTCACTCGCCCCTGTGGTGTGGTCCTTGAGTAAATTTGCTGCCAGGACTCGTTAATTGTTGCGATATTTATTGTTTTTATCCACCTCCAGCCCTGACGTGGTAGGTAAATTGCTCAGTGTACCTCAGGTTCGCCAAGGAGCTCCCCCCCAAGACGCTACTCTGGGCTCCTCCATCCCACCGCCCCGCAGGGAGTCAGGACACAATGTTATCTTTGGACCACAGACACACTCTTCATCGGGTTAAGACCATGTGGGATTTCAGACTCACGGGGTTTCGGCGGTGTAAGTCAAAGATCACTGTTCAGAATAGCTACAGTTTGCGCAAAACATATTTTTCAATCTTTACTAAATCCTTAAGGTATATTGTTTTACTCGTAACTTTGGCTACGAAAAAACAGGTCAAGCGACACTCAGATTTAATTAGATTCTTTTCTCTGAGGGTAAGGCTTTAAAAAAAAAAAATATTTAGCTTACCCTTAAATAGTGACGCTGCATTATACAATAAACATATTAGCGTTGTAAAAGAACCAAGGAAATATTTGAGATATTACTTCATCATCAGAAGGGGCACCATCTGACTTTTTTAAGTACAAATATTACCAGGAAAATTCAAGCGGTGAGGAAGAACAGAACGAGGCATGCATAACTAAGGCAGCCTCGAGGTGGGTGACACTAAGGTACATTATCGTGCGAGGGGGGGGGGATGGGGTCACCCTTATCCTCCTCAGCAGCGGGCGTGTCACAGGCCCATGAGTGTTCCCACAATAAAAGCCTCGCAAACTCGGCAGTAAATCACACTTCGTATCGGCTTTTGAGGCAACAAAAAAGTTAACAGCTCCTAAGTGAACTCAATGAAAGACAGTAAAGCAACTCGCCGAACATACATCAAATGAAAGTGACATCAAAAGAAACTGTTATGCCGTTTTATGTAACTTATACATTAACGACTTGTTTTCCGATGTAGAAACAATATAAAGTAGGGGCAGCACACACACACACACACACACACACACACACACACACACACACTGATGGCAGAATGACGCAGGAACGCAATGACATTTCAACCAAACATTTATTCCTCCACGAATCTCCCAGACGGCCGAGGTATGTTCGTTCATTTATCAGTCGTGCATCTAAGCCTGGCTGCCCCTCGCCTCCTATATTTTACCACTCACAGAATTGAGAAATAAAACGCGCGTGATTACAGGGCGTGGAATAATATGTCTTCTTAAATCACCAGAAATGCGATTGCGTGGCCTAGAGCGGACCCTAGAGAGGAGTCGAGTCATCGGGCGAGGCTTCGAACCCATTTCCCCGGAGCTGCTGACCAGGGGAGGAACAGGCTATCAGGGCGTCCCATTACCAGGGTCTGAACACCGGCAATTACCGGGAAATAAGTGCCTCAGTGTTCTTCCTCACCTCAGCCCCGACGAAGGTCTCCCGAAGAAGCGAGAGGCTCCACGCGCAAGATTTCTTACCGAGATTGTCAACCTGCAGAGTCGTTCCTTCATGCACTGCTGAAGAGCTTGAGGAGAGAGAGAGAGAGAGAGAGAGAGAGAGAGAGAGAGAGAGAGAGAGAGAGAGAGAGAGAGAGAGAGAGAGAGAGAGAGAGAGAGAGAGAGAGAGAGAGAGAGAGAGAGAGAGAGAGAGAGAGAGAGAGAGTAGAAAAATTGAAGGAAAGAACCATCGAGGCAAGGAACAAAGTAAAAATTCTCCCTGAGGCAAACTAATTAACCAGAGCTTTTAAGTTAAACGCTGATCCCCTCCGACCCGGCAGCCACGTCGCTGGTCGGGTCCAGGTCTTATCTAATTACTGCAAAGCGAAAAGTTACTTAAAAAAATAGCTAAACTTAATTTGATGGATGGCCGCGCGAGGGGCCGCGTGCGTGCCGCCGCCCCGCCGCCGATTAGCCGAATTTGCATGATGGCCGGACGCGCAGGATTTAATTTGTCGGCCGGCAGTGTGTTGACGGTGAAGGCTGTTGACACGGGGAGCAAGTGTGTTTGTGTGTGTGGGGGGGGGGGTGAGTGTGTGGGGGGGGGTGAGTGTGGGGGGGGGTGAGTGCGTGTGTGTGTGTGGGGGGGGTAAGTGCGTGTGTGGGGGGGGTGAGTGTGTGTGTGGGGGGGGTGAGTGCATGCGTGTGCGGGGGGGGCGTGAGTGTGTGCGTATTTCACCACGACCTGATTACGAGTTGGGCTCGCAATCGCCAGGAAAACCCTCCCGATTTGAGCAAGGTTCATTAGTCGGTCTCTGGGTACTGCCAGAACCTCAAACACACCACACACCCACCACCCTTGCTCATTGGGGGACAGCAAGCACTCCTTCTCAGCGGAAAAAACCGGCCTGAGCAGAGCTCGAATCTCTGCCTGCCAAGCCGCGAAGCATGGCAGTGGAGCACTTTAACCGACTGAGCTGTCGGAGTGGTGAATATATATGTGTGTGTGTGTGTGTGAGAGAGAGAGAGAGAGAGAGAGAGAGAGAGAGAGAGAGAGAGAGAGAGAGAGAGAGAGAGAGAGAGAGAGAGAGAGAGAGAGAGAGAGAGAGAGAGAGAGAGAGAGAGAGTGTGTGTGTGTGTCCTGTGTTGTAGTACTGTCGTGGTGTTCGCTGCATGCACACGTTCACAGACGGGCTTCGCCTTTGGGGCGGGGCATCAAAGGACCACTTGGAGGGCGAGTGGCCACACGCTCGCCCAAGTGACGAGGAACAATGTGGAGTATTTGACAAATGGATAATCTAAATACGAGATGAGAATAAACCTCCTAAATAAAAGCATCCAACCTTCCTGTGGCCACATTCCTGGGCGATCACCACGGAGGTCACAGACTCTGGCCGTCCTTAGAGCAGTGCTCCCGTCAGGAGGAGGCCGCTCCCCCACGGCGACCCACTAGACAAACACAAACACCAGGTAGCCAACCATAATGAACAGGTAACCTAAATGTTGTCAATCAAGAGGTTCATTAAAACATAAACCGCCCGCAGTACATTAAGCTTTTAGCACCTAAACTGATTAAGGTAGAAATAGAAGTTAACGCATTTTGAGACAAGGAATGGTCTGGGTTTGAATGTATGATATATATAACCTAGTGTTAGCCCTCAGGGGCTTGTTATTATTCATACACGGCTCCTTGTTTATGGAATGTATTACTAATTGATTGAATTGGGAATCGAGGTTGATGCAATAAGGCCATGAACAGTCCTTCTTTAAATGTATAGTTCAATGCGTGTTTAGCTTGAAAGCTAAATGAAAGAAAATCGGTGAGCAGAACAGATAACAAATTTAGGCATGATAATCGATAAAGGTTAATATTATTGTAACCAAGGATATCAAGGTGACAAGGGGCACGGTGGGTAAAGCAAGTAAGAAGTATATGAATACTAAATATGCTTACCACCACATAGCTACGCACGTGCATCATCTTGCATTTCCTGAAAGGTATAAAGTTTTTGCCAGAGACAACTTCGGCCAACACTACACAAAAATACTGTCCTCATTAAGTTATTCTCGACTAGGCTCTGAGGACCTGTTGATGGATATTAACTGAACCGTGAAAGGAAAAGTAAAAAATAGATAATCGAGCAGAGGACTAAAAGCTAACATGTGTTTGGTGGAGGAAATGAGGGGAAAAAATCCATAAACGGATGATAAACTTACAAGACACTATTTTCATCTATTTATGGCACACACACACACACACACACACACACACACACACACACACACACACACACATTGCCTCGCTTGCTCCACTAGCGAGGAGGAGGAAGCCATCAGCTCTCCCAGTGGTCAAGGCTCACTCAGGCAGCAGAGGGACGGTAACACTGACTCGACGGGCGAGGCGTAGGCTGCATAGATTTTTTGTTCCCAGTCGAGCACTAAATATAGAGACAGCGTGCATTTACGTTTCCTGCAAGTAAACAAATGCATGGATGCGTGCACACACACACACACACACACACACACACACACACACACACACTTATCAAGGTTAACAACACATTTCATCACTTCTCTCTCTCTCTCTCTCTCTCTCTCTCCCACAGTGCCCACGCTCATTTTCCGCCACGGTTGGCCAAGGCGCACCAATGATTGAGCATGTGGTCTTAATTACACTGCAGGGAAAGTGGTGCTGTAAAAAAATAGAAACGTCCGCTGATTTAAGGTGCACTGTTAGAGGCGAAGGTGAGCCGTTGTCAATGAAACTTTCCTTTGAGGAAAAAGAAAACGTGATCATATTTTCAATTTGCTTTCAAAAACGATTTTAGGTTCTGTAATCAGCCAGTGTTGAGAAATCTTTTCAACCTTGCTAAAAAAAGGAACACATTAACTGCCTTTGAAGGTACACTCTAACTCTCATAAAAAATAGGGAAAAAGTAAGGAGTGGTCAGGAAGGCGATGAAAAGGACCGTGGTGTTGGGTGGAGGCGTCGATGAAGTCAAGGAGTGAGGCATAAGGACCCGCGGCATGCGACGGTTTCCGGAAATTTACTTCATTATTGCACCAAGGGAAAGAGGCAGCGTGACGAGGAACAGGAGGCAATGCAGGTAGCCGAAGTGGAAGACACACACACACACACACACACACACACACACACACACACACACGTATATTCAATAGCTACCAAAAATAATTTCTGAAGAAGGAAACATGCTCTGGGGGGCTGCTAAGTATTCCAGTAACAAACAAAGCATCGTGGAAAGGTAAAGCATGTTAAGCGTGCTGCTGCTGCCGCTGCTGCTGCTCAGTTGCCTGGAACACGTAACCCAGGATCTCCGTCGCTCGTTTTTCAGGGGCGCACATCGTGAGTTCCGCCTCAACGACAGCAGGTAGCCGTGTCCGCCTGGGAGGGGCGGGGGTTAGGGTGGTGCTGCATGAGGGTGTCTGGGCACTGGCGTCTCGAGGCTGTCAGGGAGTAGAGGAAGCCATCGAGAAACACCTTTGCGCACTTAAAACAGAGAGGCCCATCCCGGGGCTTACATGTTTCCCTCGCAGCTCGTGTCCTCGCGTAGCACTCTTTTGGCCCGACAGCTCCTCCCCCTGGGGAGAGCCAATTGTAAGGCCCCCACGACTCGCCCTGCAGCTATCAGTAATGGATTGTCAATAGCCGGGCTTTTCACCCAAAATAATAACCATCGGGGCCTTAAGAACGGTATTCAAGCACTATTCATTTACTCAAGAGCCTCAAGATCCTGCACCACCAGCCTGAGCGGGATGTGTCGGGATGGGCCTGCACCTCCTGCTGACGCCCACGGGCGCCGGTGGACAGGAAAAGCTCCTACTCGTCACACAGGCCTTGGCGGTTCAAACAGCCCTAAA
>NC_066518.1:19357291-19359791 GCF_024679095.1 Eriocheir sinensis
AGTAACTCTTCAAAAACATATAAAACTTGGGTCTAATAAAAAGCTTATTATGCTACCCTCACGGACAGGACCAGTTGACAGCCCCGGAGAGGTTCGTACCCTGGGCGGCGGGCGACGCCTAAGCTTGCGGCGAAGAAGAGAGGCTGACGGCGCAACAAGTTTGTTTGTGTTCCGTAACTTGAGGCTTCGGCCGGCCCGTGGGAGGCGGCCATAAATAGTGGACTGAGGTGCTGTCTCACTCACCGCGGCCCCACTCCAGCCGCCCATATAAGGAGGCTTTCATGAAAAGAAGGATTCATAGGGCAATGATTACCCCAGCACAGAGGAAAATATCACCACTTCAGCAAACTATTCTAAACCCGAACTCTACAAAGCACTGTCTTATATATTGTCTTTACCGATCCTTGGTAAAGTGTCTTTCTCGATTTCGGTTGAATGGACGTTTCAGTGCTTGAGGTGCATAAATATTTAACAATCGCGTGTCTCACTGAAAACAAAGTAGTTAGAAATTAATGCAACTGCTTCTTTTCTACAACTACTGGTCAACAGGGATGAAGTGCAAATGTTACTATACTTACCTGATGAACCCAGCAACCATTCGATACGCTGCGAAGCCAACAAGAACACTTCAAACATGACCTAAACGGAGTCTCATATGGAATACACACACACACACACACACACACACGAGCATATACACATAATGGTAAACACACACACACACACACACACACACACACACACACACACACACACACGAGTATATACACATAATGGTAAACACACACACACACACACACACACACACACACACACACACACACACACTCACACACATAAAAAAACAGAACATACGTAATCGTCAAGAGGCCGGTAGGTAGCCCTTTTAAACCTAAACCCGCTTAACCTCACTATCCATGAACTTCTCTCTTTTCTGAATATACGGTATCTACCGTACTGGCACTCACTACATGACTGCCAAGCCTGGTCCACTTATCCAAAACTATTATTAAACCA
Organism: Eriocheir sinensis; assembly: GCF_024679095.1. Taxonomy (NCBI): domain Eukaryota; kingdom Metazoa; phylum Arthropoda; class Malacostraca; order Decapoda; family Varunidae; genus Eriocheir; species Eriocheir sinensis. The sequence goes on from NC_066518.1 coordinate 19,358,309, forward strand.
ATTATTGCCTATACATGTCCTTGTTGAATCTGAATTTATCCAACTTAAACCCGTTGTTACATGTCTTCCCCGGCACCGTTACCACCAAAACCTATTACATCACCCTTATTAAACCCTTTATCCATTCATAAACTTCGCCGGAGATTCCTCGCACCTTTTGCCTTTCTAGATAATGCAGATTCAAATGTATAAGCTTGTCCTGAGAGGAGTGAGCAGGAGGAACACTTAAAAGAATTTTGATTCACAAAAATCTGTAAAAGAACTTGGTCGAATCCTTGGGCATAAACGAGCGCATTTGCATCGGCTACATTTAATTTAAGCGAACGATACAAAATTAAAATAATTCACGTGCATGCTGCAACGTCTGGCTATAAGGGTTAGGATGACGACAAGTTTGACGAAGATGTTCAATCTATCAAGAACAGCGGGCCTGTTAATGTTCACCGGATGGCGGGATGGAATCAAAATATATTTGGAACGTTTACATTGAAACTGGAAACTCAAGAAACATGATGAAAACAATGGAAAAACTTTGAGAGGCCCACCTCAGCCAACGGAATAATACAGGCTGACGATACTGCTGCTGCTGGTGATGATGCTGACGATACTAATGAACATATACGTAAATTAAAGTGCTGATTACCTTTAATTATGTACGTAAATGACTGGTGCAAACATGAACAATCACAACGAGGATCACAACTGTATCTCAAAAAATTGTGTCCTCTGCTGTGAGGTAACTACTAGAATATGCGACCCGGGATATGAGAATATGGATATGAGCCGCCGTAAACACTTGCTGCACAGGAACACGTTGGCCGGGCGAATGCACTCTGCCCGCTGACTCAATTTCAATATTCGTGTTTCTTGTTCTAATCCTTTAAAGGTTCTCTTCTATTCTATCTTTCTTTTTGTTTATTTTTTTTCCTCCCGCTTTTATCTTTCTTCTTGAGCCACATGTAAGGAAATTCAATTTGGTGTCAACGATTTGACGAACAAGACGTATAAACATCACCACCACCGCCGCCACCCCCACCGGCGTTATCTCTTCTGTCTGGCGCTGCTCTATTCTCCTTTTTCTTCTTCCCTCTCCTCTTTACTTTTTTTTTACTCTTCTTTTTATTCTTCTAACGTTCCATCTTTGTATTCTACTTCATCATCGTTACTATTACCCCCTTCCTCTTCTCCTCCTCCTCCTCCTCTTCCTCCTTCTTCTTCTCCTTCTTCTTCTTCTTCTCTTTCTCTCGTTGAAGTTTGTCTCGTTTTTTGTTGTTGTTTTCTTTGTGTATCGTATCTTTTTATTCATTTACATTCATTTTTATTCCTCCTCCTCCTCCGCCTCCACCTCCTCCACCTCGTCTCCCCCCACTGGCTCCAGGCTCACAAAGCATCACACTCCCCGTTCCTCCCCCACCAGCCTGACAACCTAATAAAGTGACTTCATTCTCGATTTGCAGATACAAGGATATTTACATATTTCTTT
>NC_066518.1:19364791-19367291 GCF_024679095.1 Eriocheir sinensis
TTCTGGCACCAGAATCACCTTTTCTTCTTCTTAAAACGCTGGTTAGCTAATGTAAATCCTGTTAGCAATATACACTATCCTATCATTCCGAGTTGAATATCGCCTGCAGAGTGAACCCTCAATGCCCACGCAACAACCATTCAACACAGGCTAACCAAAGTCAATCTTGCATAACCTTCCAATATGGCTGCGTGCCTCCGGGGATGGGGAATGGAAGGGACTCGAAAATGAGGGAATTTCGAGCCATAAGGGCGTCCCAGGTAACAGACTACGGACGCAGACCCGGGTACTTGGTGGGTCATCTCAACACCACCGTCGGTAGTTAAATTTCCCCCGTCGAGTGGTCGTTGAGGCTGATGGGTGCGAGTCTTTCCAAGGATGGTGAAGGGCGGAGTCGAAAGTGTTATGGGCGGGCGAGGGTACGACCACCACCTCGGGGAGAGCGGCGGCGCAGTGGGCAGGTGGGCGGAGCGGGTGTGGTGAGTGGGTGGGTGGCGAGAGGAGGGCATGAGGCATGGAGGAGAGGAAACCGTGGAATAGGTGGCAAACCAAAAAAATAAGCTAAATGACAAATAGAGGAAAATCATGAAAGCAAAACGTCCAAAGAATTATATTTACTTTGAGGAGACTAATTAGGGTCGTACTATAAGACATTTCGCCGCCCAAGAACACCTATTTGACAAGGCTTTCGTAGGAGTTGAGGGCATTTCCAGGAGTAGTTTTATGATCCTGGTGGTAGTTTGACCCTTCCTCTGTACCGTGAACCTGAAGAAACACTCATTAGAACCCGACTGACCCCATCTTTGACCTTTAGAAATAGCTGATGTGAGAAGCGAAAGTCTTATAATACCGCCCATAGTATAAGTAACAGTAACAAAGAAAAGGGGAAAGCAAGAAAAGCAAGACATTGATAAAGAGGAAACCACGAAAAATGCGAAGAAATGTAAGAATTTTTAACTCATCTAAAAAAAAAAATCTTATAAGTAGAAACTGAACGACACCATTAATCAGCAGAATAAAAAAGAAAAAAACGACGCAGCAGGAAAATCAGATAGTATAAAAGAGCCGGAAAAAAGCACAAAACAAAAAAACAACAAAAAAGAAAAAGAAAATTATGGAAGGAGTTAATTCGGCCTGTATTGTATAAGAGTAATTGAGGCATAGCAAAAAAAGTCTCCCCCGCATTGTAAACAAACTTATGGCGTGCACGGACCCCTCGCACACGTAATACCTTGCCCCTTGAACCCCGCGTAAACAATGGCTATCTCCCTCAGCGGCCGCGTCAACAAACTGCTCCTACACACACACACACACACACACACACACACACACACACACACAAAGGTCAAGCAGCCTCGTCCCGCCGCCCTTCGCTACTCCGCCATATTTTACGACGCTCCTCTAATAATTCTTAAAACAATAATGGCCGAATAATTAATACACAGGGTTTTGCATTATCATTTTTTTCCTCTCAGGCTATTGTGGGAGCGGGCAGGACCCAACGATATATTAAGGCGAGAAGTCTCCACACACACACACACACACACACACACACACACACACACACACACACACACACACACACACACACACACACACTTGCACTAATGCCTTACGGAGAATATCAATAAATCGCAGGTAATTTAATTTTACTACGTGGCATTCCGAAGCTGAGCGCACCATTTCATTATCGTGCGAGCCGCGTCGGGGGCATCACAGAGCGTCCCGGCCAGGAGAGATAAAAGGCAGCTTGTATATACGGTCACCGATAATGTAGTGGCTGTCCGAGAGGCAGAAATACACAAGCCCCGCAAGGTATAGGACTGAAGATGCTCTCTCAAGGACGATACATATAAGAAGCGGAGGAGTAGGAGGAGGAGCAAGAGGAGAATGAAGAGGAGGATGTACAAGAGAAAGAAGAGAAGGAGGAACAGGACAAGAGGAACAGGGTATGAAGAAGAGAGGAAAAAAGAGAGAATTAGAAGAAACGTGATTAGCGCCATCCAAAGTTAGCGATGAGTCCAAACAAGGAATGAGATTAACTATGTTCGGAGACAGAGCAAGAAGAAAGAAAAGGAAATGGTGAGAGAGAGAGAGAGAGAGAGAGAGAGAGAGAGAGAGAGAGAGAGAGAGAGAGAGAGAGAGAGAGAGAGAGAGAGAGAGAGAGAGAGAGAGAGAGAGAGAGAGAGAGAGAGTTAAAAAGAAGACATCTTGAAACGGATAAAAAAAATTAAGGCCAAGACAGTTTCCAATAAACACATGTCTACACTTCCTTGGGACTTAGGAGGCCACAAAATCCCTCCCTTGTAGTGTGTGTGTGACAGGACAGTGACCACAGGAAGCGACGCAGAAACGCGCTGAAAATGATGATGCAATAAGAACGTGGAAGTGGAAAAAAAAAATGAGGTGATGGTGGTTGGGAAATGGAGTTACAGGTTTATTAAGAAAACAATAATACTTATGACAAACTTCTCCATTTATGTTGAGTATACATTTACTG
>NC_066518.1:19372291-19419791 GCF_024679095.1 Eriocheir sinensis
CATCCAAGCACAAAGTATTTCCAACAGAGGAGGCAGATCATTAACGGTGCCGCCCTCCCCCGGCCTGGCGGCGTCACCCACAGCGGGCTCAGTCACTCCCCGCCTCGTATTTATGTTGCCCTGATGAAAATTTACCATCACCAAGAATAAATACATAATGGTCGGTATATTTTTGGACTAATATGGCTCACTGAATCTGTTATCAGTCCCGCCAAATTATTATCCCGTTGCCTGACTATTGGCGCGCTAATCTAACATAGGTGGATCGACCTGGGAGTTAGGGGGAAGAGGGTGAATCACCAGCCATTAATGCAGCAAGACTAATGTTTACCTTCAACGATGGGACGCTTAACGACAAGACAAATAATACTAAGAGAAAAACGAGCCCGCACCAACACTGCACACACCCCGCCGTCACTACCGGGCCGGCGAGAAAATAAACCAATTCCAAATGAATAATGAAGATGGAGACGCAATTAAAACGATAAGGGAAGTGAAATACGGCGAAGTGTCTTAAGAGCAGCCAGTAACTTAAGAGGAGTTTGAGGGCAAGAGTGAGATAGTTCACAAGTGTCCTGAAGCATTATGGTGCGGGAGGCGGCGGGTCAAGGGCGGCGGCGCGTGCTGGAGGCGGACCTCGGCCGCAGGACACCACCACGCAGGGGCGGCGGACACCTCACCCTCCTGCTGATGCTCCTTCACCTCATGCTCCTCCTCTCTCCTTCTGCTCCCTCTTGTCCCCTTACTCCTCCTACTTCACCACGGCGAGGCGATCAGTTATTGCATTAAGTAGAGTGCCATCCACCCCGATTTGATCACATGCTGGACTCGTGATCACCAATCAGTACATTCACTGAAAGAACTCTCTTTTGAGCTCATAGGACCGATCTATGGGTACTGCTGTGACCTCACAAATCTTACATCCCTATCTCCCTAACCTAACTCAAGGGGAACAGTAATCAAACCTGTCAAGAAAAACCTTTAGAGGCATGAACGCGACTCCAACCTCAGCCAACCGGGTGACACGCAGGCAGAGGTGGTATCCACTGAGCTATGAAGCGATACGTGTGTGTGTGTGTGTGTGTGTGTGTGTGTGTGTGTGTGTGTGTGTGTGTGTGTGTGTGTCGCCTCGGGGTGCATGCATTCTCGTGTAGCGCCCGGCCCCTTCCGTCAGCAGGGCAGGAAAAGCCCCGCCTCACCCAGATCAACTCGCCACGCACATCCCTCCCTCCTTCCCTCTTCACCCTCCCTCCATACCTCGCCCTGCAACTCTACCTCAAATTACTCCCATCTTTCCACCGCTGCCTTCCCCTCCTGCACCAGCGAGACAGTAAGGTAAAGCTAAAAGGTCCACAAGACGAAGCTGCGCGCTCAAAGAACTAACACCACATCCACAACCGTCGTTTTATTAATTAAATGCTGCTTAATTACCTCTAATTACAGTAATTGTTAGTCGCGAGGCACGCAACCTCCGGAAGGCCGCTGCGGGGAGGGCGGGGGCGCGAATAATGGCCGTGAGGGGCGTCAGGCAGGTCCCCGCAGCCCCGCCCGTGTGTGTGTTGACTTTCCCTGTGCTTATGTCGCCACCCGCCGCCGCCGCCGACCCCACCACTGCATCCACGAGGGTAGAGAACGGCACGGTCAGAGCTCAGGTTGCATTCACGAGCACTCCTTCCTTCTCTCCGTATCTCTCCCTTGCATCACCATTTCCGTTTCTACGATAATGAACACAAACACTGTTACCATTACGGCTATTATCTAGACCACTCATGCTGGCTGGCATCAAAAGAAACATCCGGAAATAGGGATAAAATTTACTGTTAGGAAATCATCAGAAAATCAGACAACTAATCGAAAAACAACGAAAATAGAAAATAGCAAAACAAACAAGACAATTGCCAACCATGATACCACCATTACAACCACTACTACCATCAGCAGTACCATCCCCACCATCAAAACACCATCACCACCCCCACCCTCCCCCGGCCAGCCACCTAAAAACACCGGCAGCCAAACACACACACACACACACACACACACACACACACACACTACCTCCGTGCTCGTAAAGGATCCCGACAGCTCGCTTTATAATTGTATATTTACACGAGTCGCCAGTTTGCTGAGCCCAGGATGTTACTCGTAATTATGTAAGTCAACTGCAAACGCGGCTAGTTTAGTGGAAAATGGCGTGTATCCGTCATGTGTGTGTGTGTGTGTGTGTGTGTGTGTGTGTGAGCAAGTGTCCACGAGCAGCACAGAGTAATCTTGATAATGATTGTGTAAGCCGATCTGTGTGTGTGTGTGTGTGTGTGTGTGTGTGTGTGTGTGTGTGTGTGTGTGTATACTGCCGATCTATGTTGTTTGTGTGTGTTGTGTGCGCATTGAAACCCTGCGTGCGAGGGCTCCTAAATGTTGCTTTACGAGGCCAGCGGAGTGTGTGGAAGTGGTGTCAATCAGGAGCTTTCGTGGGTGAATTATTTTATCTGTGCGCTCAGATGCATCAACACATGGGTGACACGAACTCATATTTTGCACTGAGATCAGCATGACGTATGTTTGTGTTTTTGTGTGTATTTCAACACGGCCTGATCACAAGCTGGACTCGTCACTGACAGCAAGTACCCTCCCGACAAAAGCAAGCTCATTTTAGTCGATCTCTGGGTACTGCTGGGACCTTCACACACCACACACCACATCCCCCTTGCTCAAGGGGGAACAGTACCCGACTCTTGTCAGCGGAAAAATCCCGACCTGAACGGGGTTCAAACCTCCACCTGCCAGGCCGCGAAGCCTGGCAGCGCATAGCTTTGATCACTGAGCTACCGGAGTGTGTGTGTGTGTGTGTGTGTGTGTGTGTGTGTGTGTGTGTGTGTGTGTGTGTGTGTGTGTGTGTGTTAACTCTGCGTGCGGCTCGGAGATGTCGGCACAGCAGGTGAGGACGAGCCATCACCCAGCAAGGACACCCGAGCCACGTGAGGGGGACCACACACACACACACACACATCAATACTTTCCACCCGCCTAGGAATCTTCCGTCACCTGATACATCTATAAACTTCGCCCCTCGTCGGTAGTTAAAAATATATGCCATATTCTTACAGCGGCACTCATAAGCACCCACGAACGTGCTGCGACAGGCCCGGGAAGAATGGCAATGCGCGTGTTGTTCCATCACTGTTTCAAGGTAAAGGGCGCGCTTGACCCTGCCTCCCATATACTTCCTCCATGCTGCTCGAGGCCCACGGGTGCCGCTCATGTAATTCTAATTCCCTTCGTAAACTCTTAGCATTCAAACATTCACGCGCAGTTTACATTCTCGTTTTGTATTTTGCAACACTGTGTGTGTGTGTGTGTGTGTGTGTGTGTGTGTGTGAGAGAGAGAGAGAGAGAGAGAGAGAGAGAGAGAGTTTTCTTGCAACCCTAATATCTCCACTCCTTTGATACGGTAGAATATAATCTTAAACGTTTTTATTCCTTCACAAGTATCACTTTCTTCCCCACGGCCCGGTGATCCATACCTTAATACTCCACAAGAAAAACAAATAGCAGAAAACTGATGTCAGGAGTGATATGATCTGCAATACCCAAGTACCGACCAGAAAGAAAGAACAAGTGGATCCTTGAAACTTTCTCGCCCTTATCGCACGACGGGTTTTGAAAAAATTGCTTGAAGATAAGAACTCCTTTCTGAGGCACAACGTGAGCTGTGAACCCTCGGCAGAATGTTTGTTCTTGGAGTCTCATTGCCAGACCAGCGGCACTAATGGCACGCCTAGTGGCTCCTATGTGATACAAATATCAAGTTCGATTCTTGACGGCCACAACAACATATCATCCACGGCGCAGGTCGGCACTCAGCACAATACTAACAAAATACTGTAACCCAGGATGATGTCACGAAGGGTTTGTCATGAAGATACAGCAAGACATGTTGGACAAAAAAATAATGTCCTTGAAAACGTTTCATATATACGCATCATCATCTCTCTCTCTCTCTCTCTCTCTCTCTCTCTCTCTCTCTCTCTCTCTCTCTCTCTGAGACACACACACACACACACACACACACACACACACACACAGAGAGAGAGAGAGAGAGAGAGAGAGAGAGATACACTGTAACTTCCACTTTTTTTTCTAGCAGTTCGCTGTCACCGGCTGCACACCATGACGAGGATGCACGTGATTTTTTCCCAACATATTCCTTCACTTTCATCTGTGGAAACATTACACATTTTTATTATGAAAACGTGAGAGAGAAATATAAAAGTATGAAAAGCCGAGAGATGAAAGCATAAAAAATAAGTGTGAAAAGCCAAGAGGTGAAAGCGGGCACATGTTTAAATTTTCAAACATTTGTTACAATGAAAAATTAAACTGCCGAGGTGACATAAGTGATTACAGGAAAGTTAAGAAAGGAAAAGAAAATTGACGCCGAAACATTTACTACACGCGAGGAAACATCAGACTTGATTAATGGCCTGCAGACAGACACCGGCTGTTTCTCGGTTTTGTGTAAACGGAGATAAAATGACGCTTAACTTAGAGAGCAAACTGACAGCGCTGACGTGTGTACACGACAGCCAACAAAGATTTATAAAGGGGCACGCTAAAAACACCCAACACGTGCACGTCAACGAACATTGACGAAATATTTATGTGATTAGACCAGCCACATAACCCAGGAAAAGAAACCGTGGAAAGGTACTTATATATAATATGATAACGCGATAAATCGCTTCAGTCAGTAGGAATTTTCCCTCACACGAAGCAATATGGAACGCTCCGTTTTGTTCAATGCATAACAAAAGAAAGCAAAAGGCGAACTATTAACTTAAGTTATTTCTAACCAGCATTACAGGTAGCACTTAGGAAATTAGGGCCTACTTCAGTATCTTCTCCAAGCATCGCTGACAAGGACACTTGTTGGACACTTACAGATCTTTCCTTCCAATTCCCGCACACAGTGTTGTGGCACTTGGGCGTTGACAAGGAAGGAAACAAACAGCGGTGAGTTACGTTGTGTTGGTGATGGTGATGCAGTGGTGGGGGGTCGTGGAGATAGAGGAGGGGGTGGTGAGGATGACGACATACTTGTAGGTGTAGGGGGAGCATGGTGATGATGGTGGTGGTGGTGGGGCTGCGGTGGTGGAGATGCCCGTATGTTTGGGAAAAAATATTGTATGGTGGTGGTGGGATGGGTTGAAGGGAGTGGTGTTGCATGGTGGTGGTGGAGGTGTTGTTGTTGTGGTGGTGGAAGTGGTGGTGTAGTGGTGGTGGAGGTGGTGTTGTGGTGGTGGTGGAGGGGCGCCTCGCGGGGCACGCTTCTTCTGCGGGTAATAGAATGTGTGTGGAAGGGCCGTGTAATCAATGTGAATATGTCAATCTGGCTTGTTTGTTCAATAACTCTCTCTCTCTCTCTCTCTCTCTCTCTCTCTCTCTCTCTCTCTCTCTCTCTCTCTTACACACACGCACACACACACACACACACACACACACACACACACACACACACACACACACACACACACTCTCTCTCTCTCTCTCTCTCTCTCTCTCTCTCTCTCTCTCTCTCTCTCTCTCTCACACACACACACACACACACACACACACACACACACGCGACCGTCGGGATGCAGAGGGCCGCCGATTCAACAAGCCGCGTGAGGCCGCCGCGGCCTCGCTGGGGGTTCCCTCATTTACATCGTAATTACGCTTAGAACAGTCAAGTGCGGCTTTAATTACTTGCATTTACTTATTACTTTATGCAAGCGTTGTTGCCTTTTTTATTGGCGATTGGGCCGTGCGGGGTTAGGGGTGGTGGAGGGGACAGGGAAATGGGCCCAAGGAGATGGTAAGGTGAGGAAAGGGAGTTATGGACGGTCACATCAGGCCCGGCCACCGCTGCTCCTCCTCCTCCTCTTAATGCAGAGTGGAATCATCGGGAAAAATGAGGGACAGTTCGTTTTTGAAAAAAGATCATCAACAATGAACAAGAAGAAAGAAAAGAATGAGAATGGACCTGCTGACACCACCACTGTTAATAGAGTTAGGGGGAGGAATGGACCTAGAACGGCAAGAAGAAGAACGGTCAGAAGAAATAAAGGATAGGAAGAGGTACAGAGAGAGATAGAAAGTAATAGGAGGAGGTTTAGAAAGCAAGATTTGTGCAAAACCTTTAAAATAAAGCTTTTGTCATAGCAAAGCCATCAGATTACGGTTAAGAGAGATGAAAGAGAGAGAGGTTAAGAGAGTTAGGAGTCACCAGTAGAGATCACCAGTAGAACGCCCCCCTTGGAACCCATAGTTGCGATCAGAAGAAGTGGTGGAAGTGGAAGGTGCTTTTGAATCTTCCGGTTAAGTGATTGAGAAGAAGGTTTTACAAGAAAACAAGAAAAAGAAAGTGACGGTAGTTGGAGGTGGAGGGATGCACCCTTTCTTCTTGAAATTACAGGCGTATAGAAAGGCATACTTTGGAAAAGAAGGTAGATGTTGACAGGGACAGGGCAAGGCGTTTGACGGTGGCAGGTGAGATTACTGAGAGATAACTGCCAAAGCCTCGACAAGCCTGACAGAGATAGTCTTGGGTTCTAATTGTGAAGGAAGACAGATATGAAATTGTGAAATAGAAGGCGATAAAATAAATTTTCAACATAATTAAAAAAAAAAATTATCCTCACCTAGTCACTAACATAGAAATACAATGTGAGAGGCGGAATATTACGAAATGAAATAATAATAATTAGAGGGTGATTTATGATATAATGGAAAAAAATGTTTAGCTCAAGTTTTTTTTTATAGTTGGACTCCTTTATCATTTAGTTTGGTCAACAGCATGATTTTCCTTTTTGAACATAATACATCAAGACAAAGTTCTCTTTCTGAATCCTGATACCAGGAAAAGTTTGTGTATGCAAGGTGTCATATATAAGCTAGGCTACTTTTCCGTACGAACACGACCATCCATTTTTACAAACAAATACCAGACAAAGATAACACACTGGGTCTGTGTGACTGTAACAACTATATCAGATTTATGTGGTTTCCATTGCCACTGGAGGGTAGTTGGTGACACGCAACAATGTGAACGAAGCCATAAACATTTTATTGGCAACTTTATTTTCACATTAGTTTACCCAGATGAGACACTGGCCATGTGTCCCGGGGTAATGAGTTATTACCCGCCGCACTTTCATGGGCCATGGCGACGGAGGTGACCACAGAGGCCACGTGCATCTACAGCGAATGGCCCATGCTTTACATTTACCGTTACTTCACATACAGAGGTTAATATAAGCTTTCTTGAGTTGTATTCCTATAACTTCGGAAATATTTGTAACAAATAAGCTGATGCTTTCTTGAATATCTTTATTAAGAATGGAAAATAGCTATTTTGAAAAGTTTTTTTTTTAAGTAAATGCCACAAAGTGAACTTAACTCCTTGAGGCTCCAGTAACCGCACGATTCTGAAAGGAGAATGTTTGCAAGCACACTAGAGTAACGTAGCTCAGGCGGCACCTAATGTAAGTGATACAGTGTTGAAAGGTACAAGTTCGGGTTGGAAATATCAGTGAGAAAAATATCTTCTGGCATAGCCTTTCTTTGATAATATGTACGTGACCCTTATGCCTCAATACTTACATTCACTTTTCCTTATGAGTACGGCCAACCGTCTTTACAAACACATACCGAAAAATTTCTTGGGAAGGGGTTAATCCAAAAGATGCATGCACTCACCCAGCTCCAAGAAACGAGTGTAGCTTCAACTGAATCGTTGGTGACAAAATGTGTGGCTTCAGTCCTTTGACACGATCCCGTTACCTGACATTGAGTTATAAAGATTGAAGTTAACTTTTTCCCGCCATCGTATTCTATATATGGCATTTTTTTCTTTACGTTTTAATGTTCCGTGTTACAGTGCATGAGTTATGCAATTTATCACTGCCACTCATAGCAATAAAATATTGGCAGTATACAAATCCATCCGATGTTGCCGCAGTAATCTAATTTTCAGGCATAAGAAGCACTTTGATTCGTAGCTTCCGCCGAGGCAGACTACAGAAGACAACCCAGGATATTAAAGCAAGAACAAGGAAAACGTGTGGCCCTGAAGCAATAAACGAGGCTAAACAAAAATAACAACGACGATCACTCATGTCACTCCAGCGGCAAAAGAAGTGAAAGCGGATGCTGGTGGTCATGCGTGACTCGTTACGGCATCACTTCCTTCACCACTCTCGATAAATACAAACATAAGAACTCTAATAGGGATGATAACATACTGTCAGAGTGTAATCAAATAATAATCCTATTATTCTTTTGCATTTCTCTCCCTAAGAAGCTCATGTTCGCAAAGATGTCCGCCTTGTAAGAGTTATTTTCATATCTGACAAACTGTTTACGGCATCAAGATTGTTCGAAGAGTATCACAGCGCTGATCATCTGGCGCTCTGCTGCTGCCGGAGAGGTTATGTTCTTTATCAACTCGGTAAAAAAAAAAAAAAATATATATATATATATATATATATATATATATATATATATATATATATATATATATATAGATATATATATATATATATATAGGGAAGTGTTTGAATAGCTGTTCAGGGCAAAAATAATTGTGTCGTGTGTGTGTGTGTGTGTGTGTGTGTGTGTGTGTGTGCCTACAGGAATAAGACGCAAAAGCGCACTGGAAACATAAGACAAACTCTCAGAATCACGAATGAAAACTCAATTATCTACTGTCAAAAGTGCATCGTTCCTTAAAGTTCGTTTACAAGAAAATTGTTCAAGCAAATCAAAATATGCTAAATCGTTGCAAGACTACAGAAAAACGTAAGGCAATTGCGCAGCATGAGACGTTTGACACGAGTACTTGAATGAAGAAAAGCGACGCATTTCCTCCCCCTCTCGTTCCTCACACACTCAAGGTAATAATGCCTGTCTTTACGCCTTCGATGTATGCAGGGACGGGGACCGGCGAGCCGGCCCTTCACCGGGGTCAAGTACGTCCTGCGGGGGGAGACGGCAGGCAGACAGACGCTGCCGCTCGTCTCTTTGGTCGTGGGAATGACGGCCACACGCCTCCGCCTCGCAGAAAACACTTCCTCATTTGCATAACAACACAAGGTCTTGGAAATGAGCAAATGATCCGTCTTAGCCAAGTGAACTACATTTAATACTTGTTAATCTGCTTGTCGTGTGATGGAGCAGCTGCGTATGACAAGGCGTTTTTAACAGAAAAGTCCTATAGTCTTACACACCATTTTTTTTACATGGTGCTACAGCGTGTCACGGTATTCCATGTACCATTAACATAGCCTCTTATTTTCACAGCTTCCCCCCACCCCCTTCACAGCCTCCACCATCCCCACCTTCACCCTCAACAAAAGAAGCAGCAACAACCAACCACCCCCACGACCACCACAAGCCACAAGCCCTAACATCACCACCAACACTGCCGGCAAACACAATAACTAAGTAAAATATTCACGACCTCAAGGCTCCAGCATCGTAAGAATAGTGAGCAGGAAAGTTCTCAGCGCTGCGAGGCCTTGTTTCTATTCATGGTGGCGAGCGGTGGCGTGCGAGGAGCCATCAGCCAAATCCGGGAAGCTGTGATCACCTGTAGTTTTCGCGTTGATGGCTCCTCACCCTGCGTGCGCCGCCTGGCTAAGGGCACGCCGCCGACCCCTCGTCACGCCGCGCCAGGCACAGTGATACACCTCGCCCTGCTTCCTTGTGATACACTGGGGCGCCTACTGCAGCCACCGTTAGCTGAGACTTATCTGTTATCTCCTTACTCTTTTGTCTTATCTGCCACTGATATTCTACATGTCTTCTTGTGCTAGGGTGAGATAGTTTGCTTAGTTGGTTTTCATATTCGTGAAAAGAAAATACTTAACCTTTCATGACGCTCCCTTTCCTACATCACACATTTAATTGAATTTCTTTTTCATCGTAAAACACGTTGATTTTGACTAAGAGAAGGACTTTGACATGGTGGCAATTGTAAAGAAAATGCATGAGGTTTGATAGCAATGTTGGGATAGTCTATCGATTTTTTTTTTTAAAGAAATATATATGCAGGGATGGAACAGACACTATTTAGACTTATTAAATATTTCAGAAGAGCTATAATAATCTCAACTGTTTCAGGGTGCTAAAAAGAAATATTCAAAAAGCTTAACTGAAGGTATAAGGAATTAAGCAACAATAACATTGTTGATGAAATTTATCTCCCGTTCGGTTAGTCCTTTGAGCCAATTGTGGGGTAACACGACACAAGGCTAGTGTAACATCCAGGATACCAAAGTTACCTTCCCCAGGTTTCCCGAGGTACCCATTCATCGACCATTCCAAAAGAAAGGATGAACAGCTGGGTGGACTGCACGCCAACTTCCCGGGCCGGAACTCACACGAAAGCCCCAAAATTCGTAGTCAGGGACCACTGCACTGCGAAGGCCACGATTTCCAATACTGATCTTTCTAAAACAAAATTGTTCTGTCCACTCCCATGCCATGACTTTACTTTGCATCTTTTAGAAACGAAGACCCTCTCAACAGGAACTGCAGGACTCCAAGTCGGATATCTCTCTCTCTCTCTCTCTCTCTCTCTCTCTCTCTCTCTCTCTCTCTCTCTCTCTCTCTCTCTCTCTCTCTCTCTCTCTCTCTCTCTCTCTCTCTCTCTCTCTCTCTCTCTCTCTCTCTCTCTCTCTCTCTCTCTCTCTCTCTCTCTCTCTCTCTCTCTCTCTCTCTCTCTCTCTCTCTCTCTCTCTCTCTCTCTCTCTCTCTCTCTCTCTCTCTCTCTCTCTCTCTATATCTATCTATCTATCTCTATCTATCTATCTATCTATCTATCTATCTATCTATCTATCTATATATATATATATATATATATATATATATATATATATATATATATATATATATATATATATATATATATATATATATCTCTCTCTCTCTCTCTCTCTCTCTCTCTCTCTCTCTCTCTCTCTCTCTCTCTCTCTCTCTCTCTCTCTCTATATATCTATATATATATATATATATATATATATATATATATATATATATATATATATATAAATAAATATATATATATTTATATATATATATATATATATATATATATATATATATATATATATATATATATATATATATATATATATATATATATATATATATATATATATATATATATATATATATATATATATATATATATATATATATATATATATATATACACACACACACATACACACACAGATGTGTGTGTGTGTGTGTGTGTGTGTGTGTGTGTGTTGTGTTGTGTGTGTTATATATATATATATATATATATATATATATATATATATACATATACATATATATATATATACACACACACACACACACACACACACACACACACACACACAAGTACACACACACACATATGTGTGTGTGTGTGTTTTTGTGTGTGTGTGTGTGTGTGTTTTTCATTGTATGTGTGGGCATGTGTGTGTGTGTGTGTGTGTGTTATAAATATGCAGCCCAGAAGAAGAGTGTCTCAGGGTCCAGTTAGCTTTCCTCTCAGACCCACTATAATCTCCGTTCCGGCCGAAACATTACACCACCTGCGTTACCTTTTTACTCCACTGAAATAGCCACTTCTCCCTAACCTGGAGGCGCATAAATCCCCCTGTCAGGTGGTGTGTGTGTGTGTGTGTGTGTGTGTGTGTGTGTGTGTGTGTGTGTGTGTGTGTGTGTGTGTGTGTGTGTGTGTGTGTGTGTGTGTGTGTGTGTGTGTGTGAAATATTCATTAACAGAAAATTTCGTAAGCATCTATCAACTTCCAACCTTCTTTCTGATCACTGAGGGGCTCTACAAGTGATCTTACATTCTTAACTGATTCCCGGTCATTTCCTCTTCCGTTTTTTGTTGTTTTTTACAACAAAGGAGACAGCTCAAGGGCACAAAAAAAGTAAACAATAATAAAAAAAAAGCCCGCTACTCGCTGCTCACAAAAAGAATCCAAAGAGGTGGACGAAAGAGAGGTCAATTTCGGGAGGAGAGGTGTCCAGATACCCTTCTCTTGAAAGAGTTCAAGTCGTAGGCAGGAGGAAATACAGAAGTAGGAAGATTGTTCCAGAGTTTAGCAGCGTGAGGGATGAGTGAAAATGCTGGTTAACTCTTGCATGCGGTGAAGCTTTTGCTGTTGCCTCAGACAACTCGAAAGCTTTTGACAGAGTATGACACAAATCCTTGATTTTAAAACTACCTTCCTAAGGAATGTATCACGTGTCTTTTCTCTATGTGTGGGCATCTGAAAAAATACAACTTCAAGTTGCAATGCTAAAAGCATTCCTAAAAGCATTCTAATACAATAAAAGCAACCATGCCTGTGCTGTTTTTCTAACCATATGTAATATATACGATGCTCCTATAGCGAATGTCTAACAATAACGCAAGGTGTTTATCATAATTATTGTCTCCTAAATGGACGAAATTTTAAGTATTCACTTGTGTGTGAAGTGTTAAAGGATAATTTCATCACCCAAACACGACAATATTATAGTGCTACATACAACACAGATCAATTCACTTCGACTAAGAATCCACCTGTGTGTTTCAATTAGCGTTACTGTGTCAGCTCAAACTCTACTGCTTCATTTCACTTGATTTAGGCAAGTGAAGCCACACCCAACACACGCAGTGATACCAACATGAGTAGCATGTTATCAATGGCTTCGTCCTTGGTGTCAGTTTGTCTCGTGCTGAATGTGTAACGATGCTTATTTGAGTGTGTGTACAGCCCATACTCTCTGAAAATACATTGCCGTCACACTCTTTACAACAAACATTCTCGGGCTATTCATATTTCAAAATCTTAACAAAAAATTTAATATCTTCTTATATCTTGGTAAATCAGCTTCCTTGAGGTTAGCCGTTTTGTATCGCCTTGTGCAATTCTTTTCACCCCTCTCCTCAGAAGCTAAGCATATCCATAAGCCTAGTTCATACCTATATGAAGTATGCATCCCTTGTGTAGGGGGCTCCACGCACACAGCCTTTAACCCTGCTGAGGAGTCATAAGATTTTTTTGCGGTATTGGTATCATGAGTCATAATCGTGATAAAAAGTTTAAAGGGTTATATCTCTGGAACAAAACTACGTAGAGGAGTCTAGTTTCTTGTATCCTACACTTCAAACATTGTTTTATAAGGTATTAGGGGATATTGAAAAAATTCTGCAAAAAACTATTTATTTGAAAACTTTGAAAAAAATAAGTCGCCTGTAATAACTTGTTTTGCGCAGATGCTGCGTCAAAATAGTGTACCATGAGACCTCAACAGGGTTAAAGGCAGAATAGTTTAAAGGCCTTCGCCTCGTCAGCTTCCCTCTTCTCACTGACTCTATTACCTCTAATTCCGCCGCAGTGTTGCATTTCTTTTTTGCCGCTCTTTTCATGGCAACTTTTCTTCTGAGCTTGTTAATTGCATGCCTCCACTCCTCTTGGGGTCCCTCTCAGCAGCAAAGCAGGGGGAGTCTGCCTATAAATAAATATAATACTATGTTTGGGTTCATAAGAAGGAGTTTCAAATATAAGACGCCGGAAGTAAATTTATCTTTAATTTCATATGAAAGACGCAGGAAGTAAATTTATCTTTTTTTATAGATCGTTGTTTAAGCTTTCACCTGAAGTGCGCAGTGCACTCTTGATCTCATAATTACAAGAAAGATATCGAGTAACTCGATCAGATCCTTGCCAATTTCTATACTACGTAGTGATGGTTACTTTGCTGCTACAAGAGTTAATTCAGCGTCCCCGTACATACGTGCAGGAATTGATTTAATCTGCTCTACGGGTCACTGAATTACCTGACAGATATATGAAATAACGAAAGCAGGAAGCTTTGTTGCAAACCAACATGATTCTGCTCCTAGTTCTTCTACGTTTCAATGTTTCCTCCTCCTCCTCCTCCTCCTCCTCCTCCTTTAATTTAGTTAAAACTGAAAACAAATTGGTTGGCTCCATCGGACGACTCTTTAATAATAAATCGGAAAAAGTAATATTAAAACTGTATAATTCGTTGGTTCGACCCCATCTAGAGTACTGTGTACAGTTTTGGTCTCCTTGTTACAGAAAAGACATAGAAAAGTTGGAACGGGTTCAACGAAGAGTAACAAAGATTATTCCTAGGTTGAGGATTTATCATATGAACAAAGGCTTAAAGAAGTAAATTTATTCAGCCTATCAAAACGAAGAATGCGAGGCGATCTAATAGAAGTGTTTAAAATGCTTAAAGGATTCAGTGATATTAATGCGGAAGATTACTTTACAATTGATCGATCAAATAGAACAAGAAGAAATCACAATTTGAAGATAAGTGGTAAAAGATTCTCGTCGCACGAAGCTAAACACTTCTTCTTCAACCGAGTTGTTAATGTTTGAAACTCTCTACCCTGTGATGTCGTTGATAGTACAACAGTTACGGACTTCAAGAATAGATTAGACAAATATTTTGAATCCAACCAGCAACTAAGATATTACTCATTGTCGTAATAACGTTAAGTTCTTTCGCATACTGGTGTCCTTGTCCACTTTTATCGCCCGGTTAGTGGTAGCAGTAATGGTAGTTCTTTCCTCTTTCCTACATAATTTCCATGCAGTTTTTCCGTGCTGCATGGTTCTTTTTCCTTTCCTGCCAGCTTTGGCCGGAGGGATGGGGGGGTGGGGGGTGGGGAGGAGCCTTCGCCTTTGCTGTCCTTCATCTTCCACCTTTGAATAGATAGTTAGTGTAGCTTGTCACAAACAGCCTCGAAAGGACCAGCAGGTCTGCTGTTGTTTGTTCTTCCTTTGTGTTACTTTGTGTTCCTCTTCTTCCTCCTCCTCCTTTTTGCGCTACAGACTAACCTGGGAACAATCAAAGCGAAGCGATGCAGTACAAATATCGGCAGGAGTTAGTTCTCGTAGAGTCCCCCGCCACTAGAACAGCCTTCCTACCGAGGTAGTTAGTGCGGAAATGCTAATTTTTAAGAATCCCATCAATCGTTAACTTTTTTGCGTCAGGATTGAACTGAATGTACCCACGAGTGCGTACAAAAGTACTTTAATCTGTCTGCAGGTCACTCTAGTGGCTGACGCATTGATTAAATAACTAAAAGCAGGAAGTTTCATAACAAGCTAACAAGCTTTCTGCTCGTTTATGTCTCAGCGTTTTCTCCTCCTCCTCCTCCTCCTCCTCCACCTCCACCCCCACCCCCACCTCCTCCTCCTCCTCCTCCACCTCCACCCCCACCCCCACCCCCACCTCCTCCTCCTCCTCCTCCTCCACCTCCACCCCCACCCCCACCCCCACCTCCTCCTCCTCCTCCTCCTCCTCCTCCTCCACCCCCACCCCCACCCCCACCCCACCTCCTCCTCCTCCTCCTCCTCCTTCCCTATATCCTCTTCATCGCATGTCTCTTTTGGTAAGTTGTTTATCTTGCATTAAATTAAAATAATACAGGTAACACTATTTGCCTAAGAACGCTATAAAAATCTTAATCCCCAACATCATAAAAAGGAAACATTACCTGAAAAGCGGCCATTCACTCACGCAGACACGTACCAAACACACCCACAGGAAAACTGCGAGCCTAAAAATAATGCAACCCATTTCTTACCGAAAGGATAGAATTGATATCAGCATCACATACGGAAACGATGAAGAATAGTGTTCATTACTGTGAGCGCGGCATCGGGTAACCCAGGACGCCGCGGGAGGGACGCCACGGCCCAGCATCTGCCGTAACTCAGACCACCTGTTGACAGCGGCGGCGTCCCAATCAGGGATTCCACTCAGAGGATCCCGCGACTTGGAATGCCAGGTAAAGCGACGCTAAAAGGTACGTCATATACAGCGACACCCTACACAGGTACGCATGCACGCACGTGCAGAAACATATAAGAACATAAGAACGTAAGGAGACTGCAAGAGGCCGGTTGGCCTATACAAGGCAGCTCCTGTACACTCATCCCCACCTTACCTCACCATCCATGGCTTTATCTAACCTCTTCTTGAATGTATCTATGGTATTGGCACCCACAACATGGCTCCCAAGCCTGCTCCGTTCATCTACCACTCTATTGGTGAACCAATTCTTGCCTATGTCTTTGTTGAATCTGAATTTGTCTAACTTGAAACCATTTCCACGCGTCCTACCTGGCTCTTTTACTATCAAAATCTTATTGACATCCCCTTAGTTAAAGCCCTTCATCCATTTAAAGACTTCGATCAAGTCTCCTCGCAACCTTCGCCTTTTTAGAGAGTGTAGGTTTAACTGCTTCAGCCTGTCTTCATAAGGCAAGTTTCTCACCCCCTGAATCATCTTTGTCATCCTCCTCTGTACACATTCTAACATCTTGATATCCATTCTATAGTAGGGGGACCAGAACTGAGCTGCATAATCGAGATGAGGTCTAACTAGTGCTAAGTAAAGTTTGAGGATGACTTCAGCGCTCCTATTGCTGACGCTCCTTGAGATGAAACCAAGTACTCTGTTTGCCCGATTTGTAGCCTGAATGCATTGAACCCTAGGACGGAGGTCAGCGCTCGCTAGTACTCCCAAGTCTCTCTCACGCCCAGACCTGCTTAGAGGAGTGCCATTTAGGGAGTAATTGTGTGAGGGATTATTCCTACCTACACTCAGAATGCTACACTTTCCGACATTGAATTCCATCTGCCACTTCCCCGCCCAATCATATAGTCTGTCAAGCTCATCCTGGAGAACGCTAGCGTCCCTGTCTGATTGGATTACTCTACCGATCTTGGTATCATCTGCGAACTTACTGACATCACTACTAATTCCTGTGTCCAAGTCATTGATGTAAATAATAAAAAGCAGAGGACCCAGCACCGACCCCTGTGGGACTCCACTCGTAACACTGCCCCATTCAGATTTTTTACCATTGATTTGCACTCTCTGCTTCTTACCACTAAGCCATGCCCTGATCCAGTTCAAAACTTTCCCATCTACACCGTGAGCCTGTAATTTTAGTAATAGCCAGTGATGAGGAACTTTGTCGAACGCCTTACTGAAATCTAGATATAATATGTCATAGTTTTCATCTCTGTCAACCGCCTCGATCACTTTAGTGTAGAAGGACAACAGATTAGTAAGGCAAGACCTACCCTTTGTGAACCCATGCTGTGAGTCATGAATTAAACTATGCTTCTCTAGATGGTCCCGAATGCTCCCGGCTATAATTGACTCCAACATCTTGCCTACAACTGATGTTAAGCTAATTGGGCGATAATTTGAGGTGGCTGACTTGTCTCCCTTTTTGAAAATCGGCGTCACACTAGCTACTTTCCATTGATTGGGCACATACCCAGAATTCACCGACATCTTAAAGATATCGGTAATTGGGCCACTGAGGACCTCCTTGCATTCTTTCAGCATCCGTGGGAATACTTCGTCCGGCCCCGGCAATTTGTTTTTCTTCAACCTACCAATCTCATCCTGGACTACTTGCCTAGTGATGATCACATCCCTCAACTTGTTCTCTTCGCCCTCATATACCTGAACTCTCTCCGGAATGGTTGTTAGATCTTCCTGCGTGAAAACTGAGAGGAAATAGTCATTCATCATTTGACTCATATCTTCTCCATTCTCAACGACCTCACATATATACTCTCTTTTGCCCGCGCACGCACGCACGAACCGATAAAATAGGTGCAGCAGGAGGTGGTGAGGGCTGCGTGGTTGCGGCGCCGCACGTCCGGGCCGCAGCTCATGTGTTTATGGGTGCACCGAGGAGGCACCAGAATCGGATATGAAAACACGGCCTCGCAAACCTTACCCGGACATCGCCTCCACGGCCATCGCTCCGCCACCGCCATCGCCTTGCTCCTCACGCCCAAAGGCCACAGCAAATGTGTAACAAGAGAAATATGTACAGGCAACAAGACTGCATTATACTTGAGTTCAGAAAAATCATTCAGAAGAGCTTTGTCTCCGCCTTTAAAAGAAAAAGCGAAGATGAAGTAAAATAAATACAGAAAATCTCCGCAAAAAAAACTTTCCTTAAAACAGACGAAAAATGTTCACTGTAATGGCTTGAAATATACATCAGGCAAACAAGACTAAAGTAAATTATTCTGATGAACTGTGAATACATGACAAAAACACAATGTGGATTGCATTACAGACACCAATGAAAATGGTACTGCCATGATCGAAGGTGTATTTACTTATTTATATTTATATTTATCTATTTACAGCAAATGAAGACACAAGACGTGTATGATATATTTCAGATCCACAAGATATGTTATGATGATATGTGTAACGATAACAATATCAACTATTTTCATTACTCAACAGTGAAGATACAGCTTTTGGAAAATATTTTGTACTTATAGTGTTTTTGTTATCAATTTCCAGTTAATCTGAAGGCAGACAAAGCCCACCCTGGCAGTGTTTTACCTGGGGACACACACGTACAAAATTATTAATTGCGATGTCGAGCCTGATCTTGATGCACACTGAGATATAGGAATCATGGCCGGATTAACAAACCTGCCCGCCGAGCCGTGGAGTTTGCCTCTTGGGGGTGGAGAGCGGGGCTTCAAGCTTTACGGTAGAATAATAATGCATTGTATATCATTCAGTCATTGAATATAAATGTGAAACCTGATGAGAATTTTCAAGCCACCTCTACAGGAAAGGCATGTAGTCAATCATGGATGTCTCCTCTCTAGTTAGAGCAGCAATGTAAAGCAGGGGGATACACGTTTTTGTTTACTTCCGAGCGGCGGCACCGTACCAACTTTGATTAAGTCGATTCCGTGCGTCAAGTTCCGCGCTGCAGAATACATCCACACGGCAGCCATGATGAGCATGTATGTGGTTCTGCGAGTCATTCAAGTTGACACTTACCAATGCTATTCAAAACAAGAAGAAAGACGCGTAACGAGTCTGTGAGAGGACAAACGGCCTAGAGGGAAACACAAGGGAATCTAACACAATTATATCCTCCTCACCTGTGAATTTATCTAATCTTTTCTTGAATATATCCATCGTAATTGCACTCATCACACGATTGCTATGTAAGTGCTTTTTGCTCATCTGCACATCTATTTATAAACCAGTTCTTGCCAATTCAACGTCTTTCTTAAGTCAGAATTTCTTTAGCTTAAACCCGTTGTTACCAGTCCTTCCCCGCTCACTTACGCCATGTATCTAAAAATATCTCCCTCGCTAAGTCTTTCATCAACATGTAAACTTAAATATAGTTCAAGCATAATAATTTTCTCCCTTTCGGTATAGAAGTGTGTGTGTGTGTGTGTGTGTGTGTGTGTGTGTGTGTGTGTGTGTGTGTGTGTGTGTGTGTGTGTGTGTGTGTGTTCACGTTTTTGCCTATGACGCCGGTAGGCTTTCTTGGTGGGGCCTAATGTTTGGCCCCAGTCCCAGGGAAGTGTTCAAAGTGGAGCAATCTTGCGTGGCTCATGCTGCCCCCCCAAGAGTTCATCTTTGATATGTTCTTTAGAGAGAATCTATAGAGTCCGGACTGATAGGTGGTCTTCAGGACAGCATGCGGGTAGTTTTTTTTTTTTATAGTTTTTTATGCCACGCGGCGGTGACTGAAAAATTCCAGCTTGTGGCGGCGGGCGAATAGCTCTCCCTAGCCCGTGCCCCATCCCTGCACACAGGTATACATAGGCTGGGAACACGGCCTTCGGGTTTTACTCTGGCAAACGACATTTAAATGTTAACAAATACACTTAATAAAAGTAAAATCCAAGAGTATCTGACTAAATACTTTGCATCATGTAGATTTCATTATAAAAAAATATTATTAGAAAACACACAAGCTGACATAAGGACAATCAAGGAAACTAAAAGAAAGTCAAGGCAGCTGATGATCATGACAAAATGTAATTAAATGATGAAACTCGATGAGGAACAGAATGAAAAGTGGAAATACTTTTGTAATATATCCTTCAGTAGAAACTAAATATCAAGAGGCAGTACAGGGAGGCAGTATTAGGCCTACTGCTACCATAACAGACCCCTGCTCTCCCTCTGTACATGTGCGGCGCGGAGGTAGGGAAGAGGATAAAAGATGAAATGAGAGGTGCTGTGCGCGGGGCAGGCATTGTTATGGTAAGTGTGATGGGCGCTTGCGTGCGTTCCTCGGCTGGGAAAACAATAAATAACTGAAAGATACACACACAAAAAAAAACACTACAGAGAGGAAGGGACAGAGGAAGTGGGAAAGAGTAGTAGACTCCACAACAAAACGCAGATAAAAATTACTATGAGAATGAACATCAATGAAAAGATGAAATAGTTGAAGGCAAATTAGGAATATACCGTAAAAAAAAAAAAAAAAACTCAGACTAGCATCCCTTATAAAGAACGTTATAGCAATATAGAAGATAAGGAGGAGCAGCAGGAGGAGGAGGAAAAAGAAAAGCAGGGGGAGAATAAGACGGTGGCAAAGTTGAATTAAGCAGGCCGTGAAGGAGGCGAGGTTGGAGACAGAGGAGGAGGAGGAAGAGGAGGAGGGGGAGGAACATAAGAACATAAGAACGTAGGAGTCTGCAAGAGGCCGGTAGGCATGTACAAGGCAGCTCCTTTGAACCTAAGCTCCCGTGTATCTAACCCCACCTAATATCACTGTCCATGAATTTATATAATTTATTTTTGAATGTGTCAATTGTATTGGCACTCACCACATGACTCCTCAGCTTATTCCACTCATCCACCACTCTGTTAGTAAACCAATTTTTGCCTATGTCTCTGTTGAATCTGAATTTATCCAGTTTAAACCAATTACTACGTGTCCTATCCGGTTCTCTTACCAACAAAACCTTATGAATGTCTCCCTTATTAAAGCCCTTCATCCATTTATAAACCTCGACCATGTCTCCACGCACCCTTCGCCTTTCTAGAGAATGCAAGTTTAACTGTTTGATTTTTTCCTCGTTTGGCAAGTTTCTTAACCCCTGAATCATCTTAGTCATCTTCCTCTGCACCTATTCTAACATTTCTTGATATCCATTCTATAGTAAGGTGACCAGAACTGATCTGCATAATCAAGATGAGGTCTAACTAATGCTAAATATAGTTTGAGGAAGACTTCGGCGCTTCTGGTGCTAACGCTCCTTGAAATAAATCCCAGTAACTTGTTTGCTCGATTTCTAGCTTTATTGAATTGTGCCCTTGGACGGAGATCAGAGCTCACTAAGACCCCTAAATCCCTCTCGCACCCAGACCTGCTTATGAGAGTGTCATTTAAGTAATAGTTATGTGAGGGGTTGTTCCTACCTACACTCAGAATACTGCACTTCCCTACATTGAGCTCCATCTGCCATTTATCCGTTCAGTCATACAATCTGTTTAGTTCATCTGGAGAATACTAGCGTCCTGATCCGACTCAATTACTCTACCGATCTTGGTATCATCTGCAAACTTACTGACATCACTACTAATTCCTGGATCTAAGTCATTTATATAAATAATAAACAAAAGTGGAGCTAATACCGAGCCTTGTGGGACCCCACTCGTAACACAGCCCCAGTCAGATCTGCTACCAGGAGAAGGAGGAGGAGAAGGAAGAGGAGGAGGAGGAGAAAAAGAGGGGGGGGGGTGGAGGAGAAAAAGACGGTGGCAGTTGAATGAAGCAGGCGGTGAGGGAGGCGAGGCTGGAGACAGAGGAGAGGGCGGCACAGTAAGTCAGCCGGTCAGCAGGGAGGGGCAGGGCAGCACCACCTTTCCAGGGCCCGTGACGTCAGTGCTTGAGACGCCCGCCGCCCGCCCCGTCTTGTTCATGCTCCTCGCCGGTTAATTAGCAAAACACAGACCTATAAGCCGGCGGTTCACAGGCCGGTCCCTTCCCGCCCACCTCATGCCGCCGTAAACAAGGGAAAGGACTCTCCCTCTCCTCCTCCTCCTCCTCCTCCTCCTCCTCCTCTTTCCTATCCTTTCACCATTCTCCCTTTTCTGCTTCTTTTGACCATATTCCGCTCCTTCTTTTCCCTTTCCTCCTCCTCCTCCTCCTCTTTCCTATCCTTCCACCATTCTCCCTTTTCTGTTTCTTTTGCCCATCCTCCGTTCCTTAGCTCCTTATCTTTTTCTGGATCCTCATCCTCCTCCTCCTCAATCTATTCTTCTCTCCACATTCTCCTCCCTCCCTCTACTCCTCTTCCTCCTTGATAACCCCCACTCCCACACACTTTCTTCTACCCGCCACTTCCTTCTTTATGCCTCCTCCTCCTTCTCCTCCTCCACCTCCTCCTCCTCCTCCTCCTCTTACCCAGCATCTCATTCTCCTCCCAGTATTATCCGTTCCTTTGCTCCTTATTCTTCCCGTTCTCCGCCTTCTTTCCTTTTCCGGTCCTTTCACCATCCTCACTCCTCCTCCTCCTTGTTCACCTCTGCTTCGTTCACTTATGCACTGTGTTTACTTCTCGTTTGTTTGGGAAGGCACAGTTATTTACTTTGTTTATAGCGCGCCTCCGCCAGTTGCCTGATGTGTTAATGCGGTTATTGCTATCGGTAAAATTTCATCTCTTTACAGACATATTCTTGTTAGCAATATTGCAGTAGTTTAATATTCCTGGTGGGTCTACGTGCAATTTATACGATGCCCTTGTTGGCTGGTGAGGCAGCAGCAGCAGCAGCAGCAGCGGCAGCCACACGGACACAGGAAGGAGGACGAGATGCAGATGAGTCGGTGGAGTATATTTTCCTCGTCTCTTAAAGCGGAAATGCCCAAAGTCTCGAGGCTGTGAACGAAGGCGGGCGGAATTGATCAAGGAAGCGAGGGAGGAAGGTGCCAAGGTCAGGGACGGTGCCAAGGTCTCGGTCAGGGTACTCCTCCTCCAGCAGTGGGTCACGGAGCGAATGAATGGTGCCTCAGACGCCGCGGTAAAAACTAGTCACTGGTCCGAGGTGCTGAGCGCGCGTCTGCCCGCCCTTCCTCAAGACAGGATCTACAACTGTCGCCTTCCGTCAATAAATCCAGAAGCGTCCCCGCCCTTAGCCTAGCAGAGTGAGAGGAGCAGGGATGGCGAAGGGGAGGAGGAGAGAGCGGGAAGCAGAGCGCGGCCACCTGTTGAGGACTGAGGAATGGGCTGAGGGGCAAGACCGAGCCGGCGTGCAGGTGGGGGTGAGTCAACAGGTCCTTGCGCCGGGCCTACAGGTTTTTCGCCGTGCAGGTACAGGTGCGTCAGGCGCGGGTCTGTCTGCGGTGCACCCAAACAAAGAGATAAGACAGCATTATCTTGTAAAAATTAACTGACAAAACAAAGCATCTTGATACTTTACCAACTGCCCAATTACAACGTTTTTTCAGTGTTGCGTTAAACAAAAAAAGCAAGCGACAGTCATTCCTTTATGCTTCTTAAGTGATAGCGTCCACGACCCACAAGACCAATGAACAAGCCTTATCGTGCGGGAAATGTGAGAACTCCAGCAACTCTCCCAGAAGTCAAAGACAAAAACCATCCCTCGGCTCGGGGCCCGCGGAGATGCAAGATAGCCTCGGTAACCCGTGTAGTGGTAACCCGACACACGCGGGACCCGGCATGGCAGTAGCATCCAAAAACTCTCATTCGGCTTGGCAGTGGCCCCCGAGACTCATAGCCGGCCTGAGAGCATACCAATGATTCGTATCAAGGTTGAAAAACAAGACTCAAGTTTCACACCGGCGGAGCACCATCGCTCACCCCTCGCGCAGACTTATTCCGCCGCGTCCCAGCTGCATCTGATAACTCTCACCTATACGCCTACCCTTCCTCTCCAGCCCCGAGAACTTTTACTCAATCCTTACGCGTCCTACTCTAATAAACCTTTTGCATGTTGGAGCCATTTAACTTAACCACTTTACGAGTCTGTGGTCGTGCGAATCGATAAATAACTCCGGAAAATATAACTCTTTTTCAATCTACCAGCTAGCAATTAGGAAATAAATCATGGACTACAAAAAACGGAGGCGGCGGCAGCGCTGGTTCCTCTGCCTGGTAAACAAGTGAGCAGCGGCGGCCACTGAGCAGCCCGGGGTAATTTTGTTCATAGCGAAATACATTATAATTATTAATTATCTTAATACATCGCTGTCTTGTAAAAATGTTCCCTTTCCAGCAGCAAAATAAAACCTTGAGCATCGCCTTAAAGATTATTATTTCCCGGTAATGGCAGCGAGGTTAACGAAGCTTCGCCGATGTGGGATTCCAGGGTTCTAAAAATGCTTCCATTACTACATTTTAATTCAGTCTGGAGATAAGCGGCGCTCAGACCAGCGTTGCTAATGACAGCCTCCCGCAGCTGTCCGTGGCCGAGCGGCCACATCAACCTTCCTCCTCAGAAACTACTAAGTGGTCATTACGCCGTGTGCGGGGTCGTGGCCGGGAGGGCGGCGGAACACTCGTCTTCTATCTGTGTCATCGCAGAGGCAGCCACGTCGTCGCGGCCGCAGGGGCGGGAGGGACGCGGCGCAGGGTTAGCAACATTGCCGGAATCCTCGCCACCAGCCACTCCTACCCACGTCTCGGCCACACAAATTTTCGCTCGCTCGCCTTCTTATCGCTCAACAAAGCTTACCATTTTCATCTCAGCAAGTCACTGCTGCCCAAGTAAGTGTTCTCCAGTCGCAAATGAGCAAATATGGCACTGCATGGAGTCTTTCCCAATACGAGCTTTCTTTATAGCGTGTATGGAGTTGCCTGCTGACAGCCGCAGCCGCAGACTGTGGCCGGGCACGGGGCCAGCAAGATCAGGCAGCAGATACTGCACTGAACTTGAAATATCCTGAAAGGCTGGAGTAAAAAAAGGTCCCTATGTGCGGGGTCGAGCCAGCCTCCGCGCATTCTGTGATAAAGTACAGCCTCGGGCGGGACAAGAAATGCTGTAATCTTGCTTTCTACTATCTTTTCATCCATTTTTATTCAGGCCCCGACCCTTTCAACCCTTTTGCCGACTGGCCCGAACGCCCAACAAAAGAATTCTTTATCGTCGTGTCATTTTGGATTTTCGGGGAGGTAGTGAGTCTGGAGGGAGATCTCGGCCGATAGTGAAGGTCCTGGCAGACAGAGATGGATCGCTCCCACACACGGACAAATATGGCAGTCAGCGGGTTGAATATCCCACGGGAGGGAACCTTGATATAAACTCTCCCCAGCTTTGATGATATCACAGGGAAAAGCGACTAGGGGAAAGGTTCCGAAGGCCAGCAGCCATCGCGGCGATAACCATCGACGTACCTAATTACTTCATTTTTCTTCGCACCCTGTTGAGACCCGAGGCCTGAAACGGGTAGAGGCGATATTACGGGTCAAATTACTTTATTGCTTATGCAGATATGATCATTCTAATTAATAATGGAAAACAGGTCTCTCCTCCAACTCGAGTAAAAATGAATTTGGGTCAAACCACTCGCCGAACAAAAGCTCCCACACGATTACGCTTTACCCTAAAATTAATCCGATTTTTTTTCTTTCCAAACATGTCTGGGAAGGGTAGGGTTGAGGAGGCCGGCCAGGGCAAAAGGAGGGAGGAAAAGGCGGCCAAGAGGAAAGGTGGGAGGGGCATTAAGGGAGTATGAAACGGAGAATCAATAGGGACTTCTAAAAACTGTCTTGGGACGACCACTTGGGATTCATGGCCGAGTTTTGAGGCTGTCGAGGAGTTTGTAAAGAGCCGCCACTCGTCCGCCCCTTATCCAGCCCGCCCCCCGCCCCGCCTCCGCCCTCTTGGAGCAGCAGGTTGGCGGGGCGGCGCAGAGACAGGTTCAGGCGAGTATCATACATTTCCCAAGGACTCACACACACGCTTTTTATGGACTCCGGTGCAGCCTCGGGCCCCTTTGTTTGCCAATAGTACGCATCCTTATTATTTGTAAAGACTCAATAGGGAATCCTCCCGCCTGTCAAACCAAAGACATTAAGCATAAAATAGTAAGCGGTTTCGAATTCTCCCCCCGGCTCTTATGGGTTGATCACCACTATATTACATCTTACTGCTATGTTGTGGCTTTTTTTTCCTGCTTCTTCCCTCTCTTCTCAGTTTTATTAGGATGTACTTTTATGTTTATTTCTTTTAGGGTCTCGACGCGACTCCTGGCCGATAAGAATTTTGCTGTGTGTGTGTGTGTGTGTGTGTGTGTGTGTGTGTGTGTGTGTGTGTGTGTGTGTGTGTGTGTGTGTGTGTGTGTGTGTGTGTGTGTGTGTGTGTGTGTGTGTGTGTGTGTGTGTGTGTGTGTGTGTGTGTGTGTGTGTGTGTGTGTTGGAGAGGTACGGGTGGTGTCTGATGTGTGTGGGTACTGTCAGGTGTTTATAAGCATTATTTGAAGAGAGCAGGTATTGTCAGGCGTGTGGTGGTAATTAGCTGTGTGTATGTGTGTGTCTGTGTGTGTGTGTGTGTGTGTGTGTGTGTGTGTTGGAGAGGTGCTGGTGGTGTCTGATGTGTGTGGGTACTGTCAGGTGTTTATAAGCATTATTTGAAGAGAGCAGGTATTGTCAGGCGTGTGGTGGTAATTAGCTGTGTGTGTGTGTGTGTGTGTGTGTGTGTGTGTGTGTGTGTGTGTGTGTGTGTGTGTGTGTGTGTGTGTGCGCGCGTAGCGTCTCCCATGTCTGATATATAATTACCTGTATGAGAATATTACTACCTGTCCGCAAGTATTATTACCTGGGAGTGGGTACTGCCTGTGTCTGGGTACTGTTAACCGTAAATAGAAATTAGATGGGTCTGTGTCTTGCCAGATTTGTGTGTGTGTGTGTGTGTGTGTGTGTGTGCAAGTGTGTGGATGTTTACATGTGCCGTGTACAAGCATGAGTAGCCGTGCATGGGCGTGTGTCATCACGAGTGTGTCTAAGTACATGTGCCAGTGCGTGTGTGCGTGTGGTTGGTCCACTCAGCAGCTGCCTCGAAACCTTCCAGTGAGCTCTGTACCCACTGCCAGATTTTTTGTGCGTGTTACAACAGGCTGGGTACATTCTCTTAGGGCAAGGGGCGTGCTGATTCTGTAGGGCCGAATAAATAACTTCTTCCCCTAAAACTGGCTCAGCTCTCTTCCTCATCTCCCGCTCGCACCAACGCGGCTCCCAATTGCAGCCCCCTCTGATTTAGTCACCCTTTTATTGTAAGGGTTAATACTACAGAGAGAGCCGCCTCAGAGTCACCCTACGTTTGCATTCACCCAGCAATTTTGGGTCGGAGCCTTTCACTGCTCATTTCCTTTCCCGCCCCGCACGATCTTTTGCTCCCTTCTCGCCCCCTGATCAGCGGTTCTTGCTTGATTCCACCTCCTTTTACATTTCTTCCTTCGCTCCCCAGGTCACACTTGCCCTCAGGATCAGGTCAGTGTCCACGCCTGCCTTCAGCCAAGCATGGTGTTTGTACTACATTGTCTCGTGCTGGTAATATTCTCTCTCTCTCTCTCTCTCTCTCTCTCTCTCTCTCTCTCTCTCTCTCTCTCTCTCTCTCTCTCTCTCTCTCTCTCTCTCTCTTCAGCCATATTCCAGGAAATCTTTCTCCCATTATTCTTGCCACGTGCTTTCCCTAACATTTTCGTAACCTTCCACCGTCAGGGACTTTCTTTGCATTCCCGGCATTGTTGCGTGTCTCATCCACCCATAAATGGCTTCCGTCCTCTCACAGTCTTCAAGTTTGTGCTTCTCCGCACCTCTCCTTCCTTCAATCAAGGGAATCGTACATCAGAAAATAAAAAAATTTACATGTGTTCACAGACAAACACTATGTCATTGACCAATACATCAGTTCATAAAAATTCGGAGGCTCAAAGTAGACCCGCAGGTAACCACGCACACGTAAACAAGGCATGTAATATACTCGTATATATACATACATATATATGTGTATATATATATATATATATATATATATATATATATATATATATATATATATATATATATATATATATATATATATATATATATATGTGTGTGTGTGTGTGTGTGTGTGTTGCAAGTGGAAGTTCAACAGGGACATAGGAAAAAATTGGTTTACTGACAGAGTGGTGGATGAGTGGAATAGGCTTAGCAGTCATGTGGTGAGTGCCAATACAATTGTCACACTCAAAAATACATTAGATAAATTCAAGTACAGCGATATTAGGTGGGGTTAGATTCACGAGAGCTTAGGTTCAAAGGAGCTGCCACGTACAGGCCTACCGGCCTCTTGCAGACTCCTACGTTCTTATGTTCTTATTATAAGCACACTTTTTTTCAGAAAATAGTCGTCAGCATTTTCATGCAAATCAAACTTTACATATATACGCTGCATGAACACCAACACTTGAGCGCTGTGACAGCGTTTACGGCAGATGCTCATGTTTTGGCTCCATGTTAGATGAATATTCCTTTTCCAAGGAGTCGAGGTGGCAGCGGCTTTATCTTCCGTCCATTAGCAACAAACAGGTGGAAACCTCCCGCCCTGCTACTCAAAGGATGCCTACAACACTTCTGCGGCAGCCGGTCCGGCTTCAAGAGAGGAGAAGCACCTGCCTGGGTCCAGGGTTGGTGTCCGCCTGTCCCGGGCCAGCAAGCTCCGTGCGGCGGCACAAGCGGTAGCAGCCTTCACTGTTGTTCATGTGTACAGGCAAGACAGGCTGCACCACCCACCCGCCACGCCGGCCTCCCCGCCGGCTACGTCTTGGAAGTAAAAGAAAACAGCTTTAAACGAGTTCCTCCTTGTTGCCGTCGTGCCCTTGGCTTGTTATGGCGGTGCCCTCGGTGGTCCTTCCTCCCGCAGCCCCGCACGCCGCCACGTACGGAGATCCGCCGCGCCAGTATTTAGTCCGGTGACAGACTGTAAACCCGTGGCCGCAGGTGCTACAGCTGTGTTGAATATTTGCCTGGCAAGCAGCAGCCTGGATTATCAGCAGTCCGATGGCCTTCCCGGCTGGCCAGATAGAGGTGTTTCCTCGGCTTGGGTTTCTCGCCTCGGGGCTGAAGCAGTGCCGCGTTAGTCCCTCACGCATCACATTTCGTTCATTACCGCCGCAAAAACTGGGGTCTGGTGACAAGCGAGGAAAGGCAAAGCGGCAACGCAGCTTTTATTTTACACTCGTAATTACGTAGTTCGGCCATTAGCGCCTTCACCGCCTCTTCTGAACACCTGATTACTGCCGCGGGCAAGTGAGTGTTGCCGGGTACAAAGCGAATTTCTACCTGCCATGACAAGGTAACGCAGGTGGTAGTAGAGACGTAACGTTCATTTCGTTGGCAGTAATTGAGACCAGACACAGAATGAACCACTAGCTTAAGTATGAGGCACACGAGACTTAGCTGCACATCATGGCGAGGTGCACTGCGGCAGGGAGGGGGCGGGGGTGATCAGGCGAGGGGTATGAGCCTGCCCGGGCTATGGCAACCAATCCGGGGCAGGACGACAGCCTTATTGTTCTTATGGGGAAAGGGACGCGCCTCCTCCTTCTGGGACAACCCGACAAAAGCTCCTTCCTTGCTCTTTTGTTCTCTCTCTCTCTCTCTCTCTCTCTCTCTCCCCTGCGAAAAGAAACAACAAAAAACATGAAGAACGTAACGATAATATACAGACAATGATAGATATTGACAAAGCAGAAACCAATTTAATCTAAGAAAATGTCGTCAGTAACGGAGAGCAAATTAAGAAAAAAAACACGACCGGCTAGTGTTTTTTTTTTTTTCTCTCTCTCTCTTTCTCTTGCGAGGAAACGAGAAATTCATGTTACAGAAGTTACAGACGGGAGTGACTGAGCAACCGAGGCAGGTGGTGAGACTGTTTCGTACTACAAAGTATTATAACAAGGAGCTCAATGGCCTCAGCATTTTGCGATGAAGCTGGGCAGAAAGGAAAATAGAAACTTAGAAATAAAAAATAAATAAATAAACGTTTGGACAAGCAGGGAACATTTAGCAATTCGTTTAGGTCGTTCATGAGATAAATTAATTGGAAACGAGAGCGTCATTTTAATTGAGAGGAGTAATATAATAATCACACACACAAAAAAAAAGACAGGGCGGGTAGAAATCTTTAGAGATGGAAATGCAGCCTCGTTTAGTTTTCTTTTCCCGGCTTTCTGCTTTCAATGATTCATGAAGTCACTGTAAAGGCAGACACGTCCCACAGTTCGGAGAATTTTAGGAAAAAATGGTTGCGGTTGATGCTGTTGAGATTTTCAATAAAGGTGTTGAAACGGTTTGGGTACCGGTGGTTGAGGTGAAGAGGTGGTAGTAGTCCTGGTGGTGGTGGTGGTGGTGGTGGTCGTAGTTTTTGTTGTTGTTGTTATTGTTGTTGCTGTTGTAGCTGTTGCTGCTGCTGCTGCAGTTACTGTTGTTGTTTTATAATAACCAACAGTAGAAGTAGTCACAATGGTATAATACTGTAGTAGTAATAATAATAATGATGATAACAACAATAACAATGATAATTATAATAATATGAAATAATAGTATTAATAATGATAAAAAAACAATAATAATAATATTAATAATACTAATACTAATACTAATACTAATAATAATAATTAATAATAATAATAACAACTACAACAACAATAACAGCAACAATAATAATAATAATAATAATAATAATAATAATAATATTAATAATAATAATAATAATAATAATAATAATAATAATAATAATAATAATAATAATAATAATAATAATAATAATAATAATAATAATAATAATAATAATAATAATAATAATAATAATAATAATAATAATAATAATAATAATAATAATAATAATAATAATAATAATAATAATAATAATAATAATAATAATAATAATAATAATAATAATAATAATAATACCGTAATAATAATAGTAATAATAAAAGAGCAGCCTTATAAACACAGACAAAAAAAAATCGAGGTTAACGTCCCACATGCTGCAAACCGAAGACTACTCACCAATTTTCTATACTTCGGCATCTTCCCTGAATGGCTTAAAAAATAACAAATAATAATAGCAATTCCGGGCCACTAAACCACGGCGGGACTATTGCTCGTGACAGCCAAGGGACGGCGGCCTCTATCCTCGCCTCGAAAATCCAGCCTTCGTCGGAGTCCAATTGGTACATATATTTACGATGCTCGTGTTTTTATATCCGAGTAAAGCCGTCGCGTATATTATCATCGGGCGAGTCTGTGGTAAGGAGGGAGCGACGGGAGAACTTTCTTGTGGGTCTCGCTCCACTACACCCGAGGTTCAAATCAAAACTCCTAGGCCGTCTTCACCCCTCACACTCACCACCTCAACTCCCAGACAACCGCAACCCCAACCCACATCATCACACCCCCACACTATCTTTGGTGCTACGGTATCACTGCCCCCCTACTCCCTCCTCTGGCCCCGTCTTCACTCCTCACACTCACCACCTCACCTCCTTGACAACCGCAACCCCACCCTCCCATCCCACATCATCACACCCCCACACTTCCTTTGGTGCTACGGTATCACTGCCCCCCTACTCCCTCCTCTGGCCCCATCTTCACCCCTCACACTCACCACCTCACCTCCTCAACTACCGCAACCCCCACCTCCCATCCCACAAAATCACTGTCTTTCGTCTAACAGCATCACTGACCCCAACTTAATATCCTCCTCAACATCACCATTGCCCCCCACTCCCTTTTCTCCAACATCATCGCCATCCCATTGACCACCATCACTACCACTATACAACATCTCCCCATCACCATCACTAACCCCATCCCCTTACCCTCTTCACCCTACTACCCTTCACAGTCTACCTCTCCACCTCCACTGCCTCCCAACTCCTCCTACCACCTCAGCCCCTCCTCCCGTCAGCCCCACCAGCCCCTCCAGTCCTAGTGCAGTTCCCCTGGCGTGTTCCTCTTCTTCTCAGATATAATTTAGGTTCGTGTGTCCTGGACGAGGTGCAGAAGGCATGGTTAAACTCCTCCCTCCAGACTCTTACCGCCGCCATCAGAACACTTCACCTCCCCAGTAATTAACGTTGTTTGAGATTATCCTCACGTAAGGCGGCGTCAGGTGCAGTAAGCGGGCATCCCAAGCCGAATCTAACTCTCATTTTTTTCCTGGGCCCGCCTCCGCCCCTCTTTACCCGCCTCCTCGTCGCTTAGCTGGTCGGTAGTGGACTCTGACAAACGGCGTTCATTGATCTAGCAGTCAGGCGGGTGGTGATGACGTTATGACGCCGCAGGAGGCAAATTTAAAGTGGCGGCGATAATCATCATAAGGGCGGACCTTCACGCCAACACATTCCCGAAGCGGCTTGAAGAGCATGCAGCTCCCCCCGAGGCCCTCCCTGCCGTACGGGGTCGCGGGAGCCTCGGTGCGCATACATTCCTGACGTAATCGAAGCCGTGGAGTGGTGGCCGACTTGAAGGACGGCAAACACTCGCGGTGATTAGACCAAATACGGCCGCTGGAGCACACTCAGCCCGCACAGCCGCTAAGTGTGCAAGCAGCCACCCTGGCCCGTCTGCACCCCCGCCCTTGCCCTCGCCGCTCCCACCTCGCTGTTGTTACTTCCCAGGGCACGCACGGCACGGCAAAGGAGGCTGTGCGAGTCTTGGTAGCGAACACCTCAGGAGTCCCCCAAGGCTCCTCACTCCTACCTGAGGCCACAACTCGCTCTGTGATGATCGGCTTCTCCCACTTCAATGCGGTCCCGGGAAAAATACCACGTCACTCAAGAAGTGGTGCGACATTATGAGATCAGCGCCGTCCTTATTAGTTGCCGCGTCGCCCTCAGGTTTAACCATTACGTTCACTTTTTTCTGATATATTTTACTCTAAGCGCTCGGCCGATTTATGTGAGGTGGTGTTGACTCAGTGATCAAGGTGCATTAGAGTGTCGGGGAACATATCGCTAATAGAGGCTTCTTCCTGGGTAATTCGAGACCGCTCAGACATTCTCTTGAGAACAACTTCTACGCCCTGTTTCGAGTGTTGTTTGCCGAAAGTTTTCTGTTGAATCGGTCACCCTTACACCCACTTCGTCCATCCTCGCTGCTGCTTCTCCCGCCTTTCTTACACCCCGCCAAGGAAGGGCAGCGCACATCCTGCCCCTGCCACATTCTCGCCTCACACATCCCCATGCAATGGTTCTTAAGATCCTCTACACCCTACATCTCATAGTTTC
Organism: Eriocheir sinensis; assembly: GCF_024679095.1. Taxonomy (NCBI): domain Eukaryota; kingdom Metazoa; phylum Arthropoda; class Malacostraca; order Decapoda; family Varunidae; genus Eriocheir; species Eriocheir sinensis. Next base: position 19,405,425 of record NC_066518.1, read on the forward strand.
TTAACACTCCTATACAATAATGATCAATCATACCCGTCACATCCCACATCTCACAGCTTCCTCGCCTCTCCTTATATATCCCATCCCCTGCAGCCACCCCTCCTTCACCCTAACCCTCATTTCCGCTCGCCCAGAACCACATATCACTGCCACCATCCTTTCTTTCACAATATTCAGACCCACTTTTTTCCACTTCCCACGTCCCCACAACGCTCCTGCCTCCCACCACCTGCTTCAGAGGTGCCCCCACTCACCCACGCCTACCCTCTGTTGCACCCTCCTCCTCCTCCTCCTCCATTTGACACTTGGGACACGCACTAACTTCTTTCAGATCTCCATCACGTCTGATTCACAACTTCAAATTACTGGTAATATATTCGGGTTGTTGACTTAATTGTAAACTTGATCTTTTTGAAGAGAGAGAGAGAGAGAGAGAGAGAGAGAGAGAGAGAGAGAGAGAGAGAGAGAGAGAAAATGAGAGAAAATGAGAGAATGAAAGAGAAAGAGAGATGCAACGATGCCGAGAATGGATTTCCGCCACCGTGTGCTACTAACTTCCTTTTAAGGGGACGGAACGCAGGCGATGTGATGCAATAAGGCGAGAGTAACTGGTATTTAGAATCGATAGACGGCTCCCCCCTGCGCCAGGAACCAGGAATACTTAGCATACTCTCACGGAGGGCGCTTCTGGTTGAGGGAGAAACTTGCAAGAATCACTGACATGTACAAACTGCAAACATCAAATCCAAACAGGCAAACGATGGTCTATATACCCTTGAGCCTTAGGGCCAGGGTTACCAAGGCCCAAAAAGGGAGTCAAGTCATCGATAGGAGTTCCAGTCATCTTCCTGGAGCCAGGCCGACGTCACACACGTACGCACACACATACACGTAGAGAAGGAAGGATGGAAAAAAAAGCTCGAACAGGCAGCAAACTCTTACTGTTATCGAAGAATAAACAAGTTCTTTTATTGGTCGGGTTTTTACGGGGATCCTTGAACCATGTTAATCGCCTCTCGACATCCTTCCCGACATGCCGCCAAGGTTAGCCAGCCATCACCTCTGTTTGTCCGCCTCGCAGGGTTTGCCAATTACGAGTCAACCAAATCCTTCTCCAACCTTCCTTCTCAAGACATTGTTCCGGACACCTCAGAAGACTCGGGTGGGGTGGGAGGGAAGGGCAAAGAGATGGTCATTCTTCTGGACCCGAAGGAGACACACCTCCAGAAGTGAGAAGGGAAAAGAGTGGGAAAAAGAAGGGAGGTGTCATTCCTCTAGAGTCAATGCTGAGACTTGAGGAAGGAAAAGGAAAGAATGGAGGGAAGATATTCATCCACCTGAGCAGAGAGACATGCCTCTGGAGTTCTTGAGGCGAGGAGGCGGGCGGAGGCAAGGCCGAGCACTGGCGAAGTATTCCCTGCAGAGGTCACCGGATGCTGCTGCTCAAGCCTGCAGACTCCGCCGTGATCATGCTGTTTCCCGAGATTCTTCTCTGACGAGTGATCGCTATCAGAAAATAGGAAAATAAGTTGGATTTCACAGCGTGACCCCGAAAAACTTCCCGCCAAGGCATTCCAGGAGTGTAATGAGAGCAGCGGCAAGGGAACAGCCGGCTCGGGGCAGCGTGGTAATTTTCATCAGAATGTGAGCTGGTGTTGATAACATCTCCCCCGCATTGAACAGCCAAAGCAGAAACCTCTTTTTTGCACTAACTATTTACAGCAGAAATATCACAGATTCTAATTTGTATAACTGAGCAAATCATCGACAAAGGCAGCTGGCGAAAGGCAAACCGTGCCTCGAGAGGATCTATTCGTGGTCCTGACCTCACCTACAACGCGAGGTAAATTTGCATTGGTTGTGGGGCCTCGGCGAGGACCCGCACACCTGAGAGGCATCAGTGACCCGACCATGACTCGCTGGATCACGCTTCTGATAAGCACTGACCGACTGCATCCCAGCTAATGTTTGTTTTTTACGATCAGGCGGCTGCACAAAGTGATGTTGTCCCTGCATAATTCATCGTATAATCAATCGTCTTATTGTCAAAACCAGGACGGGACACACCTGAATAAGTTGTGGAGGCTTCAGGCCATGCAATCTCTTGATTAGCTTTTATGGCACTTCAGGAAAGAATTAGACGAACCTTTACGACGAAACAAACCGTTACGCACCCACGGCCGCCCTTTGTCCTCCGCGATGGTTTATTTCTTTGTGGCGCAAAAACCCATCCGCGGAATATTAAATAATTTGTTGCCCGCGGATACTCTCTCTCTCTCTCTCTCTCTCTCTCTCTCTCTCTCTCTCTCTCTATATATATATATATATATATATATATATATATATATATATATATATATATATATATATATATATATATATATATATATATATATATAAAAATTTTCCCCATCAGATGAGTTCGATCGAAAAACTCGCGTCATAAAGTGGTGTGCCAAAGCAGAATTAATGGAATGTGGGGGGAGGGAGGCGCCCCTCGCCCTCCCCGCCCCTCGGCCTGGCGGGGCGGCAACAATCCTCGCCACAGAAATACAAACTGATGTCCGGGAGGGGCACGTCAGACGCTTCAGGGCATTTTTTACAGCGATTCTTGCATCTTATTTTTGTTGTTTTCACTTGTAAATCGATTATGTAATATGTATTACTTAGCACTGCCCCAACCGCCTCACACGCCTCTCTCCTTCCTCGCTCCGCCAGCTGCCACTCCCTTGCCCCTGCGTGCTCGCATCCACCTCCAGCCCTGCTTCCCTTCACCACACTACCTGCTCCCACTCCTCCTTCAATACATAAACCGTCTTTCCAGCCACGACTTCCTTGCACTCCCACGCTTCTTCTGCCTCGCCAGCCGTCACTCCCGTCTTGCACTTCCAGCTAGTCACCACCTTGCTCAAGCTTAGGTTCAAGTTTTTCCTTTCCTCGCTTCCCTCCTGCCTTCCCCATTACCCATCCAGCTCCACATGCCAAGCACCTCTTCAATACCCCATCACTCCAACGTGCCCACCTCGCCCTTTCAAACTTCATGAACTCCCCGTACCACCATCTACCCAGAATTTCCTCTAATTGTATCATCCACATATTTCTTTGTGTCTCTCGGTTATCTAAATGGACATCTCATAATGGGACGGACCAATTAGCTGCACGCCCGATCATTTGTGGCAAGGGCTGGGCAAGGGTGCGGGAAGGGTGCGGCAAAGGAGGGGCAAGGATGGGGTGAGGGCGCGGACTGGGAAGGGTGTACTCGCATGGGTTTTTAAGGTGATGTAATGAGGGACGCGGTGCACGGGTGTAGGCATCGAAGGTTTGCTTGCATGAAGGGCGTGTGGTGTGCATGGAAATCAAACCAAATAATCACGGATAGGCCTCAAATCGTGGTCAGGGCTGCAGGCTGTCGTGGCAAGTCAAGATGGGAGGTTAATGTGAGATACAGCGATACAGCAGAGATGGTGGGGGGGGAGGCGTTATAGCGAAGGTCACAGCAGAAAGTCAAGGCCATTATGGTACAGAGTAGGTCACTGAGGAGAGTCATACAAGGTCATACAAGTAGGTTACAACAGAGGTCGTGGAACTGAAGGTCGTTACAAGGGCAGGTCACTAGGAAGGTTTAACGTAGGACAGTTACAGGTCACAGTGTAGGTTAAAGAGGAAGGTCAAAGGATTAGAATAGGTCAGTATGTTACGGCGGTACATCAGGGAGGTAGGTTAACACAGGTCAGTGGCAGGTTATGGCGGTAGATCAGGAAGGAAGGTTAACACAGGTCAGTGGCAGGTTATGGCGGTAGATCAGGAAGGAAGGTTAACACAGGTCAGTGGAAGGTTATAACGGTAGGCCAGGGAGGAAGGTCATGCAGCTTGGAGACAGACATAACAGCAGAGTCACAGTACTTGTCGGAGGAATGACGGCCGTGGAGGCCAGCATGCGAGGACGAGTCAAACTGGTGCTTGTTAAGGTGTGATATGTGGGTGTGGTCTTGTCACGCTGTGCCTTCATGGAATCAATTAGAGACGTATGAACAAACAATAGCTTTAATTATTAGGCCACATTTCTTTCTTATTCGTCAACTTCACTTTAATTCATTATTTTGTTAAGTCTTATTTTTGACGACTCTTCTCATTTTTTTTTTTTTACAACAAAGGAGACAGCTCAAGGGCACACAAAAAAGTAAACAATAATAAAAAAAATTAAAAAAAAGCCCGCTACTCGCTGCTCCCAAAAAGAATCCAAAGAGGTGGCCGAGAGGTCAATTTCGGGAGGAGAGATGAATCCCTCCCTGCCCCCTCTCTCAGCACTACTCCGCATCACCCTTTCTCAACACCTCCTCCCACCCATCCTCAACCCATTTCGTCCCCGCCTCGCCAAACTCGCCCCTTCATATCGTGTTCCCCCTAATTCCCTCCCGCCTCCCTATTCCCCCTCGTCCGAGCCTCAGCCAGGGCTTACAGTGCCATTTGGAGGCGTCCGACCACTCCCGCAAACCTTTGAAAGCGTGTAAGCGGGCGAAAGGTGATACAGTTGAGGAGGACTGTTTCAGGCTTTGCCGGTCCGCGGACGTAAAGGCCAACTAGTTAACTCTCCCATTAGATGATGTGCAGAAAAGGGAAGTTGACTCTGGTTCCGAACTCATTTTCGAAGAGGACTTTGTGTTTGTGTTTGTGTGTTTGTGTTAGAGTGAAAAAACAAAGCTTTTCACCTACCATTCCTTAGCGGTGTGTCCTTCCCGGGGGAGCCTGTGATACGGAACACAGCGCGGCATCAAAGAACACTTGGCGTGCTGAGCCTCCGTGCATGCCTTTCCAGTGGACCTTCTGCCGAGTCAGACCCCCCAACGCGCCGGGCCAGGTGTGCAGGTTTTGCTTCATACTTGCGACACGCGGCACTCCCTCCCTCCGCCACTCACTTTAGTATTTACAGACTGAGCCTTCCTTCTGCGGACGTCACTGGTCTAGGTTTTTGTTCCCTGTATACGGAAGCTCATATCGTCTTCTTAATGGAAAGTCGGAACGAGAAGAGACTTGAAGATTCTCAGCCACAGCTCGTCATGCCTCACGCGGTGTCCAGTTTCAGCTTCTGTGGTCAGTTTTTCCGCTGTCTTCTTTCTTCTCAGTAATCATGACTCACAGCTGCTAATCCCCCATACCAATTTCCCTTAATCTTCACTGCTTTTGCTTAACCTCTCCGCAACGTCGCTTGGTTCAGGCTTCCTAGGCTGTCTTGTCTTACCATCGTTCAGTCAGGCGACCTGAAAAATAGAAGATGTCAGTGTTAAAAAAAAGTAACTTTTACTCATCGTTTCTAATAGTTTCCCTAATATACAAGTCATATCCAGCAGTTTCAGGAAATGAGTTAATAATTTAACAGAAAAGACAAACTTTATAAAATTTCCAAGACTATAAAAAAAATATAAAACCTGATGTCTGTTAGTGGATGAATACCCACTTCGTAGAACTTTGAGGTAATGACATTGTATGTATAGAGCTATAAAGCAAAGGTCAGGTCCTTCATCAAAGGGACCTTTAACCGCAGAGGGAGGGAGGGATGCTGGCCAGCCAAAGGCAAGATTCTACCAATCAGAGATCCAGGATCATGGCATGGGAGCTGAGAAACCACTAAAACTGGAAGACATGCAAGGACAACAGCCATGCAAGGTAGAAAAGCGTGCGTGGAAGACGTGAGCAGCAAAGGCACTGGATGACACGAGGTGGGCAAGCCACACACGACCTCGCCGCCTCAGTTAGTCCAGAACGCACTTATTAACCACGACTTCAAATGCCCAGAAAAACAGATTACTGAGGCACCACCAAAACGAGTCAATCGCTTAGTGCGCTTCTCACTGATACAGAAAAGAAAACACTAAAATAAAGACGAATCAAAGCAGACACTAACTACTTCTTTTCCAACACACATTAACAGTCAAGACCTCGAGTGGCTGATATAAGGTAAAGGTAAAGTTGGGGACATACGCTGTAGCAGCGCGTGGCCTCGGTGCTCATCTCCGTAACATTGGCCCTTGAGCCTGTGGTGAGAGGGAGCCCATTACCCCGGGACACAGGACCAGTGAGACATCCAGGTTACCACAGTTTACCTTCCCCAGGTTTCCCCAGGTACCCATTTATCGACCAGCCCGAAAGGGAGGATGAACAGCTGGGTGAGCTGCACGCCGACTGCCCGGGCCGGGATTCGAACCCGGGCCCGCGGAGTAGAAGCCAGGCACGCTGACCACTAGACCACGGAGGCGTATAAAACGTATAAGGTGATATAACAATAGTATTAAATACCAACACTGAGTCATTATTTAGTCCCTATGCCACCGGTGAAGGACGTATGTACTCCTATGCCCGTGGTGGTCAGTTAAGGTTTTACGTATTCCATTTCATAAGTAAAGTGTCCAACCCTTGTTGTGTATCATTATACTTTGCCTCAGTCAAGGTGCGCATTGTATAGAACGCCGAGGCAAGACTAAAAATGCCGAGGTAAAGTATTTAAGGTCAGAATAATATACGCATATTCTAAACTGATCAAAAACTGATACTCATTCCGTAGAACCTCTAGGTATTCTGTACAATGCCTGAGTCTCACACAATGCAGGTAACTTATATAACATATATTACCACTACTTTAACAGAACTATATATATTATGTTCAATAGTCTCCTCTCCGACACTGAAACATATTAGCTAGGTATACATATGACTCGTTTTGCCTAATACACCAATGATCAATCAATCACTGGCATAGTCCATTTATTAAGGAGAGGGTATGCTGTGCTACCTATTACTAAAATATTATAGTAAAGAAAGTAAAAAGAATCGGACCGAGAACCCTGGCCTGAGTAAAACTGGACTTGACGAGTAAAGTTACAAAAATATCCATTAATAATAATAATAATAATAATAATAATAATAATAATAATAATAATAATAATAATAATAATAATAATAATAATAATAGGTTTATTAAAGTATGGCAGCCGTTAGGGGTGGACATAAGAGCAAGCAGGAGCTAAATAATTACAGACCAATCTTCCTTGTAAACACAGTAGGAAGTCTTTAGTGCAGTGTTGAATGAAAGGTTGGGCATGTAAATGGATTGAGAGAGTCAGGGTGCTGGGTGAAGAGCAGAATGGTTTCTGTGTGGACAAGAGAGCGAGAGATAATATGCTTGTTGTGAAAGAACTGATTGAAAACAAAAGGAAAGGAGGAAAAATGTACTTAGAATTTCTAGATATAGAGAGAGCCTATGACAGAGTAAATAGAGAAATACTGTGTAGAGTCTTAGAAAAGCTGGGCTGAGTGAGAAGATTGTTAACATTGTGAGAAGCGTGAATGCTGGTACAAGACTGTGATGAAGTATTAGCACAAAACACACTAACTATCTCTTCTAGTCAGTAAATGTTGACCGTCTCTCAGAGCAAATACCCATAATCAAGAAAACTAAGAGGAGATACTCAATGTGCTTCTCCCCAGCACGTTATTTAACTCGGCCTGTCTTAAGGAGTCAGTAAATTTTCCATCTCTCTTAAAACAAATACTCGTAAGATAACCTATATATATACTCCTCCCCAACACGCTATTAGTACCTCAGGCTCTTCCAAGAAGCCACTAAATACTTCTTGGATGTCTCAAAACAAATACTCGTTATCAAGAAAAAGAGAAACAGTGAAACAAGTTGATAACATTTTCCAGACAGCCGCGAGACACACCGACCACGGGCTCCTATTACAGAAGAGCTGTTCCCGGCCCGACGCAGAGGCTCTCAATAGACGAGTAATACGGTACACGAGACCATATCACGACCGCCATCTCGATGAGGCAGAGCGCTCCTCCTGCCACCCGGGATTACAACGTCATTTATGTAAGGATAAAGACACCATCCGCACAGATACAGACAATGGCAGCCTCCCTCCCTCCCTCCTCCCGACGAGCACCAGCATCGTTCGCTCAGGCAAACAATAGGTCGCACATGTACATACTGTTTCCTCCTCGCAAGATACAATCAGAGTACGGGCGACTTTAGCAAAAACTCTGTTGAAGTGTACACGTGCTTCACGCGAGGGGCGCGTCACCCACGACTAATATCACATGTTCGGAGGACGGCATCCTGCGACTCACACTCAACCGACGCCACAAAAAATAATATGACGTTGCCGACAGCAACCTCCGTCAGTCTCGAGAAAACAATAGTAAAGAACAAGGGATAAAACAAACAAAAAATGTTCAGACGATAATTAAAAATACACAAATAATTGAGAAAATGAAGAAAGCTGATCTTGCAAGGCATACAAGTTAAGCTTTACCCTGTCAAGTCCTTCGGTGGTCAAAATAAAAAGCAATGAAGCGTAAAGTTTGTTTTACAAAAATCCGCCGCAATATGGAAACAAAGATAAAGCTCACCAGGGCAAGTGAAAGGCATAAATATTCTAATATGTGGAAAGTAAATGATGTCGACTCGTTTTAGGAAAACAGAGAAATACAATCATACCCATTAAACAACTGTAAGATTCTTATGCATTACATACACAAAAGTGACAACAAACACACCTGTCATAAGTCGGGCAAACAAGGAGGGCACACCTCCGTACCGAGGAAGGAACAGACACACACACACACACACACACAAACGGAAAGGCTGACAGACAAACACAAGCATATGGAGACGGAGAGACAGATGGGCGGGTAAATGTTGACACAGCAAGAACGGCCATGCAAGCAAGGAAATGAGACTAATGGAGTGTGAAATAAACAGCTGGATATATAGATCTATTTATTCTTTCTATCATAGCTCATCTCCATTTTCCATTATATTTAAGTCAAATGCTCTTTTTTTTATTTATGGCTTTTAGCCGCGGGGCGTCATATAACATTTCCTTGAACCCATTTCTATTCTACCATTTCCTCACAACGGCTCTTCCCCCCCCTCCCCCCCCTTCCCAACCCAGCACTCTCTCCTCCCACTCATGTCCACACACACAAAACAAAATTACTTCAGGGCCCGTTTACTTTACGCAACACAGTCACTATACGCAGCACATGTACTTCAGGCAAAGCATTCGGTATACGCCAGGCATTGTACACACGTGGTATACCAAAGTCTACCAATATTAGTTTTAGTAGCCTTTGTAGTGTACATTGTAAATTTATCATACGCAGCACCTCTGGTGCATGCAACACATTCACATTTTTATCATACGGTACAGACATCCTCAATATATTTAGTGCACACCCAAATACTATATCCATCAATCTATGTCACGCTTCAGCAAGTGAAGAAAAAAAGTTAATGGGATACGGTTAATTTAAAGATAAATGGGAAATTCAAACGAATGAAAGAGAAAAGGATAAGCACCTTATGAAAATAAGTTCGTTAAGTTATTAGAATGACAATAAAAAGAGAAATACAGTTTGATATTTCGTTATACCTTCTTATTAAACAATAAATAACAGCATGACTTGGAATACATCAATCATCAACACTCGCCAACCCTTTCACTCAATGGTCCAAAAAGGAACATGAAGCAGCGAAGCCAATAGCAGTTCCTTCGTGTTACATTATGACATGTTTATAATGTGACGATAAATACATTACTACTCAATACTCGCCACTCACTCACTCAACACTCACTCAGTTCAGCACTCAACAAGCGTGCATGCCGGAGGAGCGAAGCGGAAATTAGTTCTTTCATACTACAGATTTTCAGAAGCGAGCCGTGCAAGGAGTGAGGTCCATATTGTCAGACCCTTTCGGCTCTCACAACAACTGTTTCCCAAGGCCACAAAGGTGATTAGTCGGGTTCTCATGAGTGTTTTTCGCTTTCATGGGGTAAAAGCCTTGTCAAACTATCAATGGGCTCAAAAAACTACCTTGGAAATACCCACAACCTCTACGAAGGCTTTATTGAATGTTTGAGAATGTGAGCCTGAGTTTTTACACCCTAAGTCTCCTCCCACACAAACCTTCCTTTCTGCTCTCTCTCTCTCTCTCTCTCTCTCTCTCTCTCTCTCTCTCTCTCTCTCTCTCTCTCTCTCTCTCTCTCTCTCTCTCTCTCTCTCTCTCTCTCTCTCTCCTCCTCCTCTTTTTTTTTCTCTCTCTCTCTCTCTCTCTCCCCTTCTCTTTGTTTCATCACTTCCCCCTCAGCCTCCATCCTCTCACGCACACACACCAGTCCTGCTCCTCGCCCCGTATCATTCATCCCGTCACACACACACACACACACATACACACACACACACACACACAGCTTCCACCTCATTACGCCTCTGCCCCCTACTAGCAGACGCCATTGGTGATCCATAACCCACCCTCGCCCTCCTCCCTATAATCATGTTTCCGAGTTCATTATAAGAGTGTATGGCGCGGTAATCCTCTTCCTCCCATCGCTAATAAACCTTTCGCCATCACATTGTATATACCTCGCCACCATGACCATGCCTTATCGCCGTAATATACCGTCTTCCTCTCTCTCTCCCCCCCCCCCCCCCCTTCCCTCCCTGCAGTTCCTCTTTCATTACTTCATTATTAAAATAGTAGCCCCCTCCCCCCTTTCCCTCCAGCACTAATGAACCCCTCAACATAACCACTATATTGTATCTCACAGCTTCGAGGGTACTGATCCACATTTCACTACAATCCACTTCGGTCTCTTTCTTCTCCCTCCAAACTTTATTCTCCGTCCTGACCGTTACCATAGCTACATTGCATCTCACAGCTTCGAGACTCTACTGATCCACATTTCACTACAATCCACTTCGGTCTCTTTCTTCTCCCTCCTCTGGTCTTGAGAACTCCAAACTTTAGTCTCCATCCTAACCGTCACAATAACTACTCACTACATTGCATCTCACAGCTTCGAGACTCTACTGATCCACATTTCAGTAAAATACTCTACGATCTCTTCCCTTCTCTCTAGCCTTGAAACCCTAAACTTTATTCTCCATCCTGGTCACAATAACCACTCACTACATTGCATCTCACAGCTTCGAGACTCTACTGATCCACATTTCAGTAAAATACTCTACGATCTCTTCCCTTCTCTCTAGTCTTGAAACCCTAAACTTAATTCTTCACCCTGACCGTCACCACAATCCCTATTTTACAACTTCAGATCTTCAACGCTCTCCAGGTCACTATAAGTCACCCAGCTGCCCCACCCCTCCCCCCTTCCCCCCAGCAGCCTCCTTTCACCCTTCGATCCCACCTGCCTAACTATACGTATTCACCTTCTTTATCCTCCCCATTATCTACCCCTTCATTACCTTATTATTTACCAGTAATCCTCTTTTCTCCACAGCTAATTAACCTCTCACCACCGCCACCATCACCGCCATCACCACCACCACCTCTACCACACACGAGAAACTGTTGGGTTGGGTTGATAAGGGATGTTTTCCGAATCCTCCTTTTATTCCTGTACTTGCTCCTTCTCCTCTTCTTCATTTTCCTCCTCCTCCTCCTCCTCCTCCTCCTCCCCCTTCTGTAAATCTTGTTTCTACTCCTTCCCCTCCATTAACGAAAGGAATGGGAAATGAATCGGAAACCCACTTTTCACCAACCACAAAAAAATCTTGAGAAAATCCATCGCATAAAACCCACCACAAAAAAAAAAAAAACGAGAGCCAGCAAGCCAAACAATATACTCCACCATAGAAAATGCAACACGAAAACCTATCAAGTAAACCCAGCAAACAAAAAATACTCACCCAAAATCTAATAACAATGCCCCCCCCCCCCCCTAATAAAAGCACCAAATTGGGACAGAACCGGAGAGTTTGGGGTCCAGCCATACTCGTCATTCTCGGATACTGCCAACAACTAACAGACTTCAGGAACACATCATCTATACTAGTCATCACAAAAACTAATCACGCATAAAATTAAGACCAATATAACTCATCATCATTTGAAACTTAATCACCCTTGGAACTAGTCATCGAAGTCACTTTAGAATCTACTCACACACCCCTAAAACTAATCACTTCAACTAACAACTTTCAAACCATTCACCTAAAAGTAATCATCTAAGAAAGTAGTCACCTAAAAACTATTGATCTTTAAAACTTATCATCAATAGAACTTACAAACTAACCATCTATGATACCAGTAACACCAAAACTAGTAACGTACATCACCTGAAAACGATTTAAGAAATTAATCATCTACAAAAATAATCACCTTACAAACCTATAAAACTTGTGACCAACTGAACAAAGCACAAAAAAATAGTCACCTAAATAACGAACAAAGAACAAGCACAAATAAGTCAAAGTGAGGCCCGCTTGGGGAGAACGGACCTCATGTCTATACCTTCCAGACCAACACCAGCACCAACACCACAGCCACCATCAATATCACGCCCTCCACAACACCACTACCATATCCTACCACTTTGGCTTACAGTATGACCATATCCACAACTACCATCACGACCACTACCATCACTGCCACGACCAACACTACTACAACCCCTTCCATCACCACCACTAACCATCACCACCACCACTACCATCACGACCACTACCATCCCTGCCACGACCAACACTACTACTACCCCTTCCATCACCACCACTAACCATCACCACCACCACCACTACTACTACTGGTGGTACCACTCCTACTACTACCCCCGCCACAACCCTTTACACCCAGCACTACACTTCGCCATCATCTTTCATATATTACATAGACAATACTTCCCCCTCCCCTCCCCTTACCACCCCCCTCCTCCCCCTTAACCCCCCACCTTTCCCCCCCCACATCCAAGCCCTACACTACATCACACCATAACACGGCCAGTGGTGAATATCATCCCCAACTCACCTGTCCCTACCTAATGACCTCCATCACAACACCTGCCTGCCCTTTCCTCGCCACCTGTTGACCCCTCCGCCCTCCCTCCCTTCTCTCGCCCGGCCCCGCCCAGCCCCGCCCCGCTCGTTTCGCCCCGCCCTGGCTTGCCAACTTGTGGGGAGAAGATAGGAGTGTGGGAGGGTTTACGGAGGGCTGGAGGAAAAAAAGGGAGGAAGAGGATGAAGGGGGGGGGGGGGGGGGGCAAATAACCAGAAAAACCAGCCAGACTGACAAAGGGTGTATTTTTAGATAAGACAAACTCGCATTACAATTAGGAGAGAGAGAGAGAGAGAGAGAGAGAGAGAGAGAGAGAGAGAGAGAGAGAGAGAGAGAGAGAGAGAGAGAGAGAGAGAGAGAGAGAGAGAGAGAGAGAGAGAGAGAGAGAGAGAGAGAGAGAGAGAGAGAGAGAGAGAGAGAGAGAGAGAGAGAGAGAGAGAGAGAGAGAGAGAGAGAGAGAGAGAGAGAGAGAGAGAGATGAATGACAGAAAACATGAACAAAACACTGCAGGAGGGACGATGGGTATGCAAAAATTTACAAGAACAAAAGCTTTACATAATATGCTCCAGAATATGCGTCTACTTGTCCTTGTATTTGCCCACTTTTTAATAGAGGACCTTAACTTCCATCCTCTGGAGCAAAAAGTCCAGCTTCCCGCCCCTCCCTCCCCGCTTACCCCCGCCAACCAAGGGACGACAAAAAAAAACTATAATAGGATATGATGCTATAAATATACTTCATGTCCTTCTCCGTATATATTATTTTATCTCTCTGCTTTTGACTTTTCTCCTCTTGATGTCATGCTAACAATACGAGTCCTTATTCCTACTAAGTTTATTTCCTTTTTTTTTTGTTGTTGTTGTCTGCTTTTGATTTTCGCTTCCTCCTCCTCCTCCTCCTCCTCTTCCTTCACCTCCTTATTCGTATATATCATTTTATCTATTTGCTTTTGACTTTTCTTCTCGTGATGTCATGCTAACAATACGCGTCCTTATTCCTACCACATTCATTTTTTTTTTGTTCTGCTTTTGATTTTCGCTTCCTCCTCCTCCTCTTCCTTCACCTCCTTATTCGTATATATCATTTTATCTATTTGCTTTTGACTTTTCTCCTCTTGATATCATGCTAACAATACGAGTCCTTATTCCTACCACATTCATTTTTTTTTGTTCTTCTGCTTTTGATTTTCGCTTCCTCCTCCTCCTCTTCCTTCACCTCATTATTCGTATATATCATTTTATCTATCTGCTTTTGACTTTTCTTCTCTTGATGTCATGCTAACAATACGAGTCCTTATTTCTACTACGTTTATTTCCTTTTTTTTGTTGTTGTTGTCTGCTTTTGATTTTTGCTTCCTCCTCCTCCTCCTCCTCCTCCTTCACGTCCTTATTCGTATATATTATTTTATCTCTATGCTTTTGACTTTTCTTCTCTTGATGTCATGCTAACAATACGAGTCCTTATTCCTACCACATTCATTTTTTTTTTTGTTCTTCTGCTTTTGATTTTC
>NC_066518.1:19424791-19434791 GCF_024679095.1 Eriocheir sinensis
CTTCACTTATCGCAGGACTATTAATGAATACCTTTGACGGCGATGTCCCAACCGTTCACGTAGTCAGGCGGTCCTTCAGCCTGCAACGAGCATCCGCGGCCCGCCACAGCACCCACCCCTCCCCGGCCATCAGGTAAGCGTCAGGTGCGGAGGGAAGCCAACCGTAACGTAAAAAAAGACAGACGAATAAAACACCGAAATTAAAGAAAAAAATACAATTCCACCTGTTCTTGGCTGCCGCCTGCTCCGAGAGGGAAAGGGAACTATTGCATCACTGCTAAATATGGATAAATTACAGTTATTTGGTCTGGCCACGAGGTTTTAATGAGACCGTCTTTATGCATATGATAGCAGTTCTCGGATTTATGTAAAAGGGCAAAACGAGCCTCTAATAACACCAAGGAGGCAACCATTGCATGCCCGCTGACAATGAAGAAATTGCCCGTGTTTAACTGGAATGTGAGGCTCTTATACGATAATCGTCATGAATTTTGCAGTCACCCCCAGATTTATCTACATAGAGGCATCATACGAGTTTCCTTGGGTAGTTTTTACTTACTCTTTCCACTGTTTGGAGGTCTTCATTACTCCTGGCCTTTGCATGCTTAGTTTTTCGAAAGGCTATCAGGGGCCCAGTTTGAGGGAGTAGTTTTGTTTTTTTGTTTCTTTAAATTTCTCGTCTTCCCACGCGGTTATTCAAACACAAATTGTATGCAAGCTCACACACACACACACACACACACACACACACACACACACACACACACACACACACACACACACACACTTCACCATCTGACAGTTTCCAGACGTAAGCTCCTTCCAGATACTTTTTGCCTCCGATATGCATCTGGAGCTCCCTCTAAAAAAAAGAACAATTACCCATACAAGGAAACCCATTACCTGTCATTACTATCATTAACTCTCTGATAAAGTGGACGAGCAACACAGACTTAGCCATACGGTCGGCAAGCCCTTCTGTCACTTGGAAGACGCGGCCCAGAGGATGAGAAAGAACGTTGAAAAAAGAGAATGATATGAAACGCAGAAAGAGGAAGAGAAAAGGGAACGCAGAACAAAGGGAACATAGAACAAGAAATAAAGAAGAGATCGAGAAACACGGGACGAAGAGAAAGTACGAGCGAAGAGGACACAGAACACGAAACAAAGAAGAGAACAAGAAACACGGGACGAAGAGAAAGTACGAGCGAAGAGGACATAGAACACGAAACAAAGAAGAGAACGAGAAACACGGGACGAAGAGAAAGTACGAGCGAAGAGGACATAGAACACGAAACTAAGAATAGAACATAAACACTGAACGAAGAGCAGAACGAAGAAAACAAAAGGAAATCAGAACGAAGAGAACATAGGGCACGAAACAAAGAAGAGAACATGGAACACAGAAAGAGGAGAAGGAATTAAACGCAGAACAAGAGGACAAAGATAACATGAAACAGGGACGAAGAGAACATATGGAAAGCAGAAAGGAAGACAACATTGAACGGAGAGCTGCCAGCGAGCCCAAAAGACACCCTCCAATTGTTGATGACTCG
Source organism: Eriocheir sinensis (assembly GCF_024679095.1). Taxonomy (NCBI): domain Eukaryota; kingdom Metazoa; phylum Arthropoda; class Malacostraca; order Decapoda; family Varunidae; genus Eriocheir; species Eriocheir sinensis. The sequence goes on from NC_066518.1 coordinate 19,426,348, forward strand.
GATGAACAACGGCTTGAAGGACACCCAATGGTCCTCCTGGAAGGGAAATAAAAAAAACAGCAGCTGCCCGAGTCGAGGGGACGGAGAGGAGGAAGAGCACGAGAAGAAGGATGAGGAAAAAGAGGGAGGAGGAACAAAGATGAGGAAGAGGAAGAGGAGTTAGAGGAGGTGGAGGAGGTGGAGGAGGAGGTGCAGTAGGCAAGACAGAAATGGCAGTGGACGCGGCTGTTTCATGTGCAAAGTAGACAAAATAATCACTATCTCCTTCTCCCCCTCTCTTCTCTCCTCTCTGTACCTCTCCTCTCCTTCTCCTCTTCCTCTTCTCTCTCCCTCTCCTCCGCCTCCTTCTTCTCCTCCTCTCTTCTCTCCTCTCTGTACCTCTCCTCTCCTCCTTCTCCTCTTCCTCTTCTCTCTCCCTCTCCTCCGCCTCTCTCTCCTCCACTTTTTATCTGCCTGGGTCAAGCGTTTATGGGGGGAAAACCAGAAAATGAATACGTCTGGAACACACCCTCTTCTGAAGGCAACTCTAATAGCGACACTGTGGCTGTAAAAGGCAAAAACCAGCGAATCAAGCCCCGAGCAGTTGCCTCACATCCCACCAAACTGTTTTCACCTTGCAGGCTCCAAGCAGCTGCTAAGACCAAGGAGACTAAATATATAATAGCTTGTTTTCCACGATATGGTATTTTCTTTTTTATTCTCCCGTGCTGGTGAGATGGGGATGGGGAAGTGTCTGCGGGGAGCGTCTGGGGAGGGGGATGAGTCTATTATGATGGGGGTGGTGACGGGTGAAGGCGTGATGACTGGGGAGTGAGAGAAGACGTGGGGAGTGAGGATAAGAAGAGAATGGTGAGGAGAGAAGTAAAGATGGGATAGGTGAGGAGTGAAGCGAGGATGGATACAATAAATAGGAGTGAAGAAAGGATGAGGAAAAAAGGTAAGAAGTGAACGAAAAATATAACAGGTACCTAGCAAACGAAGGGAATGGTTAGAAGCTAAGCACAGATGGGGATGAATTAAAGAGTAAAGCAAAGATCTGAAAGATAAGGAGTGATACAGAGATGGAAAAGATAAGAAGTGAAACAAGGATGGGAAAAGAGTAAGAAGTGAACGAAATATATAACAGGTACCTAGCAAACGGAGCAAACGAAGGGAATGGTTAGGAGCGAAGCAGAGATGGGGATGGATTAAAGAGTAAAGCAAAGATCCGAAAGATACGGAGTGATACAGAGATGGAAAAGATAAGGAGTGAAGCAGAAATGGAAAAAAAGTGGAGGAAGAAAAAAAATGTAACGCGGAAATGAAAATATGGAACGCCGAACGAAGAGGAGAAAAATGAACACAGAACGAAGAGGAAAAAAATGAACGCAGAACGAAGAGGAGAAAAATGAACACAGAACGAAGAGAAGAAAAATGAACGCAGAACGATGAGGAGAAAAATGAACGCAGAACGATGAGGAGAAAAATGAACGCAGAACGAAGAGAAGAAAAATGAACGCAGAACGAAGAGGAGAAAAATGAACGCAGAACGATGAGGAGAAAAATGAACGCAGAACGAAGAGGAGAAAAATGAACGCAGAACGAAGAGGAGAAAAATGAACGCAGAACGAAGAGGAGAAAAATGAACGCAGAACGATGAGGAGAAAAATGAACGCAGAACGAAGAAGAGAAAAATGAACGCAGAACGAAGAAGAGAAAAATGAACGCAGAACGAAGAGGAGAAAAATGAACGCAGAACGAAGAGGAGAAAAATGAACGCAGAACGAAGAGGAGAAAAATGAACGCAGAACGAAGAGGAGAAAAATGAACGCAGAACGAAGAGGAGAAAAATGAACGCAGAACGAAGAGGAGAAAAATGAACGCAGAACGATGAGGAGAAAAATGAACGCACAACGAAGAAGAGAAAAATGAACGCAGAACGAAGAAGAGAAAAATGAACGCAGAACGAAGAAGAGAAAAATGAACGCAGAACGATGAGGAGAAAAATGAACGCAGAACGAAGAGGAGAAAAATGAACGAAGAACGAAGAGGAGAAAAATGAACGAAGAACGAAGAGGAGAAAAATGAACGCAGAACGAAGAGGAGAAAAATGAACGAAGAACGAAGAGGAGAAAAATGAACGCAGAACGAAGAGGAGAAAAATGAACGCAGAACGAAGAGGAGAAAAATGAACGCAGAACGAAGAGGAGAAAAATGAACGCAGAACGAAGAGGAGAAAAATGAACGCAGAACGAAGAGGAGAAAAATGAACGCAGAACGAAGAGGAGAAAAATGAACGCAGAACGAAGAGGACAAAAATGAACGCAGAACGAAGACGAGAAAAATGAACGAAGAACAATGAGGAGAAAAATGAACGCAGAACGAAGAGGAGAAAAATGAACGCAGAACGAAGAGGAGAAAAATGAACACAGAACGAAGAGGAGAAAAATGAACGCAGAACGAAGAATAGAAAAATGAACACAGAACGAAGAGGAGAAAAATGAACGCAGAACGAAGAGGAGAAAAATGAACACAGAACGAAGAGGAGAAAAATGAACGCAGAACGAAGAGGAGAAAAATGAACACAGAACGAAGAGGAGAAAAATGAACACAGAACGAAGAGAAAAATGAACACAGAACGAAGAGAAAGATGAACGCAGAACAAAGAGGAGAAAAATGAACGCAGAACGAAGAGGAGAAAAATGAACGCAGAAAAAAAAAGGAGAAAAATGAACGCAGAACGAAGAGGAGAAAAATGAACGCAGAACGAAGAGGAGAAAAATTAATGCAGAAAAGAAAAGGAGAAAAATGAAGAAGAGGAGAAAATTGAACGCAGAACGAAGAGGAGAAAAATGAACGCAGAACGAAGAGGAGAAAAATGAACGCAGAACGAAGAGGAGAAAAATGAACGCAGAACGAAAAGAATATGGAACAAGGAACAGAGAAGAGAACATGAAACACGGCACGAAGAAAATAAAAAAAATGCTTCTGAGAGGGCAGGGAGAGGCGACTGAAAAATAGGAATAAACAAAAAAGCATCAAGTGAAGGCTTTCGTATAAAAAGAAGAGGGGGGGGGGGGGGTAGGAGGGAGAATGAAGACAGGGAAAGGGTGTGTCGAAAGGGATATATGGGCTAAGAGGGGGCTGCCGTTGATAAGGAGATATATATATAAGAGGGTCATTCATTGGACATCCTGAAGGGGAGGGAGATTATTACTTGCGGCGAAGGGTGACAGACATGAAGTGAGTGTGTGGATGAGGTAGTGTGACAGCGGGAGCAATAAGGATGATGCTGTATGGAAGAGTGTGTTGTGTAGGTGGGATAACAAAGGGAGGAGGTGAAGGATGCAGTGGGAGGATAGAGAGAGGAAGAAGGAAGCACAGAAACACCATTGGTGTGTGATGGATTCTTTTTAGGAGCAGCGAGTAGCGGGCTTTTTTTTATTTTTATTAGTGTTTCCTTTTTTTGTATGTCCTTGAGCTGTTTCCTTTGTTGTAAAAAAAATAGGGAGAGAACTAGAGGCGTGACGATGATGTTATACTGCGGTGTTTGTGTGGCTAGGATTGTAAACGGAGGAAGTATCTGGAGGAAATGCAATAGGAAGAGTATGTAGACGAGGTGAGAAGCATAGAAACAAAGCGTGGGTGTGTGGTATAGACAGAAAACTGGAGCGGTAAAGATGATATTATATTGAAGCGTTGTGTAGTTGGGATTGTAAACGGAGGAAGTATCTGGAGGAAATGCAATAGGAAGAGTATGTAGAGGAGGTGAGAAGCATAGAAACAAAGCGTGGGTGTGTGGTAAAGATCGACAGAAAACTAGAGAGGTAAAGATGATATTATATTGAAGCGTTGTGTAGTTGGGATTGAAAACGAAGGTAAATGAGGTGGGTAGTGTAGGAACATGGTGTGGGTATGTTGTATTGAATATTGGCTGACGAGGTTGTGAGAGTTAATGAAGAGGAAAAAGTAATGAAAGAGATACTAAAAGACGAGATTGGTGCCTGAAAGAAAAATGGAATCACAGGAGCAGGGCGTGGGTGTGTTACGAGCAAAAGGAGGATAACAGGCACGGTGAGGATAAGGACGGGGAGTTATCAGCGTTGTTAATGGGGCAGGATGGAGTGCAAAGGATGCTAGAAGAAGGAAGGAGGTGGCAGATAGAGGCAGGAGGAAGCACAGGAGCAGGGCGTGGGAGTGTTACAAGCAATAGGTTAACAGGCACGGTGAGGATAAGGGCGGGGAGTTATCAGCGTTGTTAATGGGGCAGGATGGAGTGCAAAGGATGCTAGAAGAAGGAAGGAGGTGGTAGACAGAGGCAGAGGGGAGCAGATACAAGAAAGAGAACACACAGGAGCAGGGCGTGGGTGTGTTACAAGCAAAAGGATAACAGGCACGGTGAGGATAAGGACGGGGAGTTATCAGCGTTGTTAATGGGGCAGGATGGAGTGCAAAGGATGCTAGAAGAAGGAAGGAGGTGGCAGACAGAGGCAGGAGGAAGCACAGGAGCAGGGCGTGGGTGTGTTACAAGCAAAAGGATAACAGGCACGGTGAGGATAAGGACGGGGAGTTATCAGCGTTGTTAATGGGGCAGGATGGACTAGTGGGAGGGATGCCAGGAGAGGGAGGGGGGGTTGCAGATAGAGGAAGAGGGAAGCACATCATCTGCAAGTCTTCCTGCTAACGCCACCTCTTGAAAACGTCCATCACACAAAGGATGAAGATCTGGCCTTGTAGCCCTTATAATTAATTGATTCCAGCCCGTGTGCCGTATGAAAAAGTATTCATTTATGTATAATATCTCTACTATCGTAATTACAGGAAACGGCACGTAGCATACGCTCATGTCGACGTCAAGGGAGGGAAGGGGGGGAGAGGTGATGTGTGTGTGTGGAAGGGGGGGGGGGGGTCAGGGGGGGATCAGATACGAAAAATGCGTAAATCTGATAAGAAAGAAAAAGAAAATGGTAGATAAAAGGAATAGGCATATTGCTCATAGAGTAGAAGTGAAAATCTCTCTTTTACACACACACACACACACACACACACACACACACACACACACACACACACACACACACACACACACACACTGAAAAAGAAATTACCATTCCTAAAATAAATACGTTTTACTTATTTTCGACACATCCTATTTTTCAGACGTTGATGACCGCTTGACATGAAGGGAAAGGAGCGATGAAGAAAGGATGGCGGGAGGTGGGGCGAGAAGGAAGGGGTGGAGGAGGAGGACGAAAAGGAGGAGGTAAAGTGAGCAGTGGTGCAGCGGAAGGAAGACAGGAGGTAGGGCGTGGCTGAGGGGCGGGAGGAGACGAGGAATACTGCAATGATGTGGAGGGGAGGTGGGTGGAAGGGAAGGTTGCATGAGAGAGGAGAAGAAAGATGGAGGTGCTAAGAACAGGAAATGATTTCGAGCGAAGCCAAAAGAATGGATATAAAGAGAACAAGGAGATGGACGAAGGAGGGATAGGTGAGAAGGGAGGGAGTGGGCGGGTGTTGAAAGAAAAAAAGAAGATATATGAGAGAAGATGCGAGGAACAGAAAAAGAAAGAAATGGATGGAGAGGAAGAAAGTGGAGGAAAGAGGGATATGTAAAGAACGGAGGAGATGAGAGAAGATCATATTGTACTAGTGGAATGGAGGAGGGTGAGGGAGAGGATGATAAAAGAGAAAGAAAAAAAAGGGAGGAAGCGAAAAATAGATACGAGAAACGGAAGATGAATACGCGTGAGGATGAAGAAATGGTGGAAAGGTGGAGGAAGAAGAGATAGGTGGGTAAGGTAGGGAGGTAGGGGAGAGGGAAGAAGGGGGCTGCTGCAGGTGGTGGTCACGCCCGTCCTGCCCTCACCTGCCGCCATAACGGAGAGGCATGAACACAGGGCGCGGGCTGAGGATGGACATTACACATTTTCCGTGCCGAGACAAGGAAACCAGTGCTATTAATACTCCCAACGCTGCGCTAGCCAGTTCCCGGCCAGCCCAGCACGAGCCGACCTGTGAGAGCTTCCTTCAGTCGAGTGGGGAGACAGAGGGAGGGAGGAATGGGAGAAGGAAGAAGAGGAGGAGGAAAAAAATAGACCTCTGACCTGCATAAATCTCCCTCTCGCGAGTTAAGATGATGGGATGATATGCTCCATCTAATCCTCCTCCTGACATAGATGGGGAGGGGGAGGGAGGGAGGGGCGAGGGGAGGAGGCGAGGACTGAACTGTTAAGACTCATTTCCTCTCCAGGCCAAGAAAGGATAATATTCACCTACTGGACGGCGTGCTTTCTTGTCTCGGGTACGCCATGGAGTTTTCCTTTTTTTTTTTTTTTTTTTTTGGTATCTCTCTCTCTCTCTCTCTCTCTCTCTCTCTCTCTCATCAGGTATAAGGACGAGGAAGCAGCTATCCCTCATGTGCTTGGTGTGCTTCCCTCCTGCAGCCTCCAGGAGTGCATGTTCTTCTATTCTTTACGACAGACGAAAGGGTTTCCGCAGATACCGAGGAGGACAAAATAGCCACATTTGACTAAGGTCGTGTCCTGTAGTACTCGCTATATGCTCGAAGGGGAGCACTGTATGGACTGCTCGTACATGCGGGAGCGGACTCTCTGCATGGGGGTCACGGGGACATATAATTGTGCCGGTGAGTTATATTGTACAGATGGGCGGTGTAAGTGGACGACACGTGAATTAAAAAGGAACGCACGGATTTATGACGATTCGTACTCTATTTTCATGCGCTCGGGGCAATCTTTTTACGTTTATTTTCCTTTCTTAGTTGAACTGTTTATTTATGCATCACCGGTATGTAGTATTAGCCTCTTGCCGAGCATTGTTGGAGCACACGAGTTCCCTGTGTGCGGAGCACGGGGACGTCTCGTGCCGCGGAGCACTGTTTCGGCGGCAGGGGTGGGTTGGAAAGGGCCTGGCTTGGTAGGTGAGCCGTTTTTGCACAGGTGTTGCTTCGCGACGGGCGGCGGCTCAGACTTCTTTGTGCAAGATAAGCTCCGTCAAGGTGCGCTGAAACGTGGGTTACTTTATTAAGGCGAAACGGACCACCTTTTCTTAATAATGGCGATCTGCTAGGGGCTGGCTGGGGTGGGAGGGGGTGGGGAAGCGTTGGGGAGGCAGCTGTGTGGACGTGCTTGTGGCCACGGGCGGTACTGTACACGACTGACCCACGACTTTCGCAGGATATTTATGAGTCAGTTTTAGCAACCCACGTGGATTCTCGGCCACGTGTGTAAGCGAAGGAAAAAGAGAAAACACCAAACTGAGGTTGTGTTCAAGCATTTCTGAACACATGGACAACAAATGTGGTCGCATCAGAATATTTTTTAATTCCAAAACTATAACCCTATATTTACTATTCCTTAAAACATACAGACTTGGGTAGAAATACCAAAAGCGTATAAGCCTGACAAAAAAAAAGGAGAATGTGGAGTTCAGCCTCGTGAGCGAGCAAGGGTTGACAGGTGTAAAAGAAGCCCTGTTACTGAAAGGAGCCACGCTTGTTGTTCACAAGTCTCACAACATCTTTCCCCAGAACAATTCCAGACGAATACTATTCCTTCCAAATGAAGCAGTTTTGGGCTAAGCCAGACTGTGGCGCGACAAGGCTCAGTGGTGTAATACCGCGGCTCCCAGGCAGGTAACCCGCCGCCTCGGTAATTGGTACTCTCATCAATACCTGAAGTATATCCACACAAAAACTGGCGTCGGGAGTGAGCAGGTGCTGGGTGGTCATGAGAATATAGGGTAATGGTACTCTTGTCTTGGCGCTCATGACCACTGTACAGGAAGGGTGTTCAGTTTCAATGGAATGCTTGGCCTAAAAACTGTGTGCAGGTCATGAACTCACATCAAACCATCGACTGATATCGTGAATTAAAAAAAAAAGACAACATCTCACTACAAAATCAAGATACAGTCTGCTGCAATCCTTCACTGCAAATTAATTGGCTGTCATCGAGGACACAAAAATACTATTCAGCAAAAATATATGACCAAATAATCAGGCAGAACATGATTTCCGTTGGAGTACGATAAAGAAAAACAAATCGTTTGGGCTAATCACATTTGCGTATTGTCGTCACGAAATAATAATGGCTGTTCCGGAACTAGCCAATGATGGACAGTATTTAAAGAATGAGAACATTTCCGGGCAGGGCTCCTTAACTACCATTATCAGCAAAGAAACAAGACCAAGTATCGTCGTGTAATGCCTGTCTCCCGTTTCCCTACCCATAGCAATTGATAACACCACCACCACCACCACCACCTCCACACCAATGCTACTCCTCATAACACAGGCCGCGTGACTTGCGCGGTGGACAAGCCCAAATCGTTGTCCCCCTCAGCTAAAAGTCTGACAACAAAGACACGGGTTTAATAAGTACATCAGGAGGTCATAATCTTGAAGGCGTGAGGCCCCCTGCAGCGCCGGTGCCGCGGCGTGCATC
>NC_066518.1:19439791-19479791 GCF_024679095.1 Eriocheir sinensis
TGATGGTGGAGGAGCTGTGGGGGGTGAAGTGAATGTGGCGAATTTGCGATGGTGAAATAAATGTGGCGACTTTGTGTTGGCCAAACCGTAAAATTGGCCTGCAAAGTAATTAAAGAATGATTCGATCTTTCTTTATCTAATGAAAGAACTCTATCGATGATTTGATACTTCCTTACCTAATCGAAAAAAGTGTGTCGATGATCACTAAAAAAATAATTAGCTCCTTCAATATACTTTGCCAAACATCAAATCCAATTTCCTTTTCATTACAAATATGATGACAAGCTGAACGGCAGCCCGCTGGGGGAGAAACCTCGGCTGGGTGCCGCGAGTTCCTTTCCTAATGACGCGGCGGCGAGGCGGGTCTGGGAACCAGTGGTGAAAGGAGTACAGGAAGGAATCAAACTATTTTTTCGTGAAGGAAATAAACATGACAAAAAAAGCTTTACCATGAGGTTGTAATAATCAAAAGACGAAAAGATATATGATTTCCATCAGTAAAAAGAATGAAATGCAATTTCATCAATTTCTAATAACATTGTCAACAAAAAAAGTAAAATAATAAACTTCCTCTCCGTAGGATCATTAGTGAAACGCTTTACTATCAATGTCATATTGAAATACCAGAAAACAGAAAGACTTTACTTCTTCCCGAAAGTGCCGCTCCGTCACTCTCCTCACCAGCTGTTCCCCTGCAATAGGATGATCCCGTGTAAACATTTGAGCAACGCATCGCTAAGTGTTGGTGTTTGTGGACACATCATACTTCAGGCTTTAGTTACTCGACGCCTTAACACAGGTTGACTCACACTTAGGTATAAAGACTGATGACACACGACACCTCAAAGGGGCAGGTCTGATTCAACTATTTTTCATTATTTATCCACTTGACTTTGTATAAGTATTGCTATTGGATAACCGTGCAAAAATGCTGTATTGCAAAATTCAAAGGCATTTGGAAATTGTTTTCTGAATTAATTTTCAACGTCCTTTAACACGAGACAGCAACAGAAGAAATCAACCTTTTTTTTTTTTTTTACAGCTAAGGAGACAGCTCAAGGGCGCAAAGAAAAATATATAAAAAAAAGCCCGCTACTCACTGCTCCTGAATAGAGGTCAAAGGAGTGTTCAAAAAGAGAGGTCAATTTCGGAAGGAAAGGTGTCCTGATACCCTTTTCTTGAAAGAGTTCAAGTCGTAGGCAGGAGGAAATACAGATGAAGGAAGATTGTTCCAGAGTTTACTAGCGTGAGGGATGAAAGAGTGAAGATGCTGGTTGACTCTTGCATAAGGGGTTTGGACAGTATAGGGATGAGCATGAGTAGAAAGTCGTGTGCAGCGGGGCCGCGGGAGGGAGGGAGGCATGCAGTTAGCAAGTTCAGAAAACCAGTCAGCTTGAAAATATCGATAGAAGATAGAAAGAGAGGCAACATGGCGGCGGAATTTGAGAGGTAGAAGACTATCAGTATGAGGAGAGCTGATGACAGGAAGAGCCTTTGACTCCACTCTGTCCAGGAGAGCTGTGTGAGTGGACCCCCCCCCCCCCCCCCCCCTACACACATGAGATGCATACTCCATACGAGGGCGGACAAGGCTCCTGTAAATGGATAGTAACTGCGCGGGGGAGAAGAACTGGCGGAGACGGTACAGAACGCCCAGCCTAGAGGAAGCTGATTTAGTAAGAGATGAGATATGAAGTTTTCAGTTGATATTTTGAGTTAAGAATAGACCGAGAATGTTTAGTGTTGAAGAAGGTGATAGCTGGGTGTTGTCAAAGAATAGGGGATAGTTGTTTGGAAGATTGTGTCGAGTGGATAGGTGGAGAAACTGTGTTTTTTAGGCGTTGAAGGACACCATGTTCCTTTTGCCCCAATCGGAAATAATAGTGAGGTCTGAGGCTAAGCGTTCTGTTGCCTCCAGCCTTGAATCGTTAAGTTCCTGTGGAGTGGGTCTTCTATTAAAAGAAGTTGAGTAATGCAGAGTGGAGTCATCGGCGTAAGAATGGATAGGACAGTTCGTTTTGGAAAGAAGATCATCAGTGAACAACAAAAAGAGAGTGGGAGACAGGACAGAACCCTGTGGGACACCACTGTTAATAGGTTTAAGGGAAGAACAGTGACCGTCCACCACAGCAGAAATAGAACGATCAGAAAATAAACTGGAGATAAAGGTACAGAGAGAAGGATAGATATCGTAGGAGGATAGTTTGGAGAGCAAAGATTTGTGCCAGACCCTATCAAAAGCTTTTGATATGTCCAGCGTAATGGCAAAGGTTTCACCGAAACGGCTAAGAGAGGATGACCAAGAGTCAGTTAGGAAGGCAAGGAGATCACCAGTAGGACGCCCCTTGCGGAACCCATACTGGCGATCAGATAGAAGGTTAGAAGTTGAAAGGTGCTTTTGAATCTTCCGGTTAAGGATTGATTCAAAAGCTTTAGATAGACAGGAAAGTAAAGCTATAGGGCGGTAGTTTGAGGGATTGGAACGGTCACCCTTCTTAGGCAGAGGCTGTACAAAGGCATACTTCCAGCAGGAAGGAAAGGCAGATGTTGATAGGCAGAGACGAAAGAGTTTGACCAGGCAGGGTGTCAGCACGGAAGCACAGATTTTAAGAACAATAGGAAGCACTCCATCAGGTCCATAAGCCTTCTGAGAGTTGAGGCCAGAGAGGGCATAGAAAACATCATTTGGAAGAATTTTAATAACAGGCATAAAGGAGTCAGAGGGGGGATGAGTAGGAGGAATATGCCCAGAATCGTCCAAGGTGGAGTTCTTACAGAAAGTCTGAGCGAAGAGTTCAGCCTTAGAGACAGATGAGACGGCAGTGCTGCCGTAAGGGTTAAGGAGAGGAGGGAAAGAGGAAGAAGTGAAATTGGAGGAGATATTTTTGGCTAGATGCCAGAAGTCACGGGAAGAATTAGAAGAAGCAAGATGTTGACATTTTCTATTGATAAAAGAAGTTTTGGTGAGTCGGAGAATAGATTTGGCATGATTCCGGGCTGAAATGTAAAGGTCAAAGTTAGCGGATGATCAAAGGCTCTGGAACATTTTGTGAGCTGCCTCTCTATCTTTAATAGCACGAGAACAAGCATGATTAAACCAAGGCTTTTTAGCATGGGGAGTAGAGAAAGAACGTGGAGTGTATGCCTCCATTCCAGAGACAATCACCTCTGTGCTGCGCTGGGCATACACAGAGGGGTCTCTCTCCTGGAAGCAGTAATTATTCCACGGGAAATCGGAAAAGTACATCCTCAGGTCGTCCCACCGAGCTGAAGCAAAATGCCAGAAGCATCGCCTCTTCAGTGGGTCCAGAGGATGTACAGGAGCGATAGGACAGGATACAGAAATAAGGTTATGATCGGAGGAGCCCAATGGAGAGAACAGTTTGACAGAGTAAGCAGAAGGATCGTTTCTCTTTCTATATTTTTTCTTTCCTCCACGCAGTTTGTTATTAAAAATGTAGCTGCAGGGCGCCGGCCCTCACCATGACAAACACTCCACCGTCCAGCCTATCTGCTGCATCGGCCGTGTCTAATTCCTTTTCCCTTATCTCCTGACGCCCTGATGTCTCCCCTCCTCCCCTCACCCTCTAAATGCCGCCCAGCACCGCCATACCACTCTCCCCCCTGGAACAGCCCAACACTCCACCTCGTCCATCATCGTTTCATTACTACCCTGCCGTCTCCTCACCACCCATACACTACATTTTCGACACCCAAGCACCTGCCACACCTCTACCCACCCCTTCACCACCAGGACCTCCTCACCACACCACCACACCAGCACATCACCGTCCTGTCCTTTACCACACTCTCCTCCCTTCCTTCTCCCTTCCCCAGCACCGATCCCCACGTCACACTCTCCTCACTCCCCTTACTGGCACCCCTCAAGGCACATCCCTTACACTCTCCTCACACTGCCTTGCTACCCTATCCCTGTCCTCCACATTACCGCACATCGGCTCAGCGCAAGTACCGCCTCTGTATTTTCCCTCTCTCCCTCTCATCGCCCTCTCCTGCAGCCCCGCCATGCATGAAAGAGCCCTGGAGTTCCGTCCCTCTCTTGGGCCACCCCTCCACCCCCCAACAAAAAAAGGAAAGGAGAAAAAAAGAGCAAAACTCTAAAACCTCAATGACCGGAAGGCGTAAAAGGTGTTTAATATCCTAATTTTAAAACGAGATAGACCAAACTACTGAAAAAAAAGAAGGATGTTATCAGGCGAACATTCATTATTTTCTCGTGAACACCGCACTCCGCGTTGATACAGAGACTCTTATCTAATGATTCTCTAATTAGATGAGATCTCCGATAACATCCAATTACTTACACTATCATCTACTATTTGGAATCCCCCGGCGGTGTGGTCGCTACGCCCCCCTCCATCCCCCTCTCCTTCCCCTTTCCTCACCTCACCTCACGTATCCCACACTATTACCACCTCCACCGGACGCTGCTATCCACGCTGCCATCACTACCGCGGACACTCAGCCGAGGAAGTGAACGCTGCCACAAAAAACGAAGTGATATGAAAAAGGTCTAAAACATACACCATTCACAGACAGCCGCGTCCTCCATTCTCTCTAGATCTCGTTCACTCTCTATTTTTTTCTGTCATATCTTTTACCCAGCTTTGCGTACCACAAGACTGAACAAGCGTGCAACAAACCTAACTCTAGTGTTCGCTCATTTTCTCTTCTGTTGATAGTTTCTTTTCACCATCTTAACGTAGCACTCTCAGGTCCCTAAGACCCCTACCAACCAAACAGATCTGAACCCTCACGGAAGGAATCAAACCTTAAGTGTATTGGGCGACCATCTGTGTGTGTGTATGTGTGTGTGTGTGTGTGTGTGTGTGTGTGTGTGTGTGTGTGTACTATAAAACAACAGCACCTCAGCGCCTCTTCCTCACGCCACTTTACCCTCCCCGCTTAATGATGCCTCCAAACACTACCATCAGCGCCGACCTACACGACCCAATAATGCATCAGTTATCTTTTTTTCTTCACCGCGTTGCCCTTATAGACCGGGTTGCGTTTCCACGTCTCTGGTTCACACGGGAGACTAAAGAAGAGGAGAAAGAAGACCAACTAACTTTTTTTCTATCTTCGTCTTCTTTATTTCCTCTCTCTCTCTCTCTCTCTCTCTCTCTCTCTGGTTCACACGGGAGACTAAAGAAGATGAGAAAGAAGTCCACTAACTTTTTCTCTCTTCGTCTTCTCTCTCTCTCTCTCTCTCTCTCTCTCTCTCTCTCTCTCTCTCTCTCTCTCTCTCTCTCTCTCTCTCTCTGGTTCACACGAGAGACTAAAGAAGATGAGAAAGAAGTCCACTAATTTTTTCTCTCTCTCTCTCTCTCTCTCTCTCTCTCTCTCTCTCTCTCTCTCTCTCTCTCTCTCTCTCTCTCTCTCTCTCTCTCTCTCTCTCTCTCTCTCTGGTTCACACAGGAGACTAAAGAAGATGAGAAAGAAGTCCACTAACTTTTTCTCTCTCTCTCTCTCTCTCTCTCTCTCTCTCTCTCTCTCTCTCTCTCTCTCTCTCTCTCTCTCTCCTGGGACAATTTCTACGGACAAAGTGAGCTCTTCCACAGGGACGGAATACACCTGTCTCCCATCGGGGCAGCCATATTCGGAAGGCTCCTCAACGACGCAGTACGTGACGCCCGATCAAAAAACAACCCTCAGCCACGTCCCTCCACCCCGCCCGTGTAAATAGACGCCATGCATCGCAACAAACCCGTAACCGTGATCCCGCAAGTACCACCACCTTTATTACCAAGCCTCTAGATAACTTAAAAATCCTTAGTTTCAATGCGCGTAGCCTAAGAAACAAGTTTGATGAACTGAGATGTCTTGCTCTAACATAAAATTTTGACATAATTGCTATAACCGAAACATTTATCGACACCACAAATATTGATTTAAGTTCCGTATACAACATAGATGGCTACAGACTCTTCAACAAAGATCGTGTAAACCGTAGAGGCGGTGGCGTCGCCCTTTTTGTCAAAAGCTATTTGCAACCCACTGACAAAACACCAAGAGACAGTAACGTTGAACATTTGTGCGTGCGAGTAAACATTGCAAAAGTCAGTTTAAATATATGTCACCTACAGGCCTCCCGGGCAATCACTCGATGACGACCTTGAAATGTACAGCGTTTTAAGGCAGTCACTTAATAACAGCGACTCACTGATATTAGGAGACTTTAACCTCCCCTATATCGACTGGGCGACACTATCAGGTACAGAAGGCGAGTCACATAGAATGATCTTTTTAGAAGAAAATTATCTAAGCCAAATGGTTTCTGAACCAACTCGACAAAATAACATACTCGACCTTGTTATAACGACCCAAGATAACCTTGTCAGTAATGTCACGGTAGGAGAACACCTCGGTTCTTGCGATCATAAATTAGTGCGCGTCGACATTAGAGCTCAAACATCAGTGACTGAAAATAAAGTAAAGGTGCCCAATTTCAAAAGAGCTAACTTCGTAGAAATCCGACAAAAACTAACAGAAATACAACTATCAGATGACGGCAATGTAGAGGAAGCCTGGCTAAGCTTTAAAAATCATTTACTCACTCAGCAGAACACATTCGTCCCCTTGTGCGAGAAGCGAAATAACACAAATAAAAGCCCACCTTGGTTTAATAGCGAAATTAAACACTCAGTCAAGGAGAGAAAATTGTCTTACAGGCTAAAGAAAGAACAAAGCACGCCCGAAAACATTAGACTTTATAATGATGCCAGGCGACGAGTAAAAAGATTAGTATGTCAGGCAAAGCGTAGATACGAAGAAAATATTGCAGCCAACTGTAAAAATAATCCGAAATCTTTCTTCAGTTACATAAACAACAGAAAGGCGATCAGAAGTGGAATTGGACCTTTAACAAACAGCGACGGTGCACTAGTGACTGACAGCCAACACATTGCAAACCTCTTAAACAATTACTTTTCCTCGGTGTTTAATACTAACAGTCTTCCTCCCGCTACCACCAACACCAGTACTAATGTAAATCTCGAGCATGCATTGCCTAATTTTGAAATAACAACCGATGAAGTCCTTAAAGCTCTCCATTCACTTAAAACAAATAAAAGTCCCGGACCCGATAAAGTATATCCTATACTGCTTAAAGAAACAAAGAGCGAAATACTCTCCTCCCTCACAACCGTATTCAATATGTCTTTGCGACAAGGCATCGTCCCTTCGGATTGGAAAAAGGCTAACGTGACACCGATTTTTAAGAAAGGAGACAAAAAATACCAGGTAACTACCGACCCATTAGTCTAACTTCAATTGTAGGTAAGCTACTTGAGAGCATAATTAGAGACAAAATTGTGAGTTACCTCGAAAGCCACTCATTAATTGGGGATTCACAACATGGCTTCCGTAACAAAAGATCCTGCCTATCAAACCTATTGACCTTTTATAACGACCTCTTCTCAGTTTATGACGTAACCAAATCATTGGACGTAGTCTATCTTGATTTCCAGAAAGCGTTTGATAAAGTCCCACATCATAAATTACTTTATAAATTAAAGCAAATAGGTATTGACGGTCAAGTAAACCAATGGATCGCGAATTGGTTGAGCAACAGACAACAAAGAGTGGTGATTGACGGATTTAACTCAGAGTGGGCGCCGGTCACTAGTGGCGTCCCTCAGGGCTCGGTTCTTGGCCCAGTGCTCTTCATTATTTACATCAACGACGTGGATGTTGGACTCAATAATCGCATTAGTAAATTTGCAGACGACACAAAGATTGGTAACTCGGTTCTCACTGACGAAGACAGGCAAAGCCCTCAAAAGGATTTCACAAAATTTCAGCTTGGTCGGATAGATGGGATGCCTGCCCTTAACAGACAAGTGCCAGTCCCTCCTTCCTTTGGCTTAAAAAATCAGAAGAAAAAATAAAAAAATGCGCGACAAACTCTAAGCGTTCAATGCGTTAAGGACCTGGGGGTCAAAATCGCGTCAAACCTCAAATTCTCACATCAATGCATCGATGCAGCAAATAAAGCGAACAGAATGTTGCACTTCATTAAAAGAAACTTTTTATTCAAGAATAAAGATGTAATACTTCCGCTCTACAATAGTTTAGTCAGACCCCACTTGGAATATGCGGTACAGTTTTGGTCTCCTCACCATGCAAAGGACATTGCTAAATTAGAAGGTGTTCAGCGTCGGGCAACAAAAATGATCCCTTCCTTGCGCAACAAATCCTACGAAGAAAGGCTTTCCACCCTTAACATGTTCTCTCTTGAGAAACGTCGCCTCCGAGGAAAACTAATCGAATGTTTTAAAATACTTAATGGTTTCACGAATGTAGACAGAACAAAATTGTTTATGATAGATGACACTTTACGAACGAGGAACAATGGCATAAAATTCAAATGTAGACAAGTAAATTCAGACTGCACCAAATTTTTCTTCACCAACGTTGTAGTGCGAGAATGGAATAAGCTCCCACCATCAGTGGTCCAGTGTAACACGATAGACTCATTTAAAAACAAGCTCGACCGTCACTTCCTTGAACTTAATATTAACTAGAGTAGAAAAGCAACGTTTTGGAGCCATCTGATTAGTGTAGATTCACTTAGGTTTAAGGACAGACCACCTAGTCTGGACCATGGGGTCTGTGTGGTCTGATTTTCTATGTAATTCTATGTAATTCTCTCTCTCTCTCTCTCTCTCTCTCTCTCTCTCTCTCTCTCTCTCTCTCTCTCTCTCTCTCTCTCTCTCTCTCTCTCTCTCTCTCTCTCTCTCTCTCTCTCTCTTCGTCTTCCTCTGGTCTGCAGCGGATCAACTCAGCAGGTATGTCGCACTGACCATACGGTGCCCTATGTCACTGATGAAGAGGAGGCAGGGAGCACGGAGGTAGAATGGTCCACGGCAGGGATGGAGGGAGGGATTAAAGGAGATGAGGAACGGAGAGGATAGAGGGTCGCTAGAGAAGAACATGACGGAGTGAAATTGAGAGAAAGGGGGAAGAAGAGGAGGAAGGGGAAAGATTGAAGGAAGAAGTGAGAGAGAAGGGGAAAGGAGGAAGCGAGGAAGAAGAGGGAAAAAAGAGGAAGAAGATAACGACATGAGGGAAGAAAAAGAGTAAGAGAGAAAAAGGAAGAAGAGGAGGGAGTGAAGGAGGAAGTGGTGGACATGACAGAGAAAAGGGAGACAAGAGGAGAGGAGGCAGAGAATGAAATGAGGGACGGAAGGAAGGAAAGAGTGAAGAAGGAACAGGAAGGATAGAGGGAGAACACATAGAAGGACATGACCTGGTGAAGGAAGGAGAGTGAATGAAGGAGAATAGAGAGAAGGAGGAGGAGGAGGAGAAGTCGTACATGGCGGAGGGAAGGAAGGAGCGAGTGAATCAGGGAGAACAGGGAAAGGAGAAGAGAGATGAGGAGAAGGAGGAGATGGAGGCTGTGACGAAGGAAGGGGAGGGTAGGGGAGGCTGTTGGGGACACACTACCACCCTATCCCCAATAATAGTAGTGATTGCTGGAAAACTCCGCGGCGAGGGAGCAATTTGGAGGCAGCAGCACGTACATAGGGACGGTCTGGAGGAGAATGTTTTTATAAGATTAATTTAATGGTGCAATACGCAACCCTTATTTTTGTTACGGCTGATTGGAATTGTTTGTGTGTCCGCCCACTTCATAAGGAGGAAAGGAAGGAGGGAGAGAGGGAGGGGGAAGGGGAGATTATGGAGGGAGAGGGAGGGTACGCCTGGTTATAGGAAATGGGGAGATGAAATGTTGTTTTGCTATGTGTTTGGGGAAGGTTAAGGAGGAATTGAGGTCTGGAGAAAACACAGGAGACGGAAGGAGAGAAGAAGGGAGGTAGGGAGGAAGAGAAGGTGGGAGAGAGGGAGAGAGGGAGGGAGGAAAGGTCGAAGAGCCTGAATATGGGACACAAAGTAATGAAAACCAGTCTTGATATTTGTTAGAAAATGTATGTAGGGGAGGAGAGAGAGGGGAGGAGGACAAGGATGAGGATGGTTCTAAAACGAGAAGGAGGACGAGAGACAGAAAACAATGGCAAAAAGTAAGACACACGGGAAGGAGGGAAGGAAGCAGGGAAAAAGATAGACAGTAAGGTAGGAAAGAGAAAAGAAGAGGAGGTGCGAGAGAGGACGAAAGGTATAGGTGCAGAGGAGGGATGGAAAAAAAGAGGAGAGTGTCTGTATAAAGAGCGCGGCAGAACGAAAAAAATGTTGTTACGTGGAGGGAATGGAGGGGGAGGAGGGAGTGGAGGGAGAAGAAGGGTCACAGGTGAGGAATGAGGGATATTGTCTTGCCAGTGGACATCGCTTCTTTCTATGGGATTGTCACCTTTTTTTTTTTATCTCTCGGAGGAGGAGGAAGGGGACGGATGGTGACGGTGTTAGGAAGTCAAGCCAGCTATTACTACTACACCACAGCCCACCCACTCCCCCGTCTGGTGTGTGTGTGTGTGTGTGTGTGTGTGTGTGTGTGTGTGTGTGTGTGTGTGTGTGTGTGTTTCACGTCGCGGCCTATTGCCCCGTTAGGCTTTTTCACTGGTGGGGTCTGATGGTCGGCCCAGCCCCTTGTGGCACAGGCGAGTGTTTATAGTGACGCCCTCTTGTTTTGGCTCACACTGCCCCCCGGAGCTCATCTTTGAGCCTCTCTTTGGAGAGGTTATCTAGAGTCCGGGTTGATAGGTCGTCTTCAGGGCAGCATGTGGGTAGTCTTAGGCCACTCGGCGGTGACTGAAAAATCCAAGCTGTGTGGCGGTCAGGATTCGAACCCGCGTCCCTCCTCAATCTCCCGGACGCGGGGCCGGCACGTTAACCACTCAGCTACCACCTCCCCTATGTGTGTGTGTGTGTGTGTGTGTGTGTGTGTGAGGAGGGTTTTTTTTTCTCTCTTCATACACACACACACACACACACACACACCCCCCCAACCCCCCCCCCCCCCCCATTCCCCTTCCCCTTCACCTTCACCTCGCTCCCCTGAATTACTTTACAACTCTCACTAAACCCATTAGCGGCGCAGCATAATGCCAGGTAGTCAGGTTCTTCCTCCTCCTCCTCCTCCTCCTCCTCTTCCTCCTCCTCCTCCTCCTTGTCCCTCCTCACCCACTTCTAGATTACTATTTTATGGATTATTTTATCTCCTTCACAAATTACTCCTGATCATAATTTATGCGCGTTGCGGCCACTAACTTAACAGTCCGGACAGCTGTTGGATGATTCCCTCACATGCACCTGAATGTCTGCATAATTATGATTCTTATTAAATATTTTTATTCGAGTTTCATGCTAAGAATGCTCAGCGACAGCGTCTTGTAACTTGGGTTTATTCTTGCGGAAAGCTAAGGCGAAGAGGAGAGAGAAGGGAGCAGAGGAACTAAAGGGTCAGAGGGATGATGAAGGACTAGGGAAGGAAATTAAATAAGAGGGGATGGATAGGTGCATGGAGGGGCTAGGGAAGGAAAGGAATATGTGGGAGAGGAAACGGTATTATTATAATGGGGTGGAGGGGAGGAATGGGCGGAAAGGAAGAGTGGAAAGAAATAAGAGGCAAGCAATGTGGAGGTAAACTTGGGGAACGAGAGAAGGGGGTGGAGGGCAGCAAGGTGAGGAGGTGCGTGTTGTGACGTGTGCTTCTTCAATAAACACAAAGGCAGTTTCCTGGTAATGAACATAAGCTACGAGGCCTCCTCCATCAGGGCGAGTATTTGGCCGTTGTCAGGCGTGTATTAATAAAGTGAGGAGTGTACGGCCCGTACCTGCTCACTCGCCATACCTGCCGCGCCGCCTGTTACGGGCACCAATAACCAATTAGATACACGGGCGTGGGAGCCTCACACGTGGCTGGCGGAGAGTCGCTGCTCGAGCTGGCCGCCTCGGGGCACGCGTGGCGAACGTTCCGGACAGCTTTGTGGACAGGCGGGGTGCCTCGGGAGGGCAGTGAAGGAAGGAAGGATCGTATGGGAGTGCACAAGAACGTTCCAGCTGTCAGAGGCCAACAATGCCGGGCCAAACTCCTCCTTGGTGCCATGCAAGCCGCCCGCACCGTCAGTAGGGCGGCGCGTCACCTCCCGGTGCTGTGCCGCCCCTGGACGGCTCGTGTTTCAAGATCCGCTCATTCCGCATCCACAGAACAATGAGAAAAGGAATTGAAATTATGCATTAATTCTCTGCTTTTTAATCATTAAGAATTCCCGAGTTGTTCGCGTCCAGCCGTCAGGTAAGAATGCGCGAAGGTTTATCAGCGCGCCGGTGCATCCAGTCCGGCCCGCTGTCCCTCCCGGGGGTCCGCTGGTGGAGTGGCGCTGTCCCATTAGCCCTTCGCCACCCGCTGCGGCTCACCGCCGGGGCCAAGAGCACTGCCACACTCTTGCGTCAAGATCGGAAGCCAAGCGTGGCGTCTGCCGGAGGGAAGCTAAAACCGTAGGGAGACGGCACGGAGGAAGCGGAGGGAGAGCTGACGGGAGGTAAACCGTAGGGAAGACGGGAGAGTTGCGAGGCGTCCCCGTGCATGGCAGGTGGTGTAGCGGTAAATCTAGGAGCAAGGAGAGAGGAATATAGAGGTGAAACAAAAATTGTGAGTAAGAGAAAAGGAAACAGGGCGGGGAGATCGACCGTTCTTGCTTCCTCGTGTAAACATGATAATCGTGTTCAGTCTAGACAAAAAAAATCAGTAATATGTTTATACAAACAGAGGGACGTTCTGTAAATTCGAATTCCCAAGAGGAATGCGATACGGTTTACTTGCTTCTTTTTCGCATTAAGTTTTCGCAACAAATATAATCAAGAGACCACAATATTCGGTGAATACGTAAACTGGACACTATAAACCTAACGGAATGTTCGTGTGGGACGCTGCCACATTCTTCCGCATGACAGGAAGAGGGAGAAAAAACAAAAGTTTAAGGGTGAACGATTTCAACAACTTGGGGCCCCTGAAGTCTTCACACACACACACACACACACACACACACACACACACACACAACCAAGAGGCCCCGGGTTCGATTCCCGGGTGGAGTGGGAGAGAATGGGCAGTTTCCTTTAATCTTTGCCCCTGTCCACTTTGCAGTAAATGGTTACCGGGTGTCAGTTGGAGGTCGTGTCTTTCCTCCCGTGTCTGCGTGAGTGTGAGGTTTCATCCGTTCCAAAAGATCCGTCACCAGAACTCCGAAGCTCATTCGAGGAGGGCACAACTGGGGATCACGAGGCCAGAGCGTGATCAGACCGCAGTGAATGACACACACATACTCGAATGATCATCAAATGCCTTTCCCCATTGTCAATACATGTATATATACAAAACAGGATACGGTTTGTCTGATTCCAAAACAACTACAGTCCTGCACACGCACCCCACCCCTATTTGCCCCAATAACTCCCCCCCCGCCCCCAATCACCCCCCCTCACACACGTACACACACACACGCGCGCGAAGCAAGGTGAGGATAGAGGGAGGGAGAGAGGGAGACAAGCGGACTGTTGACGCGTGGGCTCGGTTTCATGTGACAAGGACTAATTGGCGTCATTAAGGCATTGGGCCCAAACGTCGGTCCATTAATGCCTCCGCCCCGCCCCGCCCCTCCTGACGCCCCGACCCTCGCGCCACACCTCTACTGATGGCTCAGACGCTGCCATTGTTTGCTGCCATTAATCAGCTCTCGGGAATTGCAAGGAAACAATCACCAAACACTCCATGACTCTCTCTCTCTCTCTCTCTCTCTCTCTCTCTCTCTCTCTCTCTCTCTCTCTCTCTCTCTCTCTCTCTCTCTCTCTCTCTCTCTCTCTCTCTCTCACACACACACACACACACACACACAAAACACACACATACGAGATCGAAATTCTGAATATACGTAGGTTTCAAGGCGCCTTTTTCTCCCTCTCTTCCTCTACCCCTTCTGCAGGCTGATGGGGAATGAAGCCACTGTCAGTAACTGTATAATCTCTTGGGAATGAGGCAAGTTGATTTTTTAGATAAGAGAATGGCTCACTCTGGGGAAGGAAGGGTGGTGGTGGAGAGGGGGAGGGGAAGGGGAATGTGAAAGGGGGAAAGAGAGGGAAGGCACTGTGGAGAGGGAGTGTGTGTGTGTGTGTGTGTGTGTGTGTGTGTGTGTGTGTGTGTGTGTGTGTGTGTGTGTGTAGGCTGGAAAGTATGTAGTGCTGGTGGTGGCCACAAAGTTCTATGGTAGGTACTGCTGCTGAACCAGATAATAATGATGACGATGATACAACCAGTGGAGTTAGATGCATAGTGGTGACCATGTTGTTGCTGCTGCTGCTGATGATGATGATAACAGTGGTGGCAGTGACTGTAGTAAACAATAACATACACACAAGCAAAAACAAACATGGACACAAACAAATAAACAGACAAAATACACACAAATAAACAACTGACACAAACAAACATGCACACCCAAATAAAAAACATAAAAATAAATAAACAAGCAAGCAAGCAACACACACACACACACACACACACACACACACACACACACACACACACACACCTTCACTCACCAGCTACATAAAAATAATCTAAAACACAGACAAGACTGAGCGGCTTCCTTTGAACTATTTCACATTTTCTCCAGCGGGACATATTATCGTGTAGCATCTCATTTCACTTATAGTATCATCATCATCACCATCATTACACCTCCACCGCCAATTTTCAGAGTGGCAGCGTCGGTCATTAAACTGTTAGTCAAAATGGATTACAAGATACCTTAATTGTGCAACGTATTAATCTCCTTATGATATTTGGTAGATACGCTCCCTTTTTTCCTGCAGAGTTGGGGACTGAGGAGCAAGGATGGAGCACGGAGGGTTGGAGTAGGTGCATCCCTCCCCCCACCTCCCCCCTCCCCACGCCAGCCCGCACACCTGCCTTCCCATAACTGTCCCTCCCACCTGCGTGATTAAGATTGGACACGGCATCCAAATTTCACAGCAAATCACACAAAGTCCTTCGATAAGTCTCCTCCGGTAGAATTTCCAATTTTCTGCTTCTTCTACCACACTCCCTCCAAGACGCCTCGAATTACTCTTTTTTTCCTTGTTTTAATCGTTCGTTATCCCTTCCCTTTCCATTTTCCGCGATCCAGAAACATTATCCTTGTACCTTCCTTTACTCCCTTTACTCCCTCCCACCCTCCCTTTATTTCTCGCTTTTATCGTTCGTTATCCCTTCCCTTACCATTTTCCGCGATCCAGAAACATTATCCTTGTACCTTCCTTTACGCTGCTCCTTTTTTTTCTGGCTGCAGGTGTTTTTCGTTATGTGATGGTACGTATTACTCGTCCTTTGTCTTGTCCTTATCCAGTGTGCGTCCTGTATTTATGTCGTTCAGTATAGAATGGTCTGGTTCCTACCGCTTCCTCCTCCCTTATTTGTCTATCTTCCTTTGTCTCTGATTGTCTGTTTGCTTTTCTGCCCGTCGGAGTGTCTGTCTGTGTCTGCGATATAGTCAGTGTGTCCGGTTGTCTTTCTGTGTGCCTATCTACCTATCAGTCTGTCCGTCCATCTGTCAGTCTGTCTGTATCTGTCTCTCTCTGTTTTTCAGCCTAACCCCATCAACAGCCTCTCCAAATACCACGACTACATCCCTGACCCCTTAACAATCGCCTACCAATCAATTTAAATTACACACAGCACTCGCTTTCTCAATCAGTGCCAACGTGTATTACTATTTCATGTTTTGGCGATCACCATATGCCCACGGCGCCTCTAAGCATCACGCGCGGAACCAGAGAACGAGGATGGGATAATTGGGGTGCAGGTGAAAGGATGGGAGGGGGAGGGGCGTATATAAAGGAAAAGGAATATGGTAAGGTAAGGCATCAGAGACAAGTAGGGAGGAGTAAGTAAGGTAAGTACAAGATATTGATGGACGACTTTAAGAGATCGAGAGGAAACAAGTTGTAGTAGTATTAGTATTAGTATTAGTAGTAGTAGTAGTAGTAGTAGCAGTAGTAGTAGTAGTAGTAGTAGTAGTAGTAACAGCAGTGGTAGTGCAGGTGGTCCACGGTGGATATTCTGATACCCAAAACTAAATATGAAAGATTGAAGAAAGAGAATAATAGAAAAAAAGAGAAGTGAGAAAAGAGCAAGATGAGAAAAGAAGAAAATTATATAGAAAAAAAAAGAAAGAAGACAAGATAATTGAAGAGGAAATGAGGAAAAGTGAAAGAGGAAAACGGTGAGGAATAAAAGGACAATAATCATAGCAATAATGACCAAACCAACGACAATAAAAAAACGACTATATACATACACACAAAAAAAAATGCAGATGAGAACATTAATTAAGAGGAGACAGCAGCCGGAAGAGGAGACCAGGAAAAAGAGGAAGAGCAGGAAAAGGACATATTATACACCCCCACCCCCCTCTACACACATACAAGGACACAAGCAGAACACAGGAAGCAGCAAACGAAAGAAAGGTGTAGTGATAGGAAGCAGTCCCGTTTAGCTCCTCGGGCACAACTTACGACCCTGAGAGACTAATAATTGTTCCGAGTGTCCTTCAGTCAAAAATACCTTCTCCTCACGCCTTCTCAAAACACCTGGAATTCTTAATGCTAGAACATGGATGGGCGGGGCCAGGTATAGGTCACTCAAGCGTGGAGACGTTGCTTGCTTGGAGGACAGTCGGGGAGGGATAGAGAGTAAGGGTTTATAATAAGAGGGATACGGAAAGGTGGATGGAGAGGAAGCTGCAGAAAATAAAGAGTAGGAGAGATGAAGGATGAGAGTGTGGGAGGAAGACGCTTGAAAAATTATATCACAGGAAATCGTTTGAGGGGAAGAGGAAAGATTTGATACGAGAAGCGAGAGTACAAACTGGCAAAAAAGGGGAGCAGATAAAGGAAATAAGATAAATAATGTATAGAGATCGAAGGAGGAGAGAAACTGGATCATTATCATGGGTGGAATTTGTGTCTTTGTGTGTGTGTGTGTGTGTGTGTGTGTGTGTGTGTGTGTGTGTGTGTGTGTGTGTGTGTTTTGAGGTATTTCTCCCCCTCTCAAGAACACGGGGACAAGAAAACATTCCTCCCCAGTCTGAAGTTCCTGTCGTGTGTCATGCTGCCTCGTCCATCACATTCACCAACTTCCTCAGCGACACCGAATTTTTCACATTACGACAAGAAACATTCCCTCATTTCACTTTCATGTATGCTGCCCTTGTTTTCTTGTCCTCTTCATTACCGCCCTATTAAGCGTATCTGATCTATGGTACTTTATTCTTGCCTGATTTAACCCGCCAATATATTATCCTTTCCCACCACCACGTTTGCAATAGCTTGTCTATATATACCTTTTCCCGTTTCTTTTTTTTTATTTTTCTTTTCTTAACGTATCTTTCGAGGGCCCAAGAAACCTCCCAGTTATTTGATATATTCCATTCCAACCATAGTCTCTCTCTCTCTCTCTCTCTCTCTCTCTCTCTCTCTCTCTCTCTCTCTCTCTCTCTCTCTCTCTCTCTCTCTCTCTCTCTCTCTCTCTCTCTCTCTCTCTCTCTCTCTCTCTCTCTCTCTCTCTCTCTCTCTCTCTCTCCCATCATCATCCCCTCACCCCTTCACCCTGACCTCCTCAACCCTGTGTTTCAATATCCCTCCTCGGACGGATCATACGCCCTCCAGCCAGCTGCTGCCCACCACACCTGCCCATCCACCCCACACCTGCCTGCCTGCCTGCCCGCCCGCCCGGCCACACCCCTGATGCCATGCCACACCCTCCCTCATTGTATACTACCACATCACACACCCCTCCTTACCTGCCCCGCTCCACCCCCACACCATTTGTCTGGCTCATCTCTCCTTTTCTACCTCTATCTATTTCCTTCTTTCTCTCTCTCTCCACTCATGTGTATACTCTCACGCGCTCGTCACCTACTTGCACACTGACACACTCCTTTTTTTTTCCCCCATCACTCACTCACCACGTCCATTCTTTTTCACTGTATCGTACTCGTACCCACACACTCATTCATACACACACCAGGCTCGTCACAGTTCCCGTCACTTACTTGTACTACAGTTCCCTAACTTCCTCACCCATAGTAATACACTCCCTCGTTCGTCAGTCTCATCTACTGTAACATTGCACTAATACACAATAATACACCCTTGTGCTCACCATGGTGTCCGCCATATGCACGCTCTCCAAACTCCCTCACTTTCTAGGGAACTCACCCTGCTCAGTTTCCTTCCCCTTACCTCATTCAAGGCATATCATCCTTTTCACACCCTCGCACTCACACTGGTCATTTAACCTCCTCCCTAAGCCAGTCACCTTTCCAGTGGGCATGTTAACTGTGAGTGTCCCTGTTAGTGCCAGCAATAGCATGGTGTATTAATGCCTCCTGATAGCGAACACACAAATGTAAGGAATGCCTCCCCCCCCCTTCAACTGACCAGACCACACTTCCACAACCCTCTCTCACACACACACACACACACACACACACACACACACACACACACACACACACACAAACACACACACACATAAACACAAGGAAACAACAATAGTATATTATTAAACTGAAATCGACGACGACGAGACTTTGTTATTAATCTGGAACTGACAAGACCTCACTTTATTTTCTGTCTGTACCGGATATATAAATATATATATATATATATATATATATATATATATATATATATATATATATATATATATATATATATATATATATATATATATATATATATATATATATAATTGTTTCGCCACAGAAAAATATATTCAAATGAAAACATCGATCAATTAGGAAACAGGTTGGTTACAAGTGCATACTGTCTCAATTTTTCTAAACGCTTTGACTTTTTTTAACTTTTCGATCTAAATACAGAAATAATGCAATGTTTTTTTGACAGAAAAAAAACATTCTAGATATCGTCCACCAATTGCCGTCACCTCAGACATGATACGTTCGCTAAAAAAATTGATACACTTGGAAAAAAAAAAAATATATATATATATATATATATATATATATATATATATATATATATATATATATATATATATTCTGGAAAACTGTACTACGGTATAAAGGTTGAAAAGGTGTCTGCAACTGTTGAAAGACTCATTTTCACAACAAAGCACAATTTTCCAGATTTTTTTCATGATAACGGTAATGGATGAAAGCGGTGGAGACGAACTGTCGAGAACACCCTAAAAGCTCGAGGGATGCATCTCTAAAAAAGACAGAGGCGTGTCATGGGTATAAAAAAGCGCCTCTCTATATCTATATAGCGTCTAAAAGGACGTCGTAAGTTCGCAAGCTTGCCATATATGATTAGGTGAAGTTAAATTAATAAATGTGCACTAAAACATCCCACCACATGATAGAGGCGGATACTGTGAAGCATACGGGTAGCTACTATATTACCTCAACATGTCCCTTAGTTCACTTCTTAAATCGTTTATATACACTGCATATATGGCTACCAAGAGATTAATCAGGGGAACATATTTGCACTAGAATATCCAGGCACATGTCAAATTAGGGTACTGGATAGCATGAGGGTAATGATATTCACTCAAAACGGCACCTTAGCTCACTGGTTATATCATCTCTTCAGTGTATATTTTAACGTGATTAGCGTTAACGATACAGGAAGTGCCAGTGTAGGATAAATGGGTGCCTAAGCTAAAGAAAAAGGCGATAACGATAAAAAGATCACTGGACGCCTCAAAAAATACACATCACATAATATTCACTGGAAAAAAAAAGACAGAGAACACTCCTATACAGCAAAACAGGCATAAACAATCTCGACAAGCGATGCTTCGGGAAAGGAGAACCGAAACATGCCGCCCAGACACCTTTGAAAAACGAAATAAAAAATGAGATGATTACGGAAAAAACAACAACACTATTTCACCGGGGCAGCTGAAGGTACACGAGTGCGATGACTAATCTCTCTCCCTCCTCGCCGATGAGGGAGACGCTGCTGAACAAAGGCAAGAGATATGGTGCCGAGTCAAGGGAGAACACGGAATTGCGATACAGGCCTCGATAGCAGACTGAGGAAGGAGGGAGGAGGGAAGCAAGGGAAGAAAGAAGGGATGGGGAGATTAAATAAGACTTGTAATAAGAAGAAAAAGTAAAGATAAATAATAAATGGTATAGGAAATAAAGCAAAACAAAATAAAGAGATGGATGATACAAAGAGGAAATTAAGAGGAGATATAAAATAAAACGGGCAATAAGAAAAAAGAGGAATAAATAATAACTGGCGGGTAAAATAGCGAAATAAAACAAAGAGATGGATGGTGCAAAGGGGGAACGAAACGAGACAGGAAATGGAAAATAAACAAAAAGCAAACGGAAGATAAAGATAAATAGATAAAATACAAGAGACAAGCAAAGCGAGGGATGAGGAGAAAAGAGATGAGGAAAGCAAATTAACCGACCAATGGAAACGAAAAAAAAAAAAGGCACACGGAGAAATAGAGGCAGAAAAGTAGGAAAGAAATAAAACATGGGAACTCTCTGAATGCAGGTGAGAGGAGAAAAGCGATGAGGAATAGGCCACGATAAAGGATGAGACAGGAACAAGAGAAGAGCACCAGATGGGAAGTATGAATTAATACACTAACAAGAAAGGGAGTGATTTAGCGTCGGGTGGGAGGGAAAAAAATGCCGTGATGTATGCAAGATGATAGATAAGATATAGTGTGTGGGAGCGACGAAAGAATAATATCACGAAAGAGAGAGAGAGAGAGAGAGAGAGAGAGAGAGAGAAAAAAAAAAACAGCCAGGCTATCAGACAAACGTAGAACAGACAAACAAACAGACAGGCAGAAAATCAGACAGAAACTCACCCCCTCGGTTCAAATTTTTCTCCACCTGGCGGTTAGGGAGGAGGAGGAGGAGGAAGAGGAGGAGGAGGAGGAGGAAGAGGAGGAGGAGGAGGATAATAATAATAATAATAATAATAATAATAATAATAATAATAATAATAATAACAATAACAACAACAATAATAATAATAATAATAATAATAATAATAATAATAATAATAATAATAATAATAATAATAATAATAATAATAATAATAATAATAATAATAATAATAATAATAATAATAATAATAATAATAATAATAATAATAATAATAATAATAAAAAAAGGAAAAGAACACGAAAAATAATAATAATAATAATAATAATAATAATAATAATAATAATAATAATAATAATAATAATAATAAGAAGAAGAAGAAGAAGAAGAAGAAGAAGAAGAAGAGGAAAAAAAAGAAAAAAAGAAAGAAGGAAGAAAAGAAGAAAGGGATGATAATGACTATAATGATGTGATGGAAGAGATTATGAAAACGGTAACAACAAAGAACAAAAAATAAAAATAAACACAAGATAAAGGAAGAGAATAAAGGAAGAGAACAAAGAAAAGAAAAGGAAAAAGAGGGGAATAAAGGATACGACCGAAGAGGAGGAGGAGGAGCAGGAGGAGGAGACGCAGGTGCTGGCGCTGTTGCATCTCGGCGCCGCGAAAGGTCAGACAAACGGCGTGTTGGTGCTGGGGACGCCAAACGAAGGGGAACGCGGCCAGCCGGGGATAATATTAGCAAGCAACAAAACACCGAACTCACTAGTGGCGCGTTTTTTGCTCCCAATACCTGGATCCTCGGTACTTTTGTATGATTAAAAGAGGCAGGTGGGGATTTGGGAACAAGAAGATAGGTAGGGAAAGGAGGGAGGGAGGGGCAAGCTGTTGGGGGATGGGGAGAGGAGAGAGGGAGGGAAGGAGGAGGGTAGCGAGTCAATAATAGGAAAATAGGTGGTGGAAAATTTTAGCAAGATGGGCATGACGGAAATGAGGAGGATGGTTTTTCATAGAGGACAGGTGAGGGCAGGAGGAGGCAGGTGGCGGGAGGCAGAGGCGAGGCTGTTGAAATCAGGGAACTTTGGATAGGTACACCATAAGAAAGCTGGATTGATGAAGAAAAGTGACAGGATAGTGATGAGGAGAAGAAAGGGCGACACGATTGAGATGGAAAAAGAGGAGCAAACGCGTAAAAATGGAAACAAATGAACAGGGATCAAAAAAGTCTGCTTGCTCATAACGAGGCTTCCTGATTTAGCTATTTAATCGATTCATCAGACACTTCACTAACAAAAAAGATTAGACCACTTGTAAATAGGTACGAAAATGTTCAATTTATTTTTGAATTGACAAAGTAACATTAAATGCGATTTTGAAAAGAATTGATCGTTTTGGCACTAACTGCTTCTGGTGTTCCCATGGCGAATATTCGATTCAAGAAAATCTCTGCCGCTGTTTGTATCCTATCGCCTCGCTTCAATCGGTTGACTATTCTTTCTAGCAATTGGGTTAGTTTCAGAACCATAAGTGCTCGAAGACTGTATCAAATCCGGTAAAATCAGTCTCTTTTCCAGCATAAAAAGGTTAAATCGCGAGAACACTCAGTTATTTTCCAAAACAGACGGCGTGTGCCCTGACCCCGGGAGGCGTCGGGAGTCAAGATCGTGAATGTGTGACACTAGCAGATATACGGATAGAAGGGATTTCGTATAAGCCGGAGAAAATACACTAACCACTAACCACTAACTAAGCAACCAACTTTCAAGCACCGATCTAACAATTTCGTGTCAACATCCCGAAAAATAAAGTAATCCTTGCAGAGTGTAGAGGTGAGGAGATATGAAGTATTGGGCGGAAAAACAAATAACGCCAGAAGACCATATGGACGACACTTTAACAAAATCCTTACTAGCGGACAGAAAAGACATAACTTAGACCAAAACTGGATCATAATAGACACGAGGGAACGAAATGGTAAACTCAAGATGTTATGATTCTATGTACCACTTACGTACTTGCTTTTCCGGGTCTCAATAACGTATCGCAAAAGTACGCAGACGAAGCGGAGGGTACAAACGAAAGGACCATGGGGAGAGAGAGAGAGAGAGAGAGCGAGAGAGAGAGAGAGAGAGAGAGAGAGAGAGAGAGAGAGAGAGAGAGAGAGAGAGAGAGAGAGAGAGAGAGAGAGAGAGAGAGAGAGAGAGAGAAGGGAGAGGGGGAACGACAGACTGATAAGCCAGGCAATCATAGTAGCGCAGATGTCTATAATAGCGTTACATGGTGGGCCGTAAACATGAGCCTTAGGTAGAGCGTCGGCCAGTAATACCGGGCGTCGAGGCTATCCCGCGATCAGGCCGACATTCAGCATTACGAAAACTTGCACTCGCCTCCCTTATCGCTTAGAAGCTAACTTGCGCGACAGCTCATGGTGGTTAGAGAATATCAGGTTTTCGTAAATTCGATGTTTAAGAGACGTGGGGCGCCACAAAGATCAGCCGGATGCTTTGGAAAATGAGTGTTGATGCCGTGTAATCAGACGTCTGAGCCGCATTGATTGCTTAATGGCATGCGATACTCACTGATCGCATGATTCCTTTCTTTCCACACGATCTAGTTTCAGCGCAGTGCCCTCGGTGCCCCGGCTTAGAACGAACACGCGTGGCTCCACGCGACACGCGCCGCAGCCCAGCCTCACGCGACTCCAAGCGTGGACAAAGAGGCCTGCACGAGCCCCAGTCCGCGGCGGTGCCTTGGCGGAGGCCGGGCAAGGCCGCGTGAGGGGGAAGCGCAGAGCCCGAGCTGCTCACCGGGAAGCACCTGCCACCCTCACTTTCACTCGCCCGATGCTCTCCCACCGCCCATCTAATCTGCCTTCCCGGCCCTCCCTCCTCCCTTCCTGGTGGAACACGTGAAATCATACAGTTTAAGAGCAAAAGCTATTTTATGGGCGTAAATGAGGGAAATAATTAAAATTGCAGCAACTGAGGGAAGATTACATCTTCATGAGTGTGGAGGAGCAATTAGCCAGCGAGATCCAGCGTGGGCGAGGGCGGTGCAGGGAGGGTCTTCATGGAGGGGATCGAGAGCTGGGGAAGGGAGAGTGAGCATGGAACAAGGGAGGGTGCAAACAGGGCATTGAGAAGAGCGAGCGCATAGGTAGGAGAGCAGGGTTGGGGCAAGAAGTGGGCGAGGGTCAGAGGTAGACCTCCTTGCACGGGCAGGAGATTAAGGGCGGGCATGGGTGGGGCTGCTGGTCTGGTCGATGCTGCTATGGGGAAGGTCCTGTCCAGCGACTATGCCGGCTGCCCTACCCAGGGAGCGTTGTGTTGCTTTATGAAAATTATTAATACCTTAGAAAAGAATCTCTCTCTCTCTCTCTCTCTCTCTCTCTCTCTCTCTCTCTCTCTCTCTCTCTCTCTCTCTCTCTCTCTCTCACTTCATCCATCATTTTTCGCTCAATAACGTCTCAATCGCAACCTGTAATTAGGAGCAAACGGTCCACAAAAACTGGCGGTCGCATGCAAAACCCGCGGCCACACCTGCACGCCCATCCATCAAAGGGACACCGCGCATCGGGCTGAGGCTGACCAAGGCCGGGCCCCCTCCGCACACACACATACATACATACATAAATACATACATACACACACAAACACACAAACAAGATATTTACGTACACACACACACACACACACACACACACACACACACACACACACACTAATAACACTGCCTCCGCCTATCTGATCCTCTTAAGGACGATGAATACCTTCCTGTCAGACCAAGGTAATTAGGAGAGACACAATCAGTCGCACTGTGAATTTCATTTGTTTTTAAATCCTTGCAAGTCTTTACAACAAAATTTTTCTCCATTCGCTGGGATGAGGATGCCTTTGTGTTGTTGTCCCACTATGTCTTACTGACAGGTTGTAATGTCATGTCACTTTTACAAGGCTGTTTAAACACACACACACACACACACACACACACACACACACACACACACACACACATACATACACACCACTTCCCTGCTACAGTGGACTAAGGCTCTGCCCTGATAGACTGACGCCTCGTAGGCTGATGTTCGAGCCCAGCTCAGGTCGAAAGAATGGAGAGGTTACTGTCCTCATAAGCAAGAAGGATAAGGGTGTGTGATGTGTGAGATCCCAGCAGTTCCCACAGATCGGTTAAACAGCTTCAAAGCTCTCTCAGGAAGGGTATTAACTGTCAAGCCCGAGTCCAGCCCGTAGAAAATTACACACACACACACACACACACACACACACACACACACACACATATATGGAAGAGAAAATAATCATATCTGTGTCATCTGCAATCAATATACCGTATAGTGGGACGCCAATAAAATCCTCTAATTCGCATGACTCGCGAGTCAAAGACAGTGACTAGCCCTGGTCACCATGCATGGGTCATTAAGTCCCATTCCTCCCCTCCCCTCACCTCCACATAGCGCAGAAAGAAGCGATGAGGGGAGGTCACGATTGATCGGCGTCTCTTGGCCGGTGTCCATTCCAAGACTTTTAAAGTTAATTATTTAGTTACTTTGTTAGTGAGAACTCGCGGGAGCTGAATTAAAAAAAAAATCGTCTGTAATACAAGTAGGAAGCTGCGACTTCGGAAGACGTGTCAGGAATTCTCTGAACCGTGAATTTTAACAAGCACGTCATGTTCAAATCATTGCTATCGAGAGAACAAAAACATAATTACAACTTATTAGCTAATACCGTGTGATTGAAACCACCTCACGTACGGGCGTATTTAAGATTCGCTTGAGGCAGAAACCTTAGAACACCACGGGCGTAAGTAAAACGTAGATTTTTGTGCTCATTTCGGTCAAGGTGCGTGTCTGAACGCCATCAATGCGTTCACTAAAGGCTTAGTCTCAACGCTTTTAGTATTACAGCATTAAATAGCATTTATAAACGATGAATGTATTCGTATTTTTTCAAGGGGTGTACTTATTCGCTTACTTCATGACCCTCACGCCACGCTCTCTTCAGTAACTCCTATCTAAAGGCGGGTAAAGTCGTGCATTAAGGTACAAATGTTAGTCACTGCGGCAATCAGCCAAGGTATACGAGCACAAACTTCCCGACATACATTAACACAGTAGTCGCGTTACATTATTTGAATGTTTGCTTTCACGTGCTTGTGAATAAGCTGTCTTGTTTCCTAACACTGAAGTTAGTAATCCTCGAGACATGAAACACATGAAAAGTGAAGATTCTGTTGAGTGTACGGATTAAAACAAAGGCAGTCTGTTGAAGAATTACATGTCTATTTCTATTCTTATTCAACTTATGATATAATTATTACCAGTATTTTGGGTTAATATGCTGGGCCGTCGTGAGGTTGGGTGTGATGTAGACAAGTTTTGGCATAATTTACGTTTAGATGAGTTGGGACGATATTATCTTGTGCGTTACTTGTGCCAATTATCTTTCAGCTTCTATTTCATACTGTGGCACCGTGGGGCAACGTCATTTATACCGACGATGCGTTGATGATGAAGTGCTATGAAATTAAACAACGTAAGCAGAAAAATATAATCAAAGCAATTGGGAACGTGTGTAATAATGATTCAGCCCCACTAGCTGAAGGCCCAGACCACCTGTGGCACATCACAGCGTCAGCCCACGCATG
The DNA here is from genome assembly GCF_024679095.1 of Eriocheir sinensis. Taxonomy (NCBI): domain Eukaryota; kingdom Metazoa; phylum Arthropoda; class Malacostraca; order Decapoda; family Varunidae; genus Eriocheir; species Eriocheir sinensis. Next base: position 19,466,323 of record NC_066518.1, read on the forward strand.
CATCACACAGGCGCCACGGAGAGTCGGACACTTTGACGCCTGCACAAGCCGGAGCTGCGCCCCTTTGATCCGCGTCCTGATGCATCACTTTGGTGCTCCGCTCCCAGATTTTCAGACAAAAACGCCTCTTCACGGGGGAGGAGGTATTGTGTCTGTGATTCGTCATTAGCGGCGGGAGTCAAAGAGAGCGTATCGTTTGATGCTTTGAGGCCTGGGCCTGTGTGCGACAGCTTCCAATTCAGCTGAATAATCATTATCTGTTTTCCAGCAGAGGACAGGGAAATTACGTCCTAACAAAGCACAAAGACGCAACTTCAAATGTTGCAACGAAAGACAGAAATATGAATAAGCTTTTTTCTAAGAATTAATAAAAAACGACGTTATTTTCTTCTGGAAAACGCTTTCCGGATAAACAATAATTACTATATTCAGCTGTGATTCTCAAGTCTAAGAAAGTTCTTTGGACCAAAGTGGAGGAGGGAAAGAGGATGAAAACACCACAGTTTACACAACATACAAAGTATCTTTACACAGGAAGGCGCACCTACATAATTCTACTTCGCTTGAGCGGTGGAACATGACAAAAAATATGAATAAAAATAATAAAATAAAAAATATTTTGAAAAAAATATTACTCACGACAGAAACAAATCATATATCATAAAAGGAAATGAAGGGATGAATAATATGTTAGTTGTTGAACACAAAGAGAAAGAGATGACTGGTGTTTTTAGGAAGATTATTAACCACATGTGAGATGCGAAGGAAAACACACACACAAAAGTATTACAAAGAGACCCAGATAAACACTGGGACAAAAATGAAACGAACAGGTGAACGTAATTCTGAAGATATTGTGTTTAAAAAAAAATAATAATAACTTAGGCGTAACACGAAAGGTAGAAATTTAATACCCAATTACATTACACATAAAGAGGACTTAGAAACACGCGGACTTAGATTATGACTTCCTCCCACTAAGTGCTGGATGACTTACGAGGTAGTGTTATGGTGGTAGTGGTGAATGTATTTTTGGTGGTGGTGGTGGTGGTGGCAGTGGTGAATGTATTTTTGGTGGTGGTGGTGGTGGTGCTGGCGGGGGTAGTCTCGGTAGTACAGGTGGTGATGATGATGACAAAATATAAATTCCTGTGGTTTTGGAAGGTGACGGTCGGGGTAGTGGAGAATATGAAGGTAGTGGTGGAGGTTGAGGTCCTGTAGGAGGAGGTTGTAGGGGAGGCTGCAGTGGCTGTGATAGTACGGTAAAGGAGCTACGAAGAAAATATAAGAGATTGATAGTAGTTGATGAAGATTTCCGGGATGGCACTGGTGGTGGTAGTAGTAGTATAGTAATAAAGTAGTAGTAGTGGTAGTAGTAGTAGTAGTAGTAGTAGTAGTAGTAGTAGTAGTAGTAGTAGTAGTAGTAGTAGTAGTGGTGGTGGTGGTGGTGGAAGAAGTAGTAAAGTAGTAGTACTAGTAGCAGCAGTAGTAGTAGTAGTAGTAGTAGTAGTAGTAGTAGTAGTAGTAGTAGTAGTAGTAGTAACTTATTATTGATATTTTGATGGAAGTGGAGATGGTTGTGGGCGTGGTGGTGGTGGTGGTGGTGGAAGAAGTAGTAAAGTAGTAGTACTAGTAGCAGCAGTAGTAGTAGTAGTAGTAGTAGTAGTAGTAGTAGTAACTTATTATTGATATTTTGATGGAAGTGGAGATGGCTGTGGGCGTGGTGGTGGTGGTGATGGTAGCAAAGGTATTGGTGGTGGTGGTGGATGGTCCAGGGCAGCATACAGAGGGGTAGGAGGGGGGGGGGGCAGGAAGGGTAGGTACACCTGGAAAATCCTGAATGGGTGACCTGTAATTAGGGCCAGTATCTCAGCCTTCAGCCTCTGTGTGCTCTGCTGATTACGAGGAAACGACACAATAAGAATATTCGCCGCAGTTAACTTATTTACGACCAGATTACTTAATTACGCCACGGAACGGCCCTCCGCGAGCGATAATCATAGGCCACCGGGCTTAATACTTAAAATTAATGGAGTTACGACCGGCATTAGCAACGAAATGCACAAATCCCCCGCCGACATCAGTAAGGGCCAAAAACATTCATGAAGAAAATATATATAACACCAGAATAATAACCATGGTAGTGGTGGTAGTAGTAGTAGTAGTAGTAGTAGTGGTGGTGGTGATAATGGTACAATTTTTTCCGAGCTATGTAATTGGTCTGCATTTTGGGCTCTGATTCTATAAATACGAGGCATTATCTTCATATCTATGCGCTATTCATGCTTATCATTAGCCCGTGTGTCCATGTGTTAAGCGAAGGTCGAAACTCTACACCAATACATAAACGCTGCCTCGTGCCTTCGTATTTCGTGTCAGATTTCCCCACCCGGACGCACGTCACGATATTATGCAAATCTTGTGAAGTGTGTGGGAAGGGCGAGGAAGACAGGGCAGGAGGGAAGAGCCGAATGAATGAGGGAAGGGGTCAAGAACGATAAAGAAGGTTGAACAGGGGGAGCTAGAAGGAGGGAAGGAAGGCAATGAAGGAAAGATAATCGTATGGGGAGGGTGGAGAAAGAGCTAGACAGAAATAAAACAACAAGCAGGGAGAGGAGACAGAGGAGTGGGATAAAAGAAAAGGGAGGAAAAGGCGAAGTAGATGGATGATGAAAAGGGAAGAGAGGAAGAAAATGGCAGATAGAATTATTAAAGGGTTGGAATAGGGAAGTCGAGGAAAGAGATGAGTGATGGGGAATAAATATAAAATAAATACAAGTTGGAGATATGCAGGATTGTTGGGAAGTGGATGAACGTGGAAGTGTGTGAAAAGAAGAAGAAAAGTTGAGTTCAAGAGAAGGAAAGAAGCGAGGGAGTGAATAAGGGTTGGGGAATGGAAAGAAAAGATTGTGGGGTGGGGCGGAGGAAGTGGAAGAGAGTAACAGGGAACATAAATAAATTGGTGAAAAAGATGTAGAAAAATAAAGAAAAGAAAAATAATGGGTGGTGGGGAACAAATACAGTTTGAGGAAGGATAAGAAGATGTGTAAGTAAGAGCAGACAGGTAGAAGTGAGTGACTGATAATAGGCCTAGATATGAGTTGCGGAAGAGATGGAAAAGGGAAGGGGAAAAAAATCAGATATGGAGAATAAATATTGCTTGAGGATGAGTAAGAATAAATGATAGAGGGGGGAGCGGGGGAAGGGGATGTGTAATTGTGTATGTGATGGGGAATAGATATGGGATGGTGAAGGGCAGGGCAGGTGCGGCAGGGAATAGGAAAGTGGAGATCAATGAGAAGAGTGAAGTGGAGGAAGTCACTTAGGGGAAGGGAAGAGACGGCAGCGGGAGGGGGTCGGGGAGGGCAAGGAATCGGATCTACACACCGCACAAGCATCGGGTTTCCGGAGTCACCGTGGACACACTTGAGGGAGTCTGGGAGGCCATCTGACTACCTGCAGGTGTCTTCTGTCTGGGGAAGGGTCGACGTGGGTGCTCTACTGTCCTTTGTGACGGCACACTACCACGCTAAAACTGGGGTATCTTTAGAGGAAGTGGAAGAAGAGGAGGATGAGAGGGGAGTTGAGGAGGACGAGAAGGAAGAGGAGGAGGGGGACGAGAGGGAAGAGGACGAGGACGAGAACGAAAAGGAGGAAAACGAAAAGAAAGAGGAGGAGGAGGGCGAAAAAGGAGGACACAAAGGATGAAGAAGGCGAGAAACAAAACGACTACAGCAACAGTGGTGGTAGTGGTGATGGTGATGACGGTAAGGGTGGTCAGTAAGTCAACAGCTGGAGTCATGCAGGCGTCAGTCAACAGTCCTCATTCGTCACGCTATACCTCAATACAGTGACGGTTCGCCGGTGTGCAGGGCTGCTATGTGCCAATAATCAGGTGTGGGAGGGCGGCGTCAGACCACTGAAAGATTAACAATGCAGGAGGCTGGGGGGGGGGACCCGCTAATACTTCACGCCTTGACTCGACTTCTTCCAAGCACTTTTTTTTCTCTCTTTATGTACAGTTTCAAGGTGTGTGTGTGTGTGTGTGTGTGTGTGTGTGTGTGTGTGTGTGTGTGTGTCAGGGCCTCCATACATCATCGGGCGTCGCGATTTCATACGTATAGTCGGACCACCAACTGAGAGGATGATGTCACATGCCTCTCAGGGACACCTCGCCTAATCTAGGCAGCACCTGACCAAATCCCCTGCAAAGCATCATCATCAGGCACCTGTAATTACACTTCATCACCTTTGTATAGTCAGAAAACCTAGTCTAACCGAGAACTTTTTTGTCCATTCTCCCTTTGGCGGTCACACGTAGTCATGGTTCCTAGTGTTTTTTCCCAAGACGCTGGGCATATTTTTTTCCCCATAAATACTAATACAGAAGTTATGACGTTATAATCAATGCATCAAGCCACTTTGCGGATCTTTATTGGCACAAAGGCCTTTTTTCTATCTCTTTCTCTGTGGCGGCTGAGTAGAGAGAGTGCTAAGGATAAACAGCCCCCACGCACGAGAGGCCACGAAGCACCTCCTTCCGCTGAGCTAGTGTTCCCTTGGGCTAAGTCCGGCGCTTACTGTTCACCGCTTGGCTGGTCTTCCTTTATAACGCGATGCCGGCGTGATGCTTGGTTTGTTCAGGGCACGTAAGGAGGATTAGATAAAGTAGCGGCGCGCTCAGTGGTGCTCCAGACGAGACGGTGCGTTCGAACTTCAAATTCACCGCGCCGTCTAGTCCTAGAAGATGCTATATTGTTAGAATGGAACAGGCTTTATTAAAGGAGAGGCAAGATGTGAGTGTCATCTTCCTTGGAGCTTAATGACCTATAGAAATGCGTGGAAGGAGGAAAGCACGGCAGGTCTTCCTCATGTCAGCAAAACTGCAGGATATATTGGCGTTAAGCTTATGGATATCAATCTACCATCTCAAGTATTTTGTGTAGTTTCCTTGACAACAGATTAAACAAATACCTGTAAGGAAGGTGTAAATATTTAGCTACGATTTTAAAGCTTATAAAGACATCTCATTCGCCGCGGGGATATTTATAAGACTGAGAAGAGACAGTCCGGTGACCTCCTTCATCTGTCCGCTGTGTGTCCTGACGACAGGACAGAGGTGTGAGGATTCTCTCTCTCTCTCTCTCTCTCTCTCTCTCTCTCTCTCTCTCTCTCTCTCTCTCTCTCTCAGTGTGTGTGTGTGTGTGTGTGTGTGTAATCTACATTAATATTTACATAATTATCATTATTGATATAACCCAAATATCTTATAATGATAAATATATCACTTCGAGCAGAGAGAGAGAGAGAGAGAGAGAGAGAGAGAGAGAGAGAGAGAGAGAGAGAGAGAGAGAGAGAGAGAGAGAGAGAGAGAGAGATTATAAATTGCAAGCGTGGAGCTGGCAAGTGCAGAAGGGAGAGGGAGGAGGGGTGAGAGGCCTCCTAAACTAACCAATGACTTCTAGGTTTCACAAATTTACACCCTTCATGACTCATCCTTGGAGACAAATGTGGAAACGAGGTGCAGCACATGCGAGGTTTTTTGTGCTCACCATTCTAAGTGATATATAAAAACAGGTCGCATGGTCGTGCATTACCCGAAAACCTATTAATGTATCTTCCAAATAAGCACTTTTGCCCCAGGATCCTCGCAGCCATCAGACACCAGCACCACCGCTGATCCGCCGCGGCCAGCCAGCCAGCCAGCCCTCAGCTCCTCCCAGTCGGGCACGAACAATGGTCAAGTATCACCTTACATCTAGCAGCTCCTCCGCCTTTTGTTAGTCAGCCGCGGCCACCACAAGCTAAATTAGGGCATCAGCTCAACTTCTGTTCCCCATTCTGGTAAAACTGTCAATTGGTGGAGATAAGATTGTTCCCCGGCCCTGTAAAACTGTCAGTCGCCGTGTATCAGATCAAGCCCGACTGCGTCCCACCTGTTCGAGGGTTTAGCTTTTAGTGGAGAGAACGGTTCCCCTATTGGACTAAACGGCACAGTCACAGCTCAGACGAACACAGCTCAATACTACTTTGTTTTCTTCTATATATTCGACATAGGCTGCACTATTATACTTCCATTTTACTTCTGCAAAGATTTATATGCAAATCGATACCCGTATTTGTTCTCTAATGTAAAATCGATCAAAAAACCGACCACAGACTACTTCTAAAGAAACAAAATGTTCAGAAACTTAAGCCAACAAAGGTCTCTCTCCTTACCTTGTTCCTGCTGTAGTAGGGAGGCCTTTAACGTTATCCACAAATCCCTCAGCAGCTGGCGGAGGGAACACAGGTAGGGAAGATCCGCCACCTGCGGCTGTCTATGCGGCAGGGCAGAGAGAGAGGGATGGCCTCCGGAAGGATGATGGAGGGCAGCAGTTCCCCTCACGCCGGCCGGGGAGGTACACGTCATCTACCAATAATGCTTCTAATTACAACCACGTTCCCATGGAAAACCTGGAGCGAATTATATTCTGCCCGCTCACCGTAAGCAGCTGTCGTAATGGCAATGACTTTCAGGGTTACGGTAAATTAAGCTCTTAATTATTGCCACTTTATATACAGCTAAAAAGAGTATGCTAATGAATATACTAATATATTATGATTACATGCCAGCAAAATATAAAATATTACTATAAAAATGTGGCTAATAAAAATAACTCAGCCGTTGATACCATAAAATGTATGTTCCCTCTACGTGATGACCTGGTTGTAATTACCCAGCTCCGTGGGCGTTCGACCCATCCAAACAGTTAACCTTCCGAAAGAGTGACTTGGCAGGGGTTTGTTCGGGGAGCCTAGAAGTCCTTACAGTGCGTTATGAGTCCCAGACCCTCTGCAAACTACACTCAATCCCCGACCCTTTTCTTTTTAATACACCACACTGACCCATCTATCTCAATCACAACAGGACAAACACAAGCACACTGTCAATAAATCAAACCTTTCCCAGCATTTTTTTTCACTTTCATAACTCAATTCCTTTACCATTCCAAAACCATTACCATTAGCAAAATATGCCTCACATCTCTACTTCACAGCTCCACCGTCCTTCCGTGCATAGCAGCCCTTCGAATCTGAGCGCAGGAACATGTAAGTAATAGAAACACTTCCAGGGAACATCAACCTAGCCAATCCCTAACAAACAACACAAGGCACAGAACACCTGAGGACAGAACACCTAATTACATAAACCACACAACAGTTGAGGGCATGGTACCGATACTTAACGAATAACACAACGAACACAACACCTGAGCACATAACACCTGACAAATAATACGACACATAACGCCTGAGAATAGAACACCTAACAAACTACAATACGTACGTAACACTAACAACTAAGACTACCCGCAGAACACCCAAGAAACAACACCTAAGCACACATCGAACAATTAACACGACACACAGCACCTAACAAGGCACCCAGCACATCACCAATTTGTACGCACCGTCCAATTAGTACCTATTCAAACCAGTAAAAACAAACAGTTTGGAAAATTAAACTGAGGTACAAAGAAATAACCTATCATAAAATCATCCTCATCAGTAGCTCACATTAATTTCTGAGCTCCCTATTCCTTATATATATATATATATATATATATATATATATATATATATATATATATATATATATATATATATATATATATATATATATATATATATATATATATATATATATATATATATATATATATATATATATATATATATATATATATACTGGTGCGTGCTAAATAGAATGGTGCCTGCGATCAGGGGAAGACAACCTGCTTTCCAATTAGCATTCAAACCACTAATAATAAACATTTTGGGAAATTGACCTGAGTTACAGAAATTAAACCTACCACAAAATTATCCTCTTCAATACTTCCTCTTCATACTTGAGCTCACAATCCCCTTCTTTTTTCTATTCTGGTGCGTACTAATTGGAATGGTGCGTACGATCTGGCGAACACGAGCTGGTTTCATGGCCGCCTAAACACAGCCGTCACTCGTCCGGCCGGTCAGGTAACCCACTACTGTTCACATTCCCGATCCGCGCCGCCCCGCCCTCGCCGCGTGAAGCCTGTCGACGCGCTGATGGATGCCTAGTTAAAGCGCTTCCTGGGGCCCTTTCCGTCCATTTGTTTTACACGCGTCACATCTAAAAATGAGCTGGACACGCAAGCTAAGGATTTCTCTGCTATCTTGGGGCAGGTGCAGCACAAATCTCGACGATGCAAGAACGGGAATGAAGAAAAGGGCCAGTAACGCAGCCTAAAACAATGTCCTTTGAAGCACCCAAACCAATCTGCGCTCTCCATACTGGTCAGGGTTTGTCTATACCTGGTACTAAATAGAATCTGATATCGTGCATGGTTTCCTGAAATTTCTTACCTTCAGAAGAACACCAAACACCATACAAGGGATGTTCATTGTGTTTTGTGTTAGGTTTAGGATCTTACAAACCCACTATGGTGAACTATGGAACTGGCCCAAAGACATTCAAATCATTGTTTTATACGCGAGAGAGGGAATCAAGTAAAATTATCTTCATGGCGTATGTTAACTTGACGGAGAAACAGTGAATCATTGCGTTTTGCCTCGATCTCCTAGATATCAAGAAATACAGCGGGATTGTGGCATACAGTAAACAAAGATGGAGGGGGAGAAGCATACCCAAATGACCTCTGTGCGAAGCTACCCGCACTTGACCACGTGGATGCCCATCGTCAGCCACCAAACCGGCTACCCACGCAAAACGAGAAAAAAAAGACTCATTGGTAAGTCAAACATGCTGACAGGAATGTACTTTTCACCATCGTCTTCAGGAATATTAATTATACTCCAAGCCAAACACAATGACGTGAATGTAACAGTGGATGATGGACAACTTGCATACCCTATTATTTTCATTCTGGCGTGCAATTCTAGTCGATATGTGTTGAAACTAGTTGTTGTATCAAGCAAAAACCTGTACTATGCCCTTCGCCACTCCTTGCAGTCATTTGTCAGGAAGAGAAATGAATGAAAATGAAAACTATACAGCCGCGCGGGTATTCTTGTATCAGGCACGCCATGTGTTTGTGGCCTTTCTGCGTCTGCAATCAATGATGAGTGAATGATGATGAGGGGAATTATTCAGTGCACACACACACACACACACACACACACACACACACACACACACACACACACACACACACACACCTATTCTTTAATTTTATAACAAAAACTCGGAGCCAAATGCACGACAGCCGGCCAAGGTGAGGAGGAGAAGCAGGAGGTGAAGGAGGAGGCAATAAAAAAAAGGGAAAAAAATAACAGGGAAGGCGGAAGTGGATAAAGACTATGATATTGATGATGATCGTGATAACGATAATGATGATTATAAAGATGATGATGATGATAAGGATGATGATAAGGATAATGATGATGATGAAGATGATCATGATGACGATGAGGTGGAGGAGGAGGAGGAGGAACATAAGAACATAAGAACAGGAGGAGGACGATGAGGACGAGGAGGAGAAGGAACACAACCAGAAGGAAAATAACGAGCAGGGAAAAGAAAAGGAAGAGGAGGAGGAGGAGTAGGAGGATGGGGAGGGGGAGGAGGAGAAGGAGGAAAAGAAGAAGCAGAAAACAGTGATTCAGAAAACAAAGACGGAGCAGAAGGAGAAAGGGAAGCAATAAAACGATGATTTAAAAGATATAGAAAAGGAGAAGTAATTACAAAAAATATATATATGAGACGAGAAGAGAAGAAATAGCAAGAAGAGGAGGAGGAGGAGGAGGAGGAGGAGGAGGAGATGGAGGAGAAGCAAAAGGAAAGGGAAAAGGAGGAGGAGGAGGAGGAGGAGGAGGAGGAGGAGGAGGAGGAGGAGGAGGAGGAGGAGGAGGAGGAGCAAGAGGAGGAGGAGGAAAGCAGTAGGAGGAGGAAAGTAGGAGGAGGGGGAGGAGGAGGAGCAGTAGCAAGAGGAGGAGGAAAAGGAGAATTAGCCAGGGGAGGAGGAAAAGTAACAAGACGAGGAGGAGGAGGAGGAGGAGGAGACCGGGTATACGTCTAGCCGCCACTTGATAATGACTGGTTACGTAGGACTGGTCACGGCCGCCGCCACCTGTCGCTCCCGCCTCCCGGTGCGCCCCGTCACGATCACACGTCAGGCAGGGGAGACCCACGCCAGGCACGGACGACCCAAGGGCTACTGTGTACATGCACGTGGAATGCCTCGCCACACTACAAGCTTCGGGATGGATGTTGCGATAGTGGAAGGTGTGGTGGTTGTAGCTGAGGTTGTAATGGTGGTGGTGGTTATATAGTATTGGTATCTAATAGAAATGATAGGAGTAGTAAAAGTAGATGTAGCAGTAGTTGTATTCGTAGTAGTGATGGTAGTAGTAGTAGTAGTAGCAGAAGCAGAAGAAGAAGAAGAAGAAGAAGAAGAAGAAGAAGAAGAAGAAGAAGAAGAAGAAGAAGGAGGAGGAGAAGGAGAATCAAGAGGAAAAGGAAAAGGAGAAGGAGAAGTAGTAATAGTTATTGTAGTAGTAGGTATGGCTGGCCAGTGGATGGACTCCCGAACATGTGTACCTGCGGCTCACCCTTCAGCCAAAATCATGCCATGACGTGCAAAACAGGAGGCTTCGTCTGCATGAGACATGATGAAGTGAGAGACGTGACAGCTCAGATGCTGAAAGAAGTTTGCCATGACGTGACCGTAGAGCTACTGCTTCCTCTGCGCACCTCAGTATACGCACCGCAAACCGCAAACGGGTCAGATGATGCACAAGTGGATGTTAGCGCCAGAAGGTTTTGGACTCGTGGACAAAGGACGTACTTTGACTTAAAGATCTTTGATCCCATGATTTTTTTGTTTGTCTATGGCGCCGGTAGGCTCTCTTGGTGAGGCCTAATGGTCGGCCCCACCCTGTTATGTCGCAGGCAAGTGTTTATAGTGGCTCCGTTTTGCTTTGGCTCACGCTATCCTCCGTAACTCATCTTTGATCCTCTTTAGAGCGAGAATCTAGAGTCCAGGTTGATAAGCGGTCTTCAGAACAACATGTGGGTAGGCTTAGGCCACTCGGCAGTGACAGGAAAATCCCAGCGAAAATCTCAGCTTGTGGCGGCGGGCGGGACCCGACCCGGCGTCCTCCAGGACGCGGCGCCCGCACGCTAACCACTCAGCCGTCGTCTCCCCATTGCCATAGAGACCTGACCCTCGATGCAGACCACAGAAGAAGTGAACAGGAGAAAAACAGAGCATACGAAGAAAGAATACAGAATGTGGACCAGGGCTCCTTCACTCCTCTATGGTCTTCACGATGTCTAAAGGAATGGGACCAAGGGCGCAAAGCTTCTACGCAAGACTAGCAGAAACACTGGCGGATAAGAAAAAACAGTCGAGAAGCAGTGTGGTCGCCTGGATGAGATGCAGGTTGTCCTTCCGCCTCCTGAGGTCAGCCTTGGTCTGTCTGAGAGGAACCAGGTCACCTGCACCCTAAACCACACACTTTGCCGACATGGACTTTGAGGCGACGGTGGTTGACAGCAGCAGCAGTAGTAGTAGTAGTAGTAGTACACATATGCCACAGTCATTAGCGAACAGAGTTGGGGCTAATGACCTCCAAACTATGGAGCCCTCCATGATTATGTGTCGGGAAAATAAACATGGGTGGAGGTATCATTTATATGTAGTTGTAGTAGTAGTAGTAGTAGTAGTAGTAGGTAGCAGACTAGTAGACTGGGTGGGATGGGAATCACCAACCCTGAGAAGCTGGCAGATAAGGAGAACCAAAACTCCATCAGCCTTACCAGGTCACTCATCAACAGGATCATCGCTCAGGAGGCAGAGGGCGAGATAGACCAAACAGAAATAAGAGATATTAAAAGAAAAATCTCATAAGAAAGGCAACAGGCCCAAAAAGACGAGCTGGACCGTCTTACACACCACCTGTCCACAGAAATGGGTAGAAAAATACACACAGCACAGGAGGCAGGCGCCTCTAACTGGCTAACGTCATTACCAATCAGAGCAAAGGGCTTCAGCCTCAACAAACAAGAATTTGTCGACGCCATTGCTCTGAGATATGGCTGGCCGATTGAGGGACTGCCTGATCTCTGTGCATGTGGATCACCAAATGATGTCACCCACACCATGACATGTAAAAAAGGAGGCTTCGTCTGTATTCGACACGATGAAGTGAGGGATCTGACAGCCAGCATGCTCGGGGAGGTATGCCAAGACGTCACTACCGAGCCGGCACTGCTTCCCCTGGACGGCGAACACCTTCGGTACAGGACAGCCAATACCTCACAGGAGGCACGGGTTGATGCAAGTGCCCGCGGATTCTGGGTGCGCGGACAGCGGGCGTTCATGGACATCCGCATATTCGACCCGATGGCTGCCTGTCACTGTGAGCTGCCCCTGCAAGCCGCCCACCACAGGAACGAGCAGGAGAAGACAAGGGCATACGGTGAAAGAATCCAACATGTGGATCAGGGCAGCTTCACCCCCCTTGTCTTTACCACATCCGGCGGGATGGGTCCCAGGGCCCAATGCTTCTACGCACGCCTCGCGGAACTAATCTCAGAAAAGAAGCAACAGCCAAGGAGCCACGTTGTCGCCTGGATGAGGTGTCGCCTCTCGTTCTCCCTGCTCAGGTCGGCCATCCTGTCTCAGGGGCACCAGACACTCTGGCCCAAAAGCCACCACCATCTCCAATATGGACAATGAAGCCACAGTGGTGGAGAGTGACATTAGGGTGGGTCGGGAGTGACTTGAGTAGGGAAGGAAAGGGGGATCTAGACGCAATAGATGATAGGTGATTTAGTGTCAGGTAGTATTAGCGATATGGTTGGATGACACAGTCATTAGCGAACAGAGTTGGGGCTAATGACCTCCAAACTATGGAGCCCTCCATGATTATGTGTCGGGAAAATAAACATGGGTGGAGGTATCATTTATGTTGTAGTAGTATAAAAAAAAAATTAAAAAAAGTAGTAGTAGTAATAGTAGTAGTAGTGGTAGTGGTAGTGGTGGTGGTGGTGGTGGTGGTGGGCGGTTGTGATGGTGGTGGTGCTATAAATAGAAATACTAATTGGAGGAGGAGGAGGAGGAGGAGGAATAGTAGTTTTAAGAGGAGGAGGAGTTGTGGTGGTGGTAGCGGTGGTAGGTGTGTGTTAAAGTCCTTGTGGTGGTGGTAGTGGATGTCGTGGTGGTGGGGGAAGTGGTAGTTGTTTGATAAAAATACAAATCAACAAGTCAGCCTTAAAAATAAACGAATAAATAGTAAGTAAAAACTTGCACTGTTAGCAATACTCCAACCTCAGTCTCCCACGGATCCACTTCCCATCCTTCTCGTCGCCACCAGCACCGCCTTCACCATCATCTCCACTAACGTTATCACCACCGCCATTACTCGTCCCACTAACCTGCACAGCCCCATCAGTCGCCCGTGGCGCCGGTGGGTGTGGCGGT
>NC_066518.1:19484791-19489791 GCF_024679095.1 Eriocheir sinensis
TACAGTCTGTTTCATTCCATCTGTCCACTCCTGAACGTAGATGCGGCACCTGCGCTTTGTTAGCTCGTGATTGCGTGAAGATCAACATTTTATTTCCAGTGACATATATGAATGTTTGTGCATTCAAAGAACCCTCAAACCGTTTTATATAAACCGCAAACATACCGATTTGCATCAATAATATACCATACAAGAACACGAAAGACAAGCTTGTATCAAACAGTATAGTCAGATCATACTCGAACGATTTTTTGCCTTTCAAATCACTGATCTCTATTATATTAGGGATCAGTGATCAGTGTTTCAAATACCTACAATTCATCTCATTGCAAACACACAAATGACATCTAGAAGGAATGTTGATAATTTGTCGCTTGTAAATAACATGGGTACGGTAATATTCTAAATAGCCTAGGTTCACATTCAACAGTTATTATTCACTTTTTCATGGTATTTCGAATATTAATCGTTATATACATGCAGTAAATTATTAATATACCCTTTATTTGCACTTGCAGAGCCAGTTGTTTTCTAATGTACCTGAAATGAGATGAATTATACATAGGTATTTGAAAGGCCATCGCATAGATCGTTCGAGTATGATCTGATCACAGGCTATACTGTCTTTTCGTATGCTCGTATGGTAAATTATAATATCGATGCAAATCGGCATGTTTGGGATTTATAAAGACTGAGGGTTCTTTTGTATACCTAAACATTAGCTTGAATATCAATCACAACAGTTGATTTTCAGGTATTCACGAACTATAATAGAAATGCGCTGGTGCCACATCCATCAAAATTCCCGTTGTTGATGGACAGAAATGAAACAGACTAAAATTTACCTATTTAAACTTCATTTTATTGTGTTGTAAACTTGTTGGATGTCATAATATTTATCACCTTACTTGAGTAATGATTTTTTTATGAAGCCGTTTTGAACACCATCAAGGAAGCCATTGGTAGCTCTCCTAATGAAAAATACAGGCATGTTTATTTAAGGAAATTCCTGATTGGAAGGAAAAGGTGAAAACACTCCACAGTCAAGCTAGAGAGTTCTCTTGGTTGAATGTTTTTTTTATTATTTTTTTTTAGTAGAGGAAGTAGCTCAAGGGCCATAAATGAAAGAAAAAAAAAAGCTCGCTAGGCGCTGCTCCTCCAATCCAAAAACCAAACAGGAGCAGCCAGAAGAGAGGGCAGCTTCGGATGGAAAGGTGTTTTGATACTTCCCTCTCGAAAGGATACCACAAAAACTGATATCCTAGACTAGCTACTGATAAATAGCAGGCAAATATTAAAGACTGCATTTCATGAATGTAAAATATAAAGCGATATGTAACTTCATAAGTGAAAGGCTCAGAAATAAAAACAAAATCAATTCTGAAGAAAAATTAAGAACAACAAAGGATGGAAGTAAAGTTTATGGTGTAGTAGAAGATTTCTTGGAAAACTGTGATAACTTGTATATTCTTAAAGGTTAATTTCTTTCAAACGGCTGTCATACCAATACTGAAACAAGCAAGTTTTATATCAGACTTTGGGTCCGCAATACAAGTAAAAACGTTTGATTGCAAAGTTTCTAGCAGTTTATTAAAAAAGTATATCATGTCTTAATGATAAGGCTGGTCAGATGGGATCCACAGTTTTGAAAAAAATACTTCAGAAAATTTCTTGCAAACTAGCTGTCTATTTTAAGGATTTTACTATACATTTTTACCTGTCTAATGATCTTCTGAGGGGTACGATAACCCATATTCTGAAGAACATAAAATATGAATCTTGCTGATATATCTTAATACTGATCTCTTGCTTTTTGACACTTTATTTCATTGTTTTGAAAATTTATAAAAGATAGCAAACATATGAGAGGTAAGGTTTATTACGTAATACATATTCAGTCACAGATGCACCCTTTTTTAAAGGATGCAATGGATAACTATAACCATTTCAAGGAATGTTTCTGTTGCAACATTTATAGTCTAAACAAGGTCCTTGATAATGTAGTCCATTATAATCTCTGGAAAAAAATTCACAGACCTTGGAGGAAGAATATAAGGAGGGGGCATGACGTCACAAAAGTGAAGCCAGCTTGGCTCCGCCCCCTCCCCGCCGTGGCCCTCAATTCAACCCAAAACATTGCCCGACAGGCTGAACGCGCGACACACACACCTCAACATTTTGTCTCCATGCCGGCTTGCTCTGCCTTTGGTCGCACCCACAGAGGCAGGGATGGCAGCATAACATTTCCTCGGTAGGATACAATGATTTTTATGGCGAAACAATACATAATAGGCGAGAAAAACTGAGCTAGAAAAAGAGCGACACAAAAGAATGCGAATAATTGTCTTGTAGTAATTTAAAGGAAATCATCTGTAATTCCTTTTCCATGGCTTTTACACACAAACAGATCAAATTGCTGGAATGTAGAGGCCTTTGGGTGCTATCTGTAATGCTATGAGCACAAAGTTCTTTCCCGAAACATGTGAAATAATTGCAATTCTTGGTAGGACCAAGTCGCATTCAACGTACCACATTTTCTCTCTCTCTCTCTCTCTCTCTCTCTCTCTCTCTCTCTCTCTCTCTCTCTCTCTCTCTCTCTCTCTCTCTCTCTCTCTCTCTCTCTCTCTCTCTCTCTCTCTTACATTCTGTCTCAATCTCATTCTCTCAGTCTCATTCTCATTCTGCCTCTCTCTCATTCTCTCTCTCTTTCATTCTCATTCTCATTCACTTGTTCTCATTATCATTATCATTCTCCCTCATTTAATTCTCCCTCATTCTCATTCTCTCACTCATTCTCATTTGCATTTTCTCTCTCATTCTCATTCTCTCATTCTTATTCTCTCTCATTCTTATTCTCTCTCATTCTCATTTTCTCTCATTTTTATTCTTATTCCCTCTCTCCCATTCTTTCATTCTCTCTCTCTCTCTCTCTCTCTCTCTCTCTCTCTCTCTCTCTCTCTCTCTCTCTCTCTCTCTCTCTCTCTCTCTCTCTCTCATTTTAATTCACTCATATTCTCATTCTTTTTCTCACTCTCATTCTCTCTCCCATTATCATTCTCATTACCTCTCTCTCATTCTCTCTCTCTTTCTCATTATCATTCTCATTCCCCTCATTTTCATTCTCTCATTCTCATTCTCTCTCTCCCTCATTTACATTCTCTCTCATTCTCATTATCTCATTCTCTCATTCTCATTTTCTCTCATACTCATTCTGTCATTCTTATAATCTCTCATTCTCATTCTTTCTCTCATTCTTATTTTTATTTCCTCTCTCTCTCTCTCTCTCTCTCTCTCTCTCTCTCTCTCTCTCTCTCTCTCTCTCTCTCTCTCTCTCTCTCTCTCTCTCTCTCTTACAGGAGTTATCTTCTAATATTTATCCCACCCTTGTTAGTCTCCTTTTTCATCTCTGGTGATCAAGCCATCTCCACCACTCCACAACCATTTCTCTCCCTAAAAACATTTAACCAACCCCTCTCAGTAATTGGTGCCTGACCTGTATGATGCATTTTCTCCATATACTAGATAATATACCTCTAACAATGACATGCATGATTGTGTAACACGGTTGGTTGACGTCGAGTCAAATATAGACTTATTTGCGTATGGATAAGTTTTTTTCCTTCCTGCCCCAATACTTCCTTCTGTTTAGTTGTAGTGAATTTTGATCAAATCTGACACGCTCTACATAGAAGACTGTACATATTTCTACATTAAAAGTAAGACCTTGGTCAATATATAATGAATATTATACAGAGGAAGTGAGAGGGATCAAGGCGGGTGTGGAATATTTCTTCTCAGCTTCTACGGAATAAAGACAAGGAAATGCTGGTGTTTTTCTATTAAAACCTGTACAATGTACATACATCCTTAGTGCATATACTGCAGCAGTTGAATAACTAAAAACATATTATATGTGGAAGAAACAAGGCAGACAAGCTCATTTACGCCGACGATCTGGGAGCGAGAAATGCACTGTTTTGGGTGGAATTGCTGGCTCCGCCCACCGGCTAAGCTCCGCCCCTTACCCCCCTTGTTTCACCTCACAGTAGAGATGGGCAAGTACCGTTAATTTGAGTACCGGTAGTACCAGTACCGAAAACTCAGGTACCGTTAGTACCGGTACCGGTTCCGATACCCAAAGGAGTATTTTTTTTTTT
The DNA here is from genome assembly GCF_024679095.1 of Eriocheir sinensis. NCBI lineage: Eukaryota > Metazoa > Arthropoda > Malacostraca > Decapoda > Varunidae > Eriocheir > Eriocheir sinensis. Next base: position 19,488,949 of record NC_066518.1, read on the forward strand.
TTTATCTAAATGACTTCTGATGAAATTTCCAAATAAATTTCCTGTAAAGAAAACTCTCTCTCTCTCTCTCTCTCTCTCTCTCTCTCTCTCTCTCTCTCTCTCTCTCTCTCTCTCTCTCTCTCTCTCTCTCTCTCTCTCTCTCTCTCTCTCTCTCTCTCTCTCTCTGAATGAATGAAGTGAATATTTATTTTTTCGATAAAAAAATAGCATGTATAGTTATTACTGATGTACTCGATCATAGTCTAATAACAATAACAATATATATTAGCAACCTAAAAAAGAAAAAGAATCGGACATGAAGAATTATACAGTAACTCCAATAAATAAATCGGATCAACTGAGGAATTGCCCCCCCAAAGTTCCCAATTGACGATTCGCCCCACCAACTCTGCCCAACTGAAGAATCGCCCCCCCAACTAGAAATATCGGAAATTAATATATTATTTTTGGTTTATGCCTTTCGTTTGGCATTTCCATGCATAACCATCATTACACTTGGCATGTTTAGTCCAGTTCATCGCATTTTCACAATTGCCACACTTCACTTCATTTCTTAAAAGTCGATGTTGTTTAAGCCACAGGCAAAGGATCCTTAGTCAGCAGAGGGAGCACGACAGACTTGAATGTATCACGGGCCATGTTGAACTACAGACTGAATACATGAACCCAATGGTGCTAAAACTGATCACAAGTTGTGTCAGGTTAGTCAAAAATGTTAAGGTGAGGTCAGGTCAACTGCTGAGGTTTTGATCCCTTGATGTCAGGTCTACCGGTGAGGTTTTGTCAGGTTAGTCAAAAATATTAAGGTGAGGTGAGGTCAACTGCTGAGGTTTTGATCCCCTG
>NC_066518.1:19497291-19512291 GCF_024679095.1 Eriocheir sinensis
CAGAACCATTCATTTCAGTGTGTGGCAAGTAACATTTATTTATACATCTCTTTGTTCCTCTATCTACCAATCTAGAAAACTCGAGCAAAAACTAAACAAGTAAAATGTGCTGCCTAATAAATGGATGAACCTGACCACTGATAACACATGTTGAAACCACGATACGGTCAGGTCACTAGTGTTGTACGCTTCTGATATCTTTCAACCTCACCCATAACGCCCTCAGCTGGCTTCATTAAGGCTGACACGAGGCACGGCTCATAAAATTCCTGAGCTGTGTGTATGGAAAGCAGCGATGAGTCTCGCCTTTGTTATTCCCAGTTCTGTTGCGGCCAGTGTCGGGCCTGTTCTGCGGGGAGGGGAAGAGCGCGAGGCAGGCACCGGGGCTAGTTTTTACTCTGCCCGAGGAGCTGAGTGACTGTTGACGTTTATACTTGGTCCTGAAAAAATTGTAAAGTTTTGGGACACGCACGGATCCCTGTTTTCAGCTTCAATATCAAGACCTGGAATTTATCAGTATATATATATATATATATATATATATATATATATATATATATATATATATATATATATATATATATATATATATATATATATATATATATATATATATATATATATATATATATATATATATATATATATATATATATATATATATATATATATATATATATATATATATATATGTGGAAATGCGTAAGAACTTTAACTGCAGCTTTTATGAATGATTCGCTTGATTCTTCATAACGCGGAAACACTCCATTTACCTAGTCTAAGTATATGACTGCGGTTGATAATGAGTCACTTCGAAGAAATTATAGCTTCCAGTGTTAAATAGTCCAGAGCTTAGACTGTAAGGAGGTTGATGGCATAAAAGCAGGAGATAAAATGGTATAATCTTAACGCATTACCAACGGTGCTAGATAAGCTAATTCATCTCACACGGTATTGTTTAACATTTATATTCGAGATTAATATCCTGATTCTCCCGTTGTCAAAACAATATCAACACACTGGCCGTACATATAAGATATAATCATTGGTATCAATTAGTTTATTAGTAAGAGAAGGAACAAAAAAGTATATGTACATGCACTTAAGTGTCATGTCCTTAGCCTTTACGAAAACACCAAAGAATAATAGCTTGCGTCACGGTAAAAACCATGCCTCGAACTTTATGCACACACACACACACACACACACACACACACACACACACACACACACACACACACACACACACACACACACAGACACACACACACTCGCCGTAGCACAACATATCATAACATAGCACAGCACAGCCACTAATAACGCGGTGCAGGAAGTGGCTTGAAGCTTTCCAGAGAATAATGACCCATAAAATGCACGCTATCGCGAAGAGAAGACTCCACCTGAAGCTGATGATGCCTGGGATAACGCATTCGCCATTTCAGTTATGTCCGCTGATAAGAGCAAGCAAAGAAACGAGGGTGGTCGCTGGAAATGAGTGTTTAATTCCACGGCCACAGAAAACAGAGTGAGTGACGCCCCCACGATAAAGGGTCCTCTCGTAAAGGGTCTGATGACTGCTATCTCGCATTTATCGATGATCTATTAAATTAAGTCCATCGCGATATCTTGTTTATGGTGTTTTAGGGCAACAAAAAGCGAATCGTAAAGTTTTCCGGCCCTGGGATTACTCTAACAACATAATAAACAGTCTGCCGAGATAAGATTTTCATCATAAAATGGATATTATTAAACAATCAGGAAGTGGGAAAAGGTGATGCATGAATATCGTAAATTAGTAGGAGTCGGTCCCTATATCCTCACCCCTGTAGATCACCGGCGATCACCTGCCAGATAACAGGGGGAGAATGGAAAGGGGGAAGGGGGAGAGAAGGGCGGAAGAGGGACGTAGGGAATTAAAAAAAAAGAGAGAAAATAAAAAGAGATAGAGATATCCGGAGTATAGTTGTATGAAGTGAAGGCAAAGTAGTTTTTCAGTCTCCACCATACCTTTGTCTTATCATCGTCCTTGTCTTACCCGCCCCCCCACCTATCCCAATCTGTGCCCTATATGGTGAATTTACCTTCTCTCCCCATCTTCACCTCCCCCTTCCTCCCTGCAACTCATCGTCTCCTTGCCCAGCCGTAATAACAAAGTAGATGTGCGAGGACGATTCGGGGAGTCATCACACAAGTTGGCGATTAGTTCAGCATGACAAAGAAAGTGACCAACCCCGGAAACTGATACCGCTCCACACGTGGGTCCACGCTGAATGGCTCTTTACCGGAGACAAAGAACGGAATCGTTCCCCTCCCTAATTACACCGCGGCGCTGTTTAGACAACAGATCAATTCCCGATACTGACTTTTTTTTTCGCGTTATCATGAAGATAGCAGTCTGTTATGTCACCATTAGCGTCTCATTACTGCAGCGGGCGTGTCTCTTCCACCGGTCTGACTTTCCTCTCCGCGAGTCACCGATGAGCCTCATGGCAGAAAAGAGCTATAACAGGTTCCTTGAAAAGAAGAAACCGCTTAAAGAGGAGGTTCTGAATTGCAATTTTCATTTAAAATACTTTCTCTACGCCCCAACTTTAATTCAAGCATGATCCCCAAGATCCACTTCCAAGACTTTTCATAGTCCTTCCAAAGTTGTGGGCCTCCCGCCGTCTGATAATAAGTGATATATAAATATTTTTTTTTAGAGAGAGTGACGACCCGAAGAGTGGTGTCTATTCTCTACTGGGGCTCAGTTCCTACTTAGAAGTGCTTCGTTGTAGGGAATGTAGGATATAGTCTCTCTCTGCTACTCCCAACTCAACCACGTGGCCTTGCGGAGCCCTGAGGAAGGGCAGGTGATCCTAACGCCCACCCGTTCTGGAGTGCAGCTTCCAGTAAGGGCAGGGTATGTTCCTCAATTTGTACACCATTATTATACGTACTCTGACAGATGAACAAAACATTACCCTGAAAAAACGAAACAAGGACTAGAAACGATCTAATATGAAAAAGAAAGATCGCCAAACTTTCTTTTCCTATTACTTCGTTTTCACACTTTAACTAATTTTTCAACAGCAGTTATTTTCCCATATATAAGTACTGATTGAAATGCTGCATGCGACTTCAGGCACAACCCGAGTGTCTGGGTTACTCTGTCTACCGGTTCTATTGGTTTGTTTATTACTCTGTTCTCACTCTCCATAATTTATCGCCAACAAAAGAATTATTGCAATGATAGAGTTGAGAACTCAAAACCTGTTCGTCTCATAAACGTTCCTCCGACAGCCCAATTAGGTAATCCCTCGTCATACTTAGCCGGAAGGGGATTCATGACGTCCAAAAACTGTTGATTTCTATTCTCTGACTCGTCATCCATTTTGAGGGTTTAAAAGTTAGTTTATCTTCCTTTGTCTTTTATGTGAGTGTTTTCTTTCGGCATTGTTTGTATTTTCATTGCCTGTTCTTTGTGTAGATAGATATGAATATTCAAGTGTGTATGTATATAGGCCTGTATTTATATATGAATGAATATATGTATGCATACATGCATGTATGTATGTATTTTTATTTGTGTCGTGTGTACATCCATGGATTGCAGAGAGAGAGAGAGAGAGAGAGAGAGAGAGAGAGAGAGAGAGAGAGAGAGAGAGAGAGAGAGAGAGAGAGAGAGATTTACATAGATTTACATAGATTTACATAGATTTACATAGAAAATCAGACCACACAGACCCCATGGTCCAGACTAGGTGGTCTGTCCTTAAACCTAAGTGATTTTACATTAATCAGATGGCTCCAAAACGTTGCTTTTCTACTCTAGTTAATATTAAGTTCAAGGAAGTGACGGTCGAGCTTATTCTTAAAGGAGTCAATCGTGTTACACTGGACCACTGATGGTGGGAGCTTATTCCACTCTCGCACTACAACGTTGGTGAAGAAAAATTTGGTGCAGTCTGAATTTACTTGTCTACATTTGAGTTTTGTGCCATTGTTCCTCGTTCGCAAAGTGTCATCGATCATAAACAATTTTGTTCTGTCTACATTCGTAAAACCATTAAGTATTTTAAAACATTCGATCAGTTTTCCTCGGAGGCGACGTTTCTCAAGAGAGAACATGTTAAGGGTGGAAAGCCTTTCTTCGTAGGATTTGTTACGCAAGGAAGGGATCATTTTTGTTGCTCGACGCTGAACACCTTTTAGTTTAGCAATGTCCTTTGCATGGTGGGGAGACCAAAACTGTACCGCGTATTCCAAGTGGGGTCTGACTAAACTATTGTAGAGCGGAAGTATTACATATTTATTCTTGAATAAAAAGTTTCTTTTAATGAAGCCCAACATTCTGTTCGCTTTATTTGCTGCATCGATGCATTGATGTGAGAATTTGAGGTTTGACGCGATTTTAATCCCCAGGTCCTTAACGCATTGAACGCTTGTGAGTTTAACGCCGCGTATTTCGTAATCGAACTTCTTATTTTTTGTTCCAACTTGAAGGACCTGGCACTTGTCTACGTTAAAGGGCATCTCCCATTTATCCGACCAAGCTGAAATTTTGTGCAAATCCCCTTGGAGGCCTTGCCTGTCTTCGTCAGTGAGAACCGAGTTACCAATCTTTGTGTCGTTTGCAAATTTAATAATGCGATTATTGAGTCCAACATCCTCGTCGTTGATGTAAATAATGAAGAGCACTGGGTATATATGAATGCATTAATGTATATTTTTCCTTTATCTGTGTATATATATATATATATATATATATATATATATATATATATATATATATATATATATATATATATATATATATATATATATATATATATATATATATATATATATATATATATATATATATATATATATATATATATATATATATATATATATATATATATATATATATATATATATATATATATATATATATATATATATATATATATATATATATATATATATATATATATATATATATATATATATATATATATATATATATATGGGGGTGCGCGGGCGCTCGCGTATCAACACATCCTGCAAAGTTTGATTGCTTGCTGGCAGGGGTGCTTGGTGCCGTCTGTTTCGCGTCACAGGCTGCACCCTGCCAACACACTGGTCCCATCCAGGGTGTCGCTGGCTGGTGTTTAGTCGCAATAAGTGGACAAAAACGTTATTCTTCTCCTCGCCTGGGGCTGCTCATTAGTTGTTGTTTTTTTAAGTCAGTTCAATATCTGGAACGCGTCCTCCTTTTTTATGATACACACTAATTGTGTATCATTGCCTCTTATGGGCGATGTTAGAGTGTGCTGCTTCTTGTCGAAATTAGTTAATGATCCGCATGCCTGGTGATCCTGCCGCGTGTGTCGCCGTTCTCACCAAGGCGCCTGGGGCAGCTTTTAAAGTTTTTAGCTGATGTGGTTAAAAGTTTTCCATACTGACCTGTACAATTAAGTGATAAGATAATTGTAATACATCATTTTTTAAAATAAACTCACGCGACCTTGAAATTCCCCTGCAAGTAACTCGTGCTGCATCTCCCGTTGTATGTTTATGTACGATTTCTACTCAAAAGATGACAAGTCATGATGCCAAGCGTCGCTGAATGCCATCACAAGTCATGCAAGCGGACATTTTGGCGGGATTGTCTCATAGGCACATGGTGTCCTCGGCTTACGCTCTAGCACACATACGACTGAACAGTTAAAAGTGGTTCTTTTTTTTGTGGGGGGGCTGCTTCGATGCATGACATTATTAACATGTACCATTACTGATACACACAGAAAACTAAGTGTATTTAATTAGCGATACACTTGCCACTACACATATTTTACGGGTATACTGAAATTTGCAAGTATGGAAGAAGTGTCTATGGTATTTTATCACAACAACTGATGTAATATGTGCACGTGTATGTTAATGTTTGTTTATTCGTGTTATGCCATCCATTTTACCTTCGTGTCTGGAAATTCATTTGGGATGGGATCTTCGTGTAGTAGCGTTCCTGCTGTTCTGTGTACTTGTAAAAGGATGTACCGGTATAAGAAAAGTTATTTTCTAAAAAATCATGGTCATCATGCACATTTGTGACCTCAGGGGAAGTTCATTGTCTTGATCAACAGCTGGGGTCGTTCTGTAAGGAATGTTCCACAAAAACAGCTGTTTTCGGGAAGCGTTGAATTAAACTTCCAATTCTTTTCAGACACTTTTTATTTGCATGACCAAACTGGGAAGGAAAACCATATTGTTGGTTGGACATGTGAGCAGGGATACAGAGTCCATATAAGTCGCTTCAGTTGATTGTTGTAAGAAAATTGTAGCCTCGGTAGGATTTGTTTCCCACGGATCCTTTTGCTGCTGGAGAGGGGCGGCGGGAGGTAGAGTGTGGGTGTGCTGGGCGTGCTGCAGGAGACAGTACACAATAACACGATTGTCACTGGTCAGCCCAACACCGTCAGCTTTACCACCCAGGTCCTTGTTTACCCTCGCCCTCGTGGTCTGGAAGAAAAACAAAACCAAACGTTAACTTTGGGAATTTGACACGATACAGACCCGGCCGCTGCCCAAGCCTGGAGCCTCGGTGTTGTTGTTGGGGGTGTAGGCACGCTCGCCCTTCACTCGGCTTCCCCGGGCCGTGTTGGTACAGCAAACCTTAGGCACAAAGGCCTCCTGTTTGTGGGAGACGTTTGCCTGTCACGCCAATTTTGTACTATGGATACTTACCTCACCCGGTGCGTCACCTCAGGCCGCGAGAAGGGAAGAAATAGTGAAATTGTTTGTTAGGGTTGGATGGAGATCCTGCTTGCTCTTCGATCAGCAGGCTGGAGATAGATAAAGATACATTCAGTGAATGATCCCAAATCCTTTCAGTCGTGTATATCTTCCTTTTATTTATTCTTGTTTTTGTTATTTTTTCCACAAGAAGGACCACAAACTTATCTTGAGTCCTTATACTTGTCAGCCTGCATTATTATACAGTTTCTTGAAGGAAAACTTGTTTCTTCCTCTTATCAAAATAACGGAAGACAATAAAACTCCTTGGTCTGGAGCACAAAAACGTGATAAACACCAGTCAAATAAAAGTTGCTAGCGTCATCGAATCCCCAGTTTCACTACACTTCTGACCACACAAGCGACGCGTCACCTGAAACCTTTCGTGAGGTGGTAGCGTTGGGAGAGGAGAGAGGTGGAAAGCTGTGAAGGAGGAGGAAGAGAAGTAGAAGGGCACGGGGCATGGAGACAGGCGTGTCTTCCCATTGATACTGAGGAACACACCGACGGACACTGGAAAGAAGCTGTCCAGGGTAACTGTAGTGGTTTTGAGGCAGACTGAGCGACGCGCACAAAGCGATTGGTTCCCTCATTGAAGCCTTTAGCGACTATGGTTTTTGAAAGGCCGGGTCCTTGAACGAGGCTGAGTGGTGGTCGGGAGGGCTGGCGGGTTGGCGGGTTGGCTGGCTGGCGGGCTGGCTCGGATCGCCCGGGGACAGAGGCTTTGAGAAGACATACGCCCAGCAAAGGCCAAGAGACGCATGAGTCAGTTCATTAAGAGGGTTTATGGTAATACCTGGCGCGGGGGCGGAGGTAAGGAGATAAGGGGAGAGAAATTACTTCTGACACTCCATAAGGTGGTGTTCGTGACTTCTGCCGCTGTCAAATCGTAGATCTCTCTCTCTCTCTCTCTCTCTCTCTCTCTCTGCACCAGAGCGCAGGATCATTCCAGGTTGCGGTACAGCACCGTAGCATTTACGAAAGCAGAATATATATCGCTATAAGTCACTTATGCAAAGGTGATGAGCTTGATTTCAGCAGCCTTGATCCATGAAGTTGTTAGTGTAGGGAGAGGAATGGTACGGAAGCGGTTGGTATGTGGAGATAATTATATGAAGGCAGTGGCTGGGTGCGAGTGATAGGTGGGTTCACGTGTAAATGGTGGGCAGGTGTGGGCAGCAGGTGCAGGTGGGAGCCAGTTAAGTTGGAAGTGGCATAATCAGGTGCAAGTGATATTCATGCGCAGGTAGCAGGTCCAGGTGCAGGTGGGTAGAAAGGTGTCGAAGCAGCTGGTGGCACCCCGCCGCAGGGAAGGAGGGCAGACGTGACCACTCCGGCAAGGTCGAGGTTGGGGCCAAGCCGCTACCCCAGCCAGACTCCTCCGTCTCCTTCCTCCTCATACACACCCCTTTTCACCTCTCGCAGAATCTTCATTAAAGTTTAGTACTTGGGAAAAGAAACGGTCTTGAGCCTATTCATGTGCTCTCTATCCAGGTTATTATGATATTCGCTTATGAAGTAAACTATCATATAACGACGCATCTATTTCTTCTAATTCCCCAACGCATGTTTGTGGAGGAGGACATTTGGCTCAGGCCGGCGGGGGTGAGAGGAAGAGACGAAACTAGTACGAGGGAGAGGGAGCGAGAGGCTTCCATATCTCACCCTTCCTCGTCAGGCGGGTGTGTCACAGTGGGACGGTCTGTGTCACCTAGTTTCGTGCAGGTACTGGCCCGCCTTTCCGAGGACTTATCTTGGCCTGCTGCTGCTGTGTGGGGGCCTGGGAGCACCCCGCCACTGTGGATGACAGGATGGAGGACTCTCAGAAATGTCCGCATTTTAGCACCACTTTGCTATTCTTGAGAACTATCATTGCCGGAGTAAAAATTTATCGCTCTCGCTATCAGCCGCACCAACACCAATGCTCCTAACCCTTACATGGGCAGGCAGGGCCAACAGGGGCATAACTACCCCCATCAAGACATCACCCGAAACGCAGAGCTCCCGATGGTCCGTAATCCAGTATCTTTGTCGGTGATTCTTATAACAATCGCCCCAGACATCAGACCCTTTACTCAGCATCACTTCTAGCAGTATAGGGTTTTTAGGCGTCGTTTGTATATTTCTTCCGCCGCTCTAGCCTCCTTGCTTGGTCCGGGGCACAATGTTATCGGGATGCGGGTGTGTGCTTCGGGTGCAGGCGGGCGGGGCGCAGGGGAGCTAGACCCCGTGAGATCTCTCAAGTGCCCGACACTCGCCTCGAGAACTGGTTATTGCGCGCACCCCTTCAGCCCCTACCCCCTCCACAGCCTCCCAGCACACCATGCCGGATGATCATACCGCACCCCCGACTTCCACCTCCGCTCGCCGCACCAGAAAGACGGCCACTTCCACACTCACTCTTGCTCTCGAAGGACCTGATCCACCAGACTCGTCACTGACCCGGCAGATGCATCCTCCGAGCCAGCCAAGCACTCTCTCCACCACAAAAACCTGCCGGAGCTATGGATCCGTAAGGCTGCAGCGGGGAGGCAGCAGACGCGGCACCGCAGAAAAACCAACGACCTGCAGGGAGCGAGTCGGTGTTGGTCCGAGTGAAGAAGCTTGTCTGTCAGTGAGTTGTTCCCCGGCCTTGACACGCTACACTGGGCGAGCACACACCTGGCCGGTTCATCTTACCTGTCGTGCCTCAACTATGCGCTATTTTTCTTCCACTCGTACTTGATATTGATAAAAATTCGTCTCGCTTTAAATAATTCTTTGTGACAATTTGCCATCAGGGATATTTGTATTGGTGGAAAGTCACACACGAAATGAATGCGAACTTTCGCTTAATCAGTAAACAGCGCGGTCGACCTCGAAGTGATCCTGAGCTGCCCTCAGGACCCGTCCGTCCTCCAGAGTTTAGGGGCGTGAGCTTCAGAGCATCAATAGAATAAATATTTACTCTGCGCAATGTTGAGACCAGCACACAGGAGAGAGAAGGGGGATGGATGGGTGGAGAGGGGGAGGCAATGAGAGATGGAGGGGTGGAGGTATTGAATCAGAAGGCTTGAGAGACGCTGAAAGAGAGGGAGGTAAGAGGAAAGGAATGCTGTGAGGGATGGGTGAGGAAAATTGAATAATGAAGAAATTATCTGACCTGCGTGAAAGGATTATGACCTGCTTGGTTGGGTGAGGAAGGCATGAGTGAAGTGGAGGGTTTTGTAAAGGACTCGAGTGTTGGAGAGCTGGTAATCTGGTGAAAGGAAGAGACGAGTAAGCTGATGGGGAAGGTGGTTAATGCAGTGAGGGCTGGACCACTAGTATAGTATGCAGACTAGTATTCTGTTTTCAAATACTTCTTGTCCACCTTCTAAAAAACAGTATGTCAAGCAGGTGACGAACCCTCGCTTAAAACATCAATGTGTAATAACCACTTTAATTTTCTTACTTCAAGTTTGAGGGCCCAAGAAGTCAGACCTATGACTCAATGCAGATGTGTAAAGAAGTGCTGAAATCATGTTAATTAAGGGTGTTGTGGAGCGCTATAATAGTCAGGTGCAACAGCCAGTCTTACCAGCCGATCACCAATACCCTCATGCACACACTCTTCATAGCGAAACCTGTGGGACGTAGCGATGCATGGTTCTTGCCGGGTATCTTAAGCATGTTTGCCACTTTAAATACACTGCTCACATCAGTACAAATGTCAGGAAAAGAAGTACTCTGAAAAATGAGGCAGAAAAGTGTAATGAAGCTTTATTTTGGCATTATATCGGCACATTTTTCCAGAGAGCTTTTATCCAGATAAACACTAATAGAAATGATGAGTGCAAACTGGTGAACTTAATTTACACGACACTGTGGCCGACGCGACGCTCCTGGCCCCGCTAGTGTAGGATGCCAAATTACGGGGCACGATCTAGCCTGAATATTGTCTCCTTTCTGCCCGCCTCGGGCATGCCCTCGAGGCTCCCACGCCCACGGCAGCACACCTGTTCAGAGGAAGATACTGATGGTGTGTTTTGTTTCTTAATTTTGCCTCGACGAAGTTACGTATCAGTGACTCAAAATTAAATGCAGAGCATGGCTGTGACTTAAACTTTTCATCTAGTAGGACTTGTTAGGCAGTCATGCATGCCAGGAAAATTGTTACTCCAAAAAAAATAAAGCCAGGAAAGAAAATGAACAAATGCCAAAATAGAGACTGAGGAACCTTCAATTTGATTATATTTCGTTTTTACGTCTCCAGTTTTTAGGGTAATGTTTTTTCCTCATAAAACGGTTGATCGGAAGGGTGAATAAACGTTGTTAAGTTATTAAGAATTATGACTTTTGGTCGTCATACCAGCCCATACTTTTTTATCTATAAAAAAAACAGTTTTAATCCTTTAAATACTCCCATTTCCTTGACTGCATATTTTTCCTCCTTTCCCGCTGCTCCCCTCGCCCAGAATCACTCGAATACCACTGAGCTGGGTAATGAGTCATCCCCTCTCGCCTTGCAGCCACGCACGAAAACACCAGGTTCAAGTTATCCCCCTGCGTGCCTGCTAGGAGCTCCGGGCACACGCGGAGGGTCACGGTTAAAATCACGCCCATGACCCCATCACGGACTGGTGCAGGCATGTGACGATACGCCCCCCCACCCTCAACGGACACACACACACACACACACACACACACACACACACACACACAGCTTCGTGGAGCAGTGGATAGCGTGTGTGAATGCAATGTGACAGGCTGAGATCCGCGCCTTGCTAGACCGAAAACTTTATCGCTGACAGAAGCGGGAACTGTCCTCCTTTGAGCAAGGGTGATGGGGGGAGGTGAGATTCCAGCCATACCAATAACTCGGTTCAATGAGCCTAAGGGAGCTCACTTCTGAAGGGTACTGGCTGACGAGCACGAGTCCAGCAGGTGATCAGACTTTGGGTTAATGAGGCAGACACTCCCCCCCATCGCTATTGTATATGCGTCAGTAGGGCGTGGCAGGACACAAGAAGCTGACCTAGCTCAGCATTATGATCTGTTATATAACAACCTTGCAGCCTGTCTGTTGACTTCTCACATCTAGTTATTCTTCTTTTATGTATACTTGTTCAAGAACGCGTGTTGTTTCCATATTTTACAGACGATTCTTCTTATTGTATTATAATCTCTCGTAACACACGCCTGTTCCTCCTTTACGGTAATTTCTTCCTCCAGATGCCTATGGCCAAGATATGATAACGTCAGGCTACGTCAGCTGCGTTTTGTCGCAATTAATATTATAACGGATATTTTTTTCCTGATTCCGCGAAGTTTTCAGTGGATGTACATTATCATAAGTAAACATTTAAGCATCAAGGCGAGTGGTCAGCTGGTGAACATGTGCTCTCAGAAATTGAAGTATATATATATATATATATATATATATATATATATATATATATATATATATATATATATATATATATATATATATATATATATATATATATATATATATATATATATATATATATATATATATATATATATATATATATATATATGCATTGTATGCCCTTGATCATCATATTGAATCAGTACGCCTAAAGACCGCCCGATCACACCATATAGATTCCCTTCAGACTCCACCGTCTTTGCTGACTTAATGTCACCAAGAATATTCACTTATACTACTAAAATCGGTTTCATTCAGCCTTATACTAATACCCCACTTCTCATGGCTCTACTTGAAAAAGTACAGGAGACGTGCCTCTGTGGGGCGCCACGAGCAGCACCCCTGATTATGGCTCCGGCAGGGCACGCCACGACCCTCGCCACCTCACCGCATGCCCAGCTCACCACCCGAGTGACGTCACGCCGCGCTTGTCTGGACGGTGAGGGTGCGGAGTGACGTCTTTCAGTCCCTGCATGCTAGAGTGGAGGAGGAACATGCCGGAATATGACCAAGCCTCCCTGACTCGACTTACTGGCAAAACATTAAATATTTTGCTTGTACAGCGCAAACCAGTCATAGGAGTGAGCATAAACATACACACACACACACACACACACACACACACACACACACACACACACACACACATGGCCTGGTGACCCCATCCTCGTTTACACACGGAGGGAAGAAAGGTCGTAGCGAACAGAGGAGAAGTAGGTACTGGGAGTAAAACGCAAATCTTGTTCCTCCACTATCTCTTTTTCTGTATTTCTGCAATCAACACGGACCAGGACTCCTCTGGGCGTGTATCTTGTCACCTGTCTCACCCCAAGATGCCCGAGGAATGTTACCCAGTGCAAGCCATGGCCTCGTATTTGGCGATAAGCGAGACCTGAATCAATGGCGTTGGGAAATACTCACAACTATGGAATGCACGGAGGAAGGAAATTCTTGAAGCTATCATAGAGTTTCTTAGTGATCAGGCATTTTATTCTCATTATCGCGTTACACACACACACACACACACACACACACACACACACACACACACACACACACACACACACACACACACACACACACACACACACACACACACACACACACACACACACACACACACACACACACACACACACACACTCGGCTTTCCCTACCCCTCACCCCTCTCTAGGATGGTCTTTGTCCGTAGAGTTTGGGTCGCGCTGGGCGGGTCGTGATGGCTGGCTCCCCTCAAGGTTATCGATGCGAACACCAGCCCGGGACATGATAGCGATCTGAAGGCCCCCGCATTTTACACAACTTTTAACTTCGGGGTACATTGTCCGTCACAGAATATTAACTCGCAGGCCATCCCTTCGTGCGCGTTGATTCTGGAGAGTCACCTTCTGGCGTCAGGGTTGGTGGCTAAATGTAGCTCACGATATGTGTTTGCTGGGTCGTGACAAACACCGCACGCTGAATAGACTCACGGGACGGCCTTATGATTAACCTGTGAGGCCGAGGAAGCTGAGTGATGCTTGCCTTGCCTCGCCCACGTCCGCGCTTCTGACAGTGTGAAGTGAAAGAAGGGGAGGAAGGAGGCACTGGCTGATTGGTGCCGCTTGTCCACCGATACTTGTCCTCTGCGCCCTTGTTAGCCACGCATGCACCAGGATTGTTTGATGTTGGCTGTGAGAGAGATGTATTAAGACTAAGTAGACACACTGACACGACACATTGGCATAACAACGCTGTGTTATCAAATTGACAGTGTCGTGTGTGTAGGCTTATGATATAGGCCTACTCGCCCACCCAAACAATTGTTCACAGTCCCTCCTCCTGCAGGCGACGGCCGTGTCCCGTATGACTGTCAAGGGTGGGGCCGTACCCCGCGCTGCCCACACACGGACTACACAGGAACGATGGTATAAATACGTAGAAAGGCTTTGTGAAGAAGGGAGAAAAATCACCGAAAGAATGACAGAGAGATTTGCCTACCGCCGGCCATTACATTAAGAGATTATAAAAAGGAGAGTCAATTTCCCCTTGGTCCATTACCATAGCGACCCGCCCGCACCCGAGACCCACCCAGACCCACCTGAGTGAATCACTGCTGCCGTTGAAGAGGTACAGTCTTCCCCTGCCCCCGTGACCACCCTACCAGGTGATCCTAAGTTTCCCACTTTAGAGCTCTCTCCACCCATACCTCGTAGCTGTCTCAAGTCGCCCTCTTTCGGGCCATGCATGTCGCTTGTGTCGCTGTCTATTCGTAGCTTCGTCCTCACTGTGGGACACGGCCCGACAGTGGTCTTGAGACCGTGGCAATGCGTCGCTGCTGTTCCTTTCTGACGTGAGTTGGTGCGACGTGGGCGGTTGTGTATCGAAAGTTATCAAAGTGTATGCTATCTAGTGTTTTTTTTTAATGCAATGCATCACGCTCCTTTCGGTAAGACTTGATTTTAATTAAGGTTTTTGTTAAAGAGTCCACATTTCTGGAAAGTACTTGGCCCTACTTTGAATTGGTGAGCATTAATTTTCTTTAATAGAAAAAAGAACACTTGTCCAGATTTGAAGGTGATAACAGCTACTCAAGCACACAGGTCACACAATTATATGAAAGCAATTGAATAACTTTTATCTTCTTTTTCTCTCGCCGTACACTTTTTCAGCACGCGGATCCCCTGCGACACATATAAGGCAGCGCTGTGATTGACGTAAGACAAGGGAGCTGTCTCCCCCCCCCCCCCTCGGCATCACTGTCTTCCGCCCACGGACAGGACACAATGCATGCAGCGTCTGCCTCCGTCTTGCCTTTTTATTCATACATCGCCCCATAGAGGGTGATA